>NW_019211457.1:5440448-5575008 GCF_002443255.2 Varroa destructor | reverse complement strand
TATATAAACGTTGCTTGACGCCTATGAAGTGAAATTAATGCGTAATTTAGATGAACATCAATTGAAACGTTTGGTATCGATAATGGTAACTCCTGATAGCGCTATTAAGTATGTAAGTAGATTCAAGTCGTATTTAGGTTAAATTAAGCAAGGCGTATACGAATTGCACATTTCACTTGTTCACACATTTCACTTGTCGAATTGTAAAATTAAATTGGTATTAGGCTATATGCTTCTCAGTAATCCTCTTCTGTTCAATTAATTTAAGCTAATTGACTGCAACACGCAGCGCCTCAATATTATTTTGATTGAATTCATCTGCCTTAGGAAACACTGATACCACTGCTCCTGGTAGTGGGGCGTCCCTAGACAGTAACGAAGATGCAGGTCAGCATAAAATGGTCTTAACGGGCATCGTCTCTTGGGGAGTTGGCTGCGGCCGTAACAGGTTTCCCGGTGTCTATACTCGCATTGAATACTTCACGCCATGGATCATAGCTAACATTCTGCAGTATGGAGAGCAAGAAGATCTACAACAGGTGGGAGGAGGAACAAAAGAAGGCATACACAATTAGCTTACAAACGGCGCGCAATGAATCGCGCGACCTCAAAAAGGCTTTGTTATTCGAGAACTAGATTGAAAGTATTTCATTTGCCTGTTGTCAATACATTTTGAAAGCCTTGATTAAACGATTAAGTGAAGCACTAATAAAATATTTTTTTGAAAACGACTCTTACCACGTTACAGATTTCCATATGATACATCACTATCACATCGAAATCTGCCATAACAGAAAATTAAAAAGTAATGTTCTTCGAGTGGTGTTCTTCGACTAGAATTTAAGTGCGAGTTTATTAAATCGAAACTACTGTCATGCCACAGTTTGTTATTTAGAGAGGACTCCATTTTCAGATAAAGTTCTCGTTGCCTAAATGTATCGTCGTATATAATGGAATGTGTTGGCGTTATCGCTTAGTTACTCCATGTTCTTTTCACCTAATTAATTTATAGTACGTACTTATTATCCAAGTACATCATCTTTTTCTTTTTTGGGCAGATATCGAGTGCAATGACTCCGGAGATGATGCAGGAATATCGGGAAATGGCGAAGCATTTTTTTGGCAAGGACTTCTATGATTCGTCCAACGGGAACGCAAACGAGCAGACCATCAACTCGAACAAATGGAGCATTAGTTCGTTCCTTACTGGCTTTTTTGGCTAATAAAAAGTGCTTTACACTTCCTACAACATTTAGGCGTATGTTGTAGAACGTCACAGAATGACGCTAGAAATTCCAATTCATATTGTCTTTGCTTTGAACATAGCTGGACACGCGCTGTAAAGCTGAAGTGATGTTGTTAACTTCAGAATTTATTAATACCGTTTTAGTAGTAGCTAGATATAAACAAGCCGAATGCAGTCATACAGTTAATGAAACAGAGAGCAGATCTAGAGGCTCTACCAAAAGTAGTTTTGTTTCTCGTACGCGTACATTGTGTCAAGAGAGTGTATACGTCGTCAGTTTTTGGAAAAATACATAAACAGCGGTTTCTGACACGGGAAAAATGCATGTTGAGCAAGGCCTTGTAAATACAACCTGTAGCAAAAATTTGAATAATGACCTGAAATTCGTACTGATTACAAGGTTTTCTTTCGCTTTGCGCAACAGCTAATGCTCAGTACCAGGGCATAGTTAACCCTACTGTTGGGTTAGTAAAGCATTCAACTAACGGCTGTACAGATCTTTACGTGGTGCAGGTCATGTATAGAATGATTATGGTGTTCTGTTTAAAAGAGATTCTGCCAATTCATCATATAAACCGCTCCGACCATAGAATACATGATGCGCTTCCAGAAAACACGAGTAGTAGTCTATTAGGGACATTATGAAATCATTATTCCTCGAATTTAACGTAAAACACTTGACTAGCTTAAGAGATCCCTAAAATTACTTTCGCGATAGGTTTAAAATTTAAATCCTCATTAGCTCCTATAGAAGAATGAATTTAAAATTTTCGCTTGGAATTTGTTCAACGAATTCAATATTGTCAAAGGTGTTCAATGAATTGAATGCGCATTGTGATTTTACGTTATATTTATAGCACAATTCTTAGTTTCCTGGCCCCGTTTTAAATACATGTGCTCATCGAAAGTGCTCACAGGTTTTAAAGAAGAAAACACTTGCAAGACTAGTAAATGATAGAAGTATAGTGTTCGTAGTATTTCTTATTTCAGTACGCATTCTCAACATAGAAGTCAATCTTTTTGTGGGTTTTTGCTGCGCGCAACTCCTCGGGATTCATAACCAAAATGGCCCTCAACTATATACACAACACATAATCCCTGGACGCCTTATTTTAAGGTTCAATGGAGCCAAAATGAGTGCAATTCCTTATAAAACTTGTTTGTTTATCTCAACCTACCCTATATATTAATCATACTGGTGCTTCGCGTTAACTAATAACACAACAAATCAATTATGAAACATTGTTCGATAGTTGTATTGATATACGTTTTATATAAAGTAGCAGGAACCGGGACGCTATATATATATATATATATTGTGAAAGCAAAGCTTCTTGTAGTTAAGTAGACGATGAAGTTAAGAAGCGAACTTGATGAACAAAGATAAAATTAAGAAAGCTTTTGGAATACAGCCTGCATTGAAAGCAACTGATAAACTTTAGTTTGACCAGATAAAACTACATTTAGATGATTTCTTTATAGAAATAAATCCTGAAGTTGATGTAACCTGAATACAACTCTTCGTTAAAATCTTCCTATCTGTTTACCGACGAAACACCATAAATTAATAACATCGAATTCAAATTTTAAATAAAATTTACGGCGTTGTGCTTTCTATAAACGTAACCTATTTCATATCTACAATAAATATATCTTGAAATAAAATTGTAGCCTTTAATAAATTACAACAAATCGCCTCCTTATTGATCATCGCCACCGAATGATTATGCAATTGTATTCCTAGTTTTTTTCTTATTTTACAATCATCCCATCTCCTTCTTAGAATCAGTCCGCATGGCTCTGTTCGCTGCTCTCTATAATTCTGCATCTATGAACTCTTATTTAACATACTCTCATTTTTGTTTAGCACTTCCAGAATTAATCCGTCCAAGAAACTGTCGTGCTCACGTTTCAACTTAAAAATTGGCTACAAGTAAATAATCTTAGGTAGTCTTCTCATTCTATCAATATGCTTTCCAATTCGAAGTCGCCCTACCTCCAATGCTGCCGAGTCGTTCTGATCGAAAGCGCTCTCCAGCAAAGTACACAGGATATCGATATTACTTTCTTTCCTAAAACTTGCTTAGAACCGAAGTCTATACATCTGTCCTCGAATTCTGGTGTACTCGGTTAGGCCTTCTACGGGGCCGACAGCGGCCACAACAGGACACCTGAAAAACAAATATTTTAAGGGGTTGAAACACTAACGAAAATTCTAATATGTCTTTGCCTAAAAATATATACATACACAATAGTGGAAAAATATCTAGTGTACAATTATTGTTATTTTATGCGATGCGTTTCTTTAAAACCTACCAGTGTAACCCGTCGACAGAGCTAAAAATTTCGTCATCAATGATAACGTTTCTCATTTATGACTGAATGAACACGTTCAACCATCATATCAAAATTAGTAGACAACCAACCGGAAACTAGATATATGCATTTCAATCAGAACATTGAAATTTTTATTACCATTGGATATGAGATTGAGCTTAACTTTGCCTACCTGTCATAGATGTAAGTCTGGCAAACATTCCTGATTGTGTCGGCGTCGATGGCATCAATGCGCGCCTCGAGCTCGTGCAGGGGGATCCTTCTTCCATAGCAGAGCATCTGTCGACCGATATCTTCGCAGAGAGGGGTGGTACCATCTAATTGCAACAGAAGGTTGGTTTTCAGTAGGTTCTTCGCCCGGGTTACGTCGCCATCGGTCGCCTGACATCAAATTTACATTGATAGCAGTCTTAACCAAGCTGAACGAATAGAGTAAACGGTTCGTTTTCTCGTGCTTTTTTCTTACACTATCATTGCGCTGTGTATTTATTTGGTGTCCTATGGATGAACATGAACGTAAGGTTTCAAAATTTATTGGCAGGACCATTTTTCCTTAGATCTATGTAAACTAAAGGAAGGCCAAATGTAATTAAAGTAATCCCAGTATAGATCGCTTTTTCGGCTTTAATCGTTAGCACAGAATTTCATATATTTCAAGCTCGGTCTCTCGAGTTTCATTCTGAAATATATGCTATTCAAACCCAGTAGGCTTGATTGACAGCCATTTCCTTCAGTCAATATGGTCTACATGTACTTCTATACCTAGGTCGTTAATCTCACCTCTGTGCAGATACGCATCCATTCTTCTTGAACCGCTATCATAATATCATCGAGGTGCTCGTCGCCATCGGCCACAAAGTATAGGCCCCATAAGCCGGTATCCTTGTAACACGTGTTGAAAGACTGGAACGAATGCATCGACTTGAATGGAACAGATTGTGCCCATGCAGCTAGACGCGATGAGGCGTTGGCTCCGCCACCGTGTGAGCGGTCCCACGATCCAATCATCGTATTAGCAACCATCAACGGAATATTGTCAGCATTTGCCCAGCCAGCGCCCTCGACGGCGATCGCGATGTGTGCGAACGGCATGTCATCGTCACGGACGCGGATGTCTGAGCCAGTGTAACGGCACGGAGCTAGTGTCGGGCATTGAGAGTCCATTGAATTGCTGACTTTTCCAAATGTCTGGAAACGAAACCGCCACAGAACGGCAAAAAAGCAGCAAACTGACGAACGTCACATACTGAATAAATAAGACAAATCGAGGAAATCGTTCTTCATTGTAAATATAAAGAAATAATAGCAAGTGGAAACAAATATTGGGTTGAATCGACTTAAGGCTCTTCTTATATGGGCTATACCTCTTGAGCATATATTCTATACACAAAACTTCAGAAAGAAACTAAGTGCAATTCTAGGTGCAAGCGAAGTCAAAGACATGTCGATCTCGTATGCATACGTAATGGATAAAAAAAACTGTCTAAACAATTAGTCATGATGTTAATTCCGGTTGACTTACAGGAAAACAGCTTTCCTGAGACCAACAAAAAAAAACGATGGCACTTTGCGGCTTACTTGTTCTGCGATCTTCACGAGCTCGTCGTGGTCGACTCCGCCAGCTCCAGCGAGCACAATTCGGGATCCCTTGTAATGTGTATCGATGTAGTCCTTGAGATCCTGCCGCTGAAGGGATTTGATGTTCTCCGTGGGGCCAAGGATCGTTAGACCCAGAGGGGTGCCCTGATATGCTATCGAATGGAGGTGATCGAAAACTACTTCTTGGAGATTGCCTTCAACCTACGCCAAATGTTTACGTTACAAATAAAGTACACAATAAACATCAATTGTATTACAAATCACACAAAGTGAATTCATTACGTAGGCAGAGCAAGGAGTGCACCCAAGGTCAGGCACTCTTTGCTACTGCAGATTTGATTGATGAATAGTAGTAGTCATCAGTAGCACCATTTAGCTAAAACATGAATTTTTACCAGTAGGCAACGATGAGCTCAAACATCTCCTAACGTGCATCTTCTGGGCTATGGATATTTCTAACAATCGCGGCGAAAATTATTTTTAGGAAGAATACAACGTATTCTTAAATTGTATTTCAGTTCATAAAATAGTATACTACCTGTATATCAACTACCTGTGTGAATAGTGTATACTGCAAATAGAACGCGATTTGGTTACACATCAAATTCTGTTCCGCGCATGTTCTTAGTAGGCAGCTTTCTTTTTTTCTCATGACACATAAATATGCAATACAAACCTTTTCTTATTTGCAATTTCGTATCTGATTACTCACCTCTTCCATCTCGCGCAGGATGACACCCCGCTCTCGTTCGATTTCCTGCTCGCCCAATTTCGGGTTCTGTGTTATATCGGCAATAATATCGACGGCACGAGCAAGATCCTAGAGATGTAAACGACAGAAAAAAATATACCTATAGCTTTGGCAACTTTATCATGTCACATCAGGTCGATTTCCGCCACAACGAGTAAACCTATTAAAGTGTTACTTTTCAAACTAGTTCATACCTCTTTTTTTCAGATTTAATATTAAATTTAGGATAATTTTCTCTTCTACTGGCCACTTTAAGCCCACTAAATAAGAACACATTTAGTTAAAAAATTTAAACGTCGACGAAGCTTATACTATAGCCTGCGCCAAAACAGAAATCTTTTGTATCGCTTACTTTCTTCAGGCACTTCGCATAATATACGGTCTGTTCCCTTGAGGTGTAGGCGTTAAGATGCATGCCAGCGTTTTCGACCTCGAGCTCCAAATCCGTTTGACTGCGCTTGCCAGTACCCTGCGTGATGATATCAGAAGAAAACAAACTGAAATCTCGATACAACACCAGGATTTGAAACAGTATTATGGCGACAAAAAGCTTGACCTATTTGACGCTAGCAGCTTAGGAAAACACGTAAGTAAGAAAAGGTAAAAGCAAGCAGAGCTAAGTTCACAGCTAGGTTCCAACATGAGTTGTTGGACGCAAATGCTAGCGGAAGAATTTTGAGATTGATAAATAATTTATTGTTTACCATCCAGTGGACATTGCTTCACTGACCAAGTAGGTACAGGGATGTTTAGCTGACTCGAAGGAATGGATATGATCCAGATTTTTGATTAAAAGGCGTGGAGATTTAACGTAGACATAAATATAATCAGTAGTCATCAATATATAATCGCTGGCTGAAAAATTAGGCCACTAAAAATGGCACAGATTCGATAAATAAATAGATCGATGTCATTTATCGTCACAATAATCGCGTCAACACAGAAACTTTTCAAGGGTTATAAATGAATCTACTCGTTTAAAATAAACAAAATCTTTCCTGATGTTTTATCCCCAAGCTAATTTAGTAATAAGGTTTTCTTTATGCGTTAGAAACTTATGCTTTCAAGCAACGAACTTTTTGTTTATCAAACATCCTTGGCGTTTCAAAATTGTCTAAGCAGTAGCAAGTTTGTCGTTATATAATCGCTGGGTGCCCATCCATGGGTACCTAGCCTCCAGCTAGTGCGTAAGGCAGCGACTAGTCCTGCTGGTCGCATCATCCATTAGTTTGATTATACTGTGTTAACAAACTAGAGACGAAACAGTAATCTTAACAGTCATTTCGAATGTGATTTGCCAAGAATGCTCTCCCCTTTATGTAACACGCTGGCGCGCATTAATAGTAAAAGTGGCAGGTCATTCACATGTGCGACAAGTGACATTTTATTTATTATAGATACTTACATACTTTAATTCCTTGCTATTGCCATTAATATGTGAGCCGTTCCGAACTCAAGTCTCCAAAAACTCAGCAAATTGCGTCAACAGCCTTTTTTTCGGACTCTGATGAAAGTCATAGGCTTGTGATTTTTCTTTCAATCCTATAATCTCACCTTGAAGGCCATGTGCTCCAGAAAGTGTGCCACTCCATTAGTTTTCTCTGTTTCGTATCGGCTTCCAGCATCTATCCAAATACCGACTGTAGCCGTTGGGGCACCAGTATCTTCTGAGGCTACTCGCACTGCGTTCGACAGGGTCGTCACCCGAGTTTCGGGCACATTGAGCAACGACTGGGAAAACGTTGTACGCGTCAGATGGGTCAGCTGGCGTCTGTGGTTTTGCAGGGCCGTATGATGACGCGAGCCTGCTCGAAGGAGTGCTGTGAAGAAAGGCATTTTCCTGTCCGATTCACACCAGCCGGACAACTGCCAAGTATTGATGGGATGCACGGGGGAACCGCACCAGCACACACGACTATTTCGCACCCTGACCTGAAATTGCGATCAGCAGAAACCTGACTTTGCAGTGCCCTCACACGAATGTAAACATATAACCGATGTCGTCTGCTCAGAGATGAAAGCCGTTGTTGAGGGTCTGTTGCTGTCGTCTGCTGGTAATATGGAGAGCGGCTGTTTGCGCTGATCAATGAACGTCACGGATGTCTATGAAAGCAAGGCGTAATACGGAATTCTCGCGGTAGCTTACTGACTTAAGGTTGATATCAAATGCATTTAAGATATTAGACGTTCGTATCAGTAAATAGCTCAATTATCGCTTCTGGACAGAATTGCGCATGAGCTTTGTCTGTTTTGTATTTACTCGTTGGTAGTAGGGGAAGGGAGACTGATTTATGCCTACGAGTTGATCTAATAAGTATACGCCTGTAACATGAAAAAAAGTTATAGATTGAAATTTCAATTTTCCTATGCAGTATTATTGCGAAATTGCTCAGTATGATCTGCGGTAACATACTTTCATATTCATCTGAAGCAACGTCCCGCAGCTTCACCAACTCGCTACGTCTCGATTGCATTTGATACCAAAGTAGAAAGAGCAAAGTTACGAGAAAGGGAATACTCATTATATCTATTTCTTGGTATATCCTACAACCGACTAAAGACATAAACACTCACTACTGAAACTATTCCTTCTAAGGACCAACCCACACCTATCATAGTCGCTCAATGGGCCCGTACCCAATTAACAGCCGAATGAGCGGCAGGCCTCCTTTGGCATCAAAGGACGTCGTCTGCTAATCTTGTTCGCACTCCATCTCTACCGTTAACTTAGGTCTGTTCAAATGGATTCACGCGTCTCGTTTACCCACGTTCATCGAATGACGAGCGCTGCTGTCGCAGACGACGACACCGACGAATCCGAGAAAATCTAAATATCGTGTACCACCACTTGCCTCCCTCAAAACAACGTGGGTGCGTGAGTCCAGCCCGGCGCCACCGCCGCCTCCATCATCCGCTCAGTGCTCGTAGCGCTCTCCTGACGCCGACTGTGTCTCCTGCTGCATCCAGTAACGATTTCGCGCTGGGGCCACCGCAGCCCCATCTGTCGTTAGAAGCATCGGCACTGCCTACCTCTCTCCACCTTAGCCACCGCGCCTTGCAGCTCCGCACACAGACACGCATGCTCACTGAATAATAGAGAACGGTTAGCGGGTCGGCTCCTTCCGGCACCGCCGTCCTGTAGACAGGTGCTCCTGCGCCGTGTGTGCGGGCGCGTTTTAAGGTTCGCTCCTGCCGTTGATGCTTCACTACAACTGCTATACGATGAGCCAGCAGCCCAGCTCGCCCAGCAGTCAAAGTGTGCGCGAGCTCCGAAGCAAGCAACTGCAGGCGGTTGTAATTCGAACGATTCGCGCTGCTACGGCTGTTGTGCCACAGCAGAAAGTGTGATAATATCATCAACATCGTAGTATGAATAGTGAGGGCAGCAGTCAACGGTGGTGGTAGTTCCAGTAGGTAAGTAAGTAACTCAAGAGTCGCCAGTGAAGCGCGCGAACTGGAGTAGAGTCAGACAGAGCGGCACTGTTTGTGGCGCTCTAGACACAACAGCAAGCGGCAACAGAAAGCTGAACAACAAAAGCAAACTGCTGCCCACCAATGAACAGGGCGGGCCGCTGACGGGACCGCCGGGGTCTGCCCACGACAAAAGGGCGACAGCGCCTCCATAGAGCAACGGACACGGCCAAATTGAAAGAGACCTTTTCCTCTGTGTGCTACATTTCAACAGCTAGTTGGCTTTTATCACTGTGTATACAACTGCTAATGAGCCAGGTTGAACAACGACAACAGGGATAGATCTGTCCCCTGCACCCCTCCATAGCAGCCGCTTATCTACCGAGCGAATTACTTTGTCTACCGTTGCAGCTGCCTTTTCTTTGCATTGTTCCTGTGCTATGGTTACTGTTGCCAGAGCAGCTCGGCCACGTCGAGTCGCCTGTCTACTCCGCTGTCATCGTGATCGACCATGGCGCTCGACGCTTGATCGTCGCTTCATGGTGACGGCAGCGTCGATAGCAGCGGCGGGAAGGAGTGTGCCAGTAGCTGAAGTCGCTGCTGTCGTAACGGTGGCGAGAGTGGTGAGCTACTGGCAATAGTTGATGCTCGGCAACTGCTCACAGTAGAATATTGCTGGTATGGTCGTCTGCAGCCACAGCTCCAGTGGTGAGTCGTTCGTTGATCGGCAGGTTTGCAGGGCTGCTTTCTGATTTTGCTACCAACCGTACAACGATTTAAAAAAAATCAGCACGAACGTGTTTTACTTTTGTGCCAGTTTCACTGGGGTGGTCCCGGTGTTCGTAGACTCTGCCTGTTCCAGCAAGCATTCGTCGTCGGTGATTGATAAGAATTTATCGATCTACTTTCGACAGGCCAGTCAATCCACGAGTCGCTGGGTTTTCGCTTGTGTGAGTGAGTCAATGCAGTGATGGTCGATGCTGCCTGTTTGTGCCAACAAGTTACCATAGATACAATGTATGTTTATACTAATAATAATTCTAATGACTAGTTAAGTATGCAGCTGTCGGGCTGTCTGCGCTGATGAATCGTCGACCCATCGCACCGAGTGACGGAGCGCCGTCATGAATATACCGGCTTAGTCTATTCAATTCTGTTCCACTAATGTGTGGCAATGACCACTGTTTAATGGGTCCTGCTACTATTTGCTACTAGTGACAGCAGATGTGAGGCTGTGCGGCCGCTAGAGAAAAGCAAAAACAGTACAGTGTGATTTTTCATCGTTTATCAGTCCGTATCTCCGCAGATTCTGTGTATATTCGCACGCATATGTGTACATACGTGCCTGTATATATATTAGATGAACTTATCAAGCTACACTGGACTGGATGCTATAATATATGAACTAGAACAAACCAAGCAACAAGTACCGTACGCGTTTGTGGCAACTGATCGACATTCGCCTGACAGCAACGAACAGCCCCCGGTGTTGGCAGCCAGCCGTATTGAATACTAGTTGTCCCGTCAAGGGGCTCGGTATAAGAACTACACACTAAAAACGTTGCGCCATTGCGAAAGTACTGATTGCCGGTCGCTCTGTGGGCGGTTAATTATAGTTATTAATATTGTTAGTACAACAATTGTTACTATCGCCGCATGATCTACCTTTATGAAAATACCATGCGTCTTTATGGTAGTTTGCTGATGAGTTTGAAAATGTCGTTACAACAATCGTGAAGCAGAATGAAAAAAAGAACGTTACGGGAAAAACTGCTAACGTTTTAAATGTCTGTGCTGCGTTCACTCCTATAACAATTGTCGCTGGCATCGCCATTGGTTTTGCCGTTGCGCGTTGTTAGTTCGTAGAGTTGAATCATCCTGGTCCAATAACAGGACTTTACTGTTCCTGCAGTTGTTCATGTTGATACTGGTAGACGACGTTGGCCACCGTTGCACATTGTCGTGTACTGCCAGATTTTTTTTTATTATTATCATTGTCGTCCGTTGTTTAAAAGGAGCATTGGCGAACGTTAAGCGTTCAATAAATAGCAGTGCGAGATAGCCAGTTAACTCTCGTAAATTTACAAGAACCGACCTGTCGTTGCCGTTCCGTGCGTATTTTGTATGTAAGCTACCATAGCGGCAGATCGTACTGTAAAAGTGAATAAGATTACTGAACTGACTATATGGTTCATTCAAGCACATACAAATTGAGAATTACTGACAAGCTACAGCAGTTCTTTGTTTTTTCGGTAATCACAATTACACGTAAATACGTACACGGTTGCAAATCACAACCAGAAACAGTTTAACAGGAGGCTTAATAGAACACAACAGTTTACCTACAATCTATCCAAGCAAAGCTGTCAGACAATGGTAAATAACAGCACCTCCGCTAGTGTCTTTTCTCACTGTACGCATATATATTAATTGATTCTGTGAGCCAACAGAACACTATAGCGGTTTGGTAAATTGCATGATTCAGAAGGACAGCTGTTCTGGCTATCTACTTCATTGGACTTATCTGTGGGCGTTCGTTAATGCCGGTCGAGAATGTTCCTTCGACGAGGAGCGCCTCTTCTGCGCGTCTCTGCTTGGAAGAGGCCGTAGTCACAACAGGAGGATGCTACGACTAACCTTTTTTTTTTAAGTATTTAAATCAACAGCAATGTCAATGAGGCGAAGTGGAAATTAAATGGACTACTTTAAACGCTTGACGGCGACTCAACAGATGGCGAGTGCTCAACTTCAGGGGCCAATAAGGTGTGAGGGAGGCAAAACTACATACACAGACAATCATTTTTACTCTCGTTGTACGCTCATGCAGTCGTTTGAAGGGAATTCGAAGGAAAGTCGCTAGAATTTCAAATACTGAAAACACTCGAATTACGAGCGTTATTAATGGCGCTTTTGCTGCAAGATAACGGAGATTACAGCGCCCTCTATTGATGTAATGGTCTGAACAAGCGGTGCATTTCTATGACGAGAGTGTGTCAAGTGCTTACGCAAAAACTTCATAAGCAATTTTAGCTCACGCGAAAAAACCTAACCACAATATAAAGTTGTATCATTTCTGTACTAGTAGCCGTATTTGGACCCTTAAGATTTGCATTTGCGAAGATGGCCACTGCTAGTGGGTGTGATGACTACTGCTCTACTTGGATCATCAATGTAGTGTTGTAGCTAATTGCCTGCCAGCACAAATCCTTTCTAGGCAGTTAGCGCAAACAAGACAGGTTAAACTTCCCAACTAACTGTTCAATCAGAACATATAAAAATAAGTGCATAATACAATTAGTTGCTTGTTTAAAGCGGACATGTTCCGTCGTAACAAAATGTGGGTAAACGAATCTTTTCCTCACTACTGCAACTATCGCTATAGCTGTAAGCCTACTCTTACATTTGGCACTTTTTATTAGAAAATATCGCCATCGCATGCCATATTCTTGACATATTGGCTTCCGCAGGGGTGCTGCAAGCTTCTTACTCCTTCGCTTATCTAGTGGTGAACGGGGCTCAGCGGCAGACCCAGCAACCCGCCTACTAGCATTTCAACCAGGAAGCGAACATAGTGAAGGTAACGAAACAGGTCACGAGGACCGTGTAGCATGCCGCGAGACAAATATAGAGCCAAATAAACTATGCCCTTCCCCCCACCTGGCTCATCGCCCCCGACGGGCTACCCTCCGACCGCCCTTACCCTTTTATCCGTTGGACCGCAAGTGTTTCCATGTGTCATTCTGGTCACTACCACTACACTGGTTCTTGTTATTGCCCAGTGCTAACAACCCATCCCACAGCATCCAGAAGCGGTGTGTCTATCCATCGCCTAGCGGATCCGTTGCTACCACTGTGAAACCAGCAAGCGGAGTGGTGGAACTAACGCCCCAACATCAAGTGGAGCACCAGTTATCGTGCGGAATTCGTGGATAAACGAAAGGCGATAGAAATCGCTCATGGTGTATATTCGTTCTGGTTCGGTTCGCTCCTGTTGACGACCTCAGCATAGCCGGCAGCGGCGGCCGCCTGCGCCGACGACGCTAACGCTGGGTAAACGGGCGGAAGGTAAGGCGATGGCTTGCAATTGACACTCACTGTCAGCGGCAACGCAACCCGATAGAAGCAAGGCACAAACAACGGAACACTCCTGAGGGCTCAGTCGTCTACTCAACTGGAGGAATTGTTGCGGCTGATGATTGGGCCGTTCATTACTCGCTAAATTGGAGTTGCTGGCAGAAGACATTACCGCTGGATCAGTTGCTACTATCGTGTGATCTGAGATTCAAGATTATTAAAGAAAGGGTAAAAAAAGTGAGATAGTGGATACGTCGTAGTCGATCTTTTTGGCTCGCTTCTATCGGCGCGTGAATATAGAGAAGATGTTCGAACTTGGTGCGAGGACAGCGGGTCCTTATCATGAAAAGATGGCAGACTTTCAAGTAAATGTTTTGAGTTTTATACTTAGTACTGTCGTATCTTGTATTTTACGAATATTACTGTTAATGTTAAGATAATGAAAACGTTAAAAATCCAAAATTTAAAAAAAAGTAGATGAGATAGATAAATACGATCTTCAGCGTAACATGAGGGAATCTGCCTTTGTTCACATAAACACCTTGTATTGAACAGGCGTAATTAAGAATGAAAAGAAATGAAGCATGTCTCCTGCAAATATTTTTGATTTTACGGCCTGTGTTTCGGACACGCTCTTACCTATATATATATATATATATATATATATATATATATATATATAGGCATGCGTACATATAATGCAGGCATTTTTTACATATACAGGCAATTTCTGGAAGCAGCGGTTCTGGTGAATCTAGCGGTCGCTTGTTATTATTCGTTGAAAAGAAACAGGACACAACAGAGCTGAGATCTGTTTCCCTCGAGGCCTGATCAAAGGTGTAAACCCAGGTGAATATGCGCCTACGACTCTTTGCTCGGTGGAAAAATCACGAAGCAAAAAAACACCAGCCTAAAGCTAGGAACAACAAAATCCCGCAGGCGCAATGTTCAACCAGAATCATCAAATGAGTAGGTAGACCGTGGCATGAAAAGCAGCAAAATCCAATCGTTAGCAAACGACTAGAGGATATAGTGGGACAGCGGTCACTATTTGGAAAACAATGCAGCGACTATGAAAAAAGATAATGTCAAACCGCTGCGTGACAAGGGAAAGCTAACGAACGTACAACCTTGAATGCGTTAAGATCGTGAGCCACAAACGACGTAACAAGGCCCGGCTGAGAAACAATGGTAGCTGCAACAGTGATAACGGGGATAGAGGAGCCAGATAAGAGCATACAGGATTGCCCCAGTCATGTCCTCGAATATATTTTTTTTACCATCCCCCACTGCCGCTTCCATTACCGCTGACCAATACAAGACGTACAACAAGAGAATAGAAGATAGATACTGGCCCTATTTCGTCCGATCTGCCAGTTTACGGTGTACTATTTACGGTAGGCCATTAACAGCTTCTTATTCTACCAAAGAAACGAAACGAGGGGTGAAGAATTAGTACCGTCGTCAATCGGTACAAAGTAGAAAGCAGCAGTAACCGTAGCGTCGGAAACCAGTGTTCCTATTCAACATAACATCGCAGTTTTTTTTTCGTCAACGTAGTTCGCCCGCCGTAGTCACTACATATGGCAGTGGTAACCAGTTGTTGACACTGCTGTGTTTTCACTCTGTGGGTTTCGCTATCTCCAATACGACCGTAACACCCATAGCATATACCCTATAGTGTATTGTTGGCTCTGACAGCAGCATCTTTTATTAACGACGTAATACCATTACACTCCCAATTTCCCCCTCCACACACAGATACCCTAGAAAGACACGTTAATACGCTTTCCGTTCTCATTTTTCTAACGTGCTCTCACCCTCTTTGGCATATCTCTAATTAATCTTAGTAAAAATAATAATTATTATTATAGCACACAGTTCATCACCATGAACACGCTCCACCACCACAGAATCGGTAGATTCGGTGAATATAGAGGGAGTTTAAGAGAGAGAAGTATATCGAAATTATGGTAGGAAAATAGAGCATATTGAAGTTAACCTGAAAGGAGACACCGGGCAGCCATTGGCACGAGTCGCTACTGGTGGCGCCGCTGTCGCCGCCACCTCCGGACGCCGCATGCACAAAGCTAATGTACCTGTTTGCGACTGTGTGTTCATATTTCTCTTCTTAACGTATAGCGTCCTTTCTCAAGTGTACGTGTAATATATGCAGCTCAATAGAACATTCGAACTAGACCAGCGTTCGTCGTTACCAAGAGTAAGCAGACACGCGCCGACACTCATCGTGGGCGAGTCGCCGTCGTCTTGAGTCGGCACGAACGTGACTGTCCGTCTATGGACTGCATAAATGCGTTGGCCGTGTTGCGCAGCGAAAGTGTAGTACCTCTTAAACCAACAGCGGGAGCAGCAGAAGCAGCGTTAGACGACAGGGTTAGAGAAGGAAGCATACGGACGACGCAGCTGCTTTGTCACGAATGTGGCAGAGAGGGAGCATCATCCTAGATTGTTCTCGCTCGCAATGGAATGGCGGTTACTGGCGCTGGCTGGCCCCTGTGTCTGGGTAACTGCCTGGTTAGCTGAGCTGAGTTGACTGGTATGATGTCGCTGCTGGCCCCGTAGATAGACATATCTCTGTCACTATTCTAGTGTAGCCGGCCAAATAAAGATCGTGGCTACTGTCTCGACGCTGTTCCATCAACAGCAGGAGCATCGACGCTGCCAGCTACTTTCGGCACAGCTGAACATGTACGTGCACAACAACGTAGACATCCACTCAGCGGATCTCATCTACGAGTCGCTGTAGCACTACTATTTAAGCTTTAACTGTTAAACATAAGGTCGACTACCAGGCGTGTCTACGTGTGCCTGAGCGATCAACTTTTGCCTATTCCTTGACCTCAAAATGATGAAATGCTCATTGTACAGCAGCTTCTAGTCGTCCTTATCTTTTGAACCAACTCGCACTTTCAAAACAACAACGATACGACACAGGGAGTACCGACAAAAATTCATGGTAACGATTTACCAGGACAGGTTGTTACAATTGACGGCAATCCTCCTTGTGGTACTACTAGTATTACTGTAACATTACTATGGTCGCGTTGATAATTGATTCAGTGACTCTTGGTAGTTTGCTTTGTTGAATCGTTCGTTCATTGCGGGATCCTATCCAACATTCAACGACCTCGTTTGTCCGTAGGTTGAGGGGCTGTGAGCACAAGTACGAGTGGATAGATGCTAAAGCTGTTGTGTTTGACGGGGCGGTAATGAGAAGGGTCAATGGGGCATAAATGGTACTCTGTTATTTACGAGGAGCGCTTTTTTCATATACATTAATTATCGATTCAAACAAAATCGTTTTCATTTAATTATATTCTACTGTTTTGTGTCTCAATGTTATTTTTAGTCAGTCGCTCAGCCAGCGACAGCCAATGTGCATCAACTGTATGTGAACTGTGAGAGGACGAAGTGAAGTTCACGAATCCTTCGCGACATCGGCGTCCTTTCATCCACCTCGTGCTTTCATCGTTGGAGAGACGTTCACGCCTCTTTCGTCTTCTCCATCTCCACCATCACCAGCAACCTTTGCCAACGCAGATTCGTCTATCTATTGTGCTTTTGACGTGCGTATAGATTATCACCTGTCGATGTTCGTCTGCGTGTCTACAGGAGGACCCACCTACCATTATTACCTTCTTTTGGCACTGTCTCGATCGCCCGTATTTGTAACGGCCGTATTTGGTTAGAATAGCACCTGGATAGTGCTAGCAGACGCGTCGCGATCGTACGAGTGGCTAGAAAACATAGTTTCCTACGACGATAATTGCTTGCAACTGTCGGACGCTGTAGTGCATTTCTCGACTGGTTACACAGCTCCTGTTAACCGCCTGCGCCAGCCACGTTCTACAGTAGAGCGCTAAACTGTTGTTAATTTGGCGTCGACGTCGCTGGCCTCTCGACGTCTATAGTGAACAGTATATAGAACAGTCATTCACAGAAGAAACCAGGACGGATTCTGCAGGAGGGTACGTCAAAATAGAGGGCGAGACATAGAACGATCGAGAGGAAAGGTGAGATATTTACGTCGTACATTATCTACGATACGATCTACAGTAGAGATTCTACCTTGTTTCTACAGTGAACGTACGGTGTGCAATCGCGTGTGGATATAAACAAAATAGCGCAAGTCTAACGTGTGTGTGAGGGAGACGACGAAAAAGTAAAAGAAAAGCAGATTTTGCAAGCCACTGATCATCACGATCATCAGCATCATCTCCGCCAATAAAAAAGCCGTTATCGTACGCCAGCCTTCAGTGATACCGTATGTAATGCGCGGTTCGGGTGACAGTGCAAGGAAATATCGTGGAAGGAGACGCTAATAAAAATCGGCTACAATTGTTATTATTATTAGTATTAGCCGGCCAATCAGTTCGAGTATATCAGTATCAAAATATATCCACGTATCCCTTTGTTTCATGTAGTGTAAACGCGGCGAATCATAGAAAACCTCAGTGAAAATGAATCGACACGACGTTCCTCCCGAGCTGACGAACCTGCTCATGGAGTTTACGGTATCAGTGCTCGTCGAAAGGCCGGACGATATCCTCTCGTATGCCGCACGATACTTCACGTGAGTACCTAAAATTGACACTAGTACTAGTCACATTTGCTATTAATAATAATAGTAATAGCGTTCTGATTGACGTCGGCGAGAGATTTCGCTTGGTATCAAGTAACACTCTCCTTAGTTAGACCTTTATGTAGGCATTTGGCTGGCATTTGTTAGACAAAACCGAAAATCCCACTAAAACTATAACCCGCCTCAACTTTTATAGCCGTTTCATCGACGTGTATAAGAGATTCTTCACGAGAAGGGACAGATTTTAAAAGTCCCATTGTTGGACAAACAAATATCACCAGCTGTGTAAAATATATAGGATTAAGGCATCAACAGGACTACTAGACCTAAGAACGTGGAGGTGGTATAGGTTCAAATCTGAGCGTCGACACACAGTTTGTTCTTGTGCTCGGAGTGGCCCTCTTCTTAACCAGTTCCTAACGGCAGTACCGCACGTAGAAATTCAAAAAAGTAGCATCGGTAAATGCGCAAGATGACGCTTCTCGCAAGTGCATATATTTATCTAGCCTGTATATATATATATATATATATATATGTAAAATATCCTACTGCAGTTTAGTATAACGCGATGGTTCCGTTCAGCCATAGCAGCTATGAGGTTGGCTCGTCTGAGGCAATATGTAAAGACAATACCGGGCGTAAAATTTGAAGTATTTATTCAGCTAGAAGCCCGTTGTCTTACACTCATTAATGTCCTGTCAATCGTAGATATGACCATGTCACAATTGTTTATGCTGGTTTTATTGGGCTAGAGTAAAACGCAGGCATCATATTGAAACTATAATATTGGAAACGCTAAACAAAAATTGAATCTATATGTATACAGCGTGTACAGTTGGCGTCAGCGGTTCTTCCTTGATCCATTGCATTCAGGTTGTAATGGAAATGTTATATCTCTGCCATTTGATAGTTCTGGTAGTCGTCTCAATAAGCATTGAAAGGCTAATCTGGATTTGCTTCGTATGTGGGACGGTGCAAAGAAACTGCTTAGGGCTCAATGGAAGTGTTCAGAAAATTTTAATGAACCACTCTGACCTTAGTTGTGAATGAGCCATTTTACGTGAAGGACCGCTATTCTACAAACAGTAACAAACAATTCGGAGAAAATTATCTTAGACACCTAAATACTCGTTTAAACAAAAGGCAAAATAACCTAAAGAAAACACCAAAGACAGAAAACAAATATCTAACTATTTAGCTGCTCTGCTATTTATCTGTCTGTGATTTAACTGACAGGAAAATTAGGGACGTGGTAGTAAATTGGGAAACCAAACAAAGCATGGATTTACTACAAAAGCAAGGGGACTATCACTACTAGAATAATCTCTAGCCAGATTGAGCTGAAGATCAGCTGTACAGCTGAACTGGGCATATTCAATGATTACCGATTTTTGCCACTCGACGGATACAAAGCGACCTCAGGACTTCGATCAGCTTCATTATATATATATATACAACATAATTCTGCATAGAAAATGTTCAGGTGCTACGTCAAAACTATGGAGTTCACTTAGCGTACAAAAATTTGACATCAACTACTGCGAATCTAACAATCGATACTCCATAGAAAAATCGAAACCTTCTTAAACGTACTTGCATTTATATGCAAAGGAAGCCAGAAGATTTAATATAGTACCTTAATCATATATACGTCGCAGTTATTAGTAGCGTCGCGCTTGAGTATGAGAGAGAGAACCGAGTAGTACTCTCTCGGCGTGAAAATACACGTCGATTATTTAGTGTCTCTTATAATTAAGAAGACTCGTTGCTGATGTTCTGAGGATACTGTCGTTATAGATGTTGTAACATGTGAGGATTTTACTTTATAGAAATAATAATGGTTTCGAGAGTGGTATTGCAAAAGAAGAATGATAGGTGGCTAATTCTGATATCCAACGAATGGCCAGAAGTTACATTAAACGGATAATCGAACTAGTACGAATTTACAGAAGCAAGCGTTCCTCACCAAGAAACACAATAAATGTTTGTTTGGTAATGTTAAAAAAAACACAATAAACAAGGAAAAGTGAGCAGTTTTTTTATTCTGGAGACGATAAATGAGGATTAATCAGTTAGTCCTATCAACACCACCAACTAAATCAATATCAACCAAAATGCTAAGATGCTTTACATTAAGTATTGACGCGTCATATTTATTACTTTCTTGTTTATTCACGTTTTTTTTTTATCTCATATCTTGAAGATTTGGTAGGGGCGTCCATGTCATGTATCTTGTCATCATTTCCCTAGCATACTTCTGGCCGTAAATAATTTCTCGCTACACATTACGAATTGAAAATCGTGACGCCTTCTATGCGTGGCGTAGATATACGTGTCTCAACAAATTTTAGCGAAATCTAGATTATGAAAATGTAACGCCTCTACCTCTAAGCATTGTACACGTTTTAGGTCTTATTCGGTGTCGTAGCTACATATGAAGCTTTGTGTGATTCAATTTTATCTATCCTAACCGTTTTTGCTTTTAGCTGAACAATGAACCTTGTCGATTGTGTAGAAAATCGAAATCATTAAAGGATTTTTGGCGTTTTACGATGCGTATTGTCCAACTTTCTCTTCTTGAGTCGTTCATTACAAGAACGCCGTTCAAGACTAATTAATTATGCCAAAGTAACCAGACGGGTAAAAGTCGACCGCCGTCTGCCATTGCAGAGAGTGACCTAGAATATGCGTTTTTAGGCTCGCCATTAACATTGCGAAATTAAAGTGCGCTCGTATCACCGTAAAGTCAACGCAACGATATTCATGGATACAAACGTATATATCCATTTGTAATTGCTATTTAGGCTGCTCATCGAGCTTTGGGGGTTGCCGTAATAGCATTATCAATGGAAAACATTTGCCACTCTGAGGGGAAGCATCTCCTGAATAGAACCTGTTAAAATACGTTTTTTGGCATCACTGTGACGTCTTTGCTTCCAACCTAAATCTCCTCGAAGCGCTGGACTTGTGTGTTGGTATAACTAAATAAACTAATTGCTTATTATTGCACCAACAAGGGATATGGGTATGTAGAAGAATATGTGTCATAATCGTTCGAATCAATGAGACCCAATTTAATACAGTCGTTATTGTTATTACTGACAATACGGAAAGTCACGTGCTTTCCCAATGAAATGCGTTGAAAAAATGATCTACCAGCCAAGTAATCAACGAAATAACATATGCGCTTAAGTTTACGTAGTAGCATCGATGATCTCGACGGCCGAATGCTCCCATACGGCTTCTCAACATAGACGTCGGCCAGGATGATCTTCCTCCCTGGTCGATTTCTTCCATTTATCTGGATGCGAAAGCTGAAAGACACGAGCCGTTTCGCTTTGTCTGTGAACCATTTCTTGCTATTATAGCTATAAAAATGTTGAATGGTTGAGTTTAATTATGAAGTGGATTACGCTCGAACGTATTACTTCTACGGGGAATCTGGAGAGCGTCGCCTTGGGAAAAACGAAAAAGCATTTAGCCAAGAGTGACTGACTTTGTTCAGGCTATTTATCGATAGGCACCGTGACGATACGATGGCCGCTAAAGATCTAGACGTAGCAACGGAAGCAGGCCAACGATTATATTATTATTAGTGCCAGCTGATGTTGTTGTTGTTGAGAAGGCCGCCGGTAAACATTAGGACGTCGTCACCCGAATGTCACTTGAAATGCACTGTACGTTCATAGCTAAATGTGTGTGTTTTTCATCCCTTTTGACGCGTCCTGGCTTCTTTCTGTCCGTCCTCTTTCGCTATAATTCCTGCGGTACCATCCCGCCGTAATTTGATTCGTTATAGTCAACTGATGTATTGGCGTCTTTATGAGAACATATGCTTTTGAGATAAAATAAGTTATGTATTTTGAATTAGACTAGATATAAGTGAATTCAAGTTGCTGAACGACCGCGGTAGAAATGAAAGCGTCATTATCTTGTATCTAATTATAATGCAGATTAGGTACGTGCAAGAATACGCATCTAATTTTGTGAAGGGAACTTATTCTCATTATGATTATAGTATTCGACGTTTCCATCTTTATCCCTGATCGTTGTCGCGTGGGTCGTTTTCAATTTCTAATGACGTCTGCAACTTAGAACAAATAACTTTCTCCGCTCGTTACCGTTACAAGTTGGTCGCTTCGTTGAGCGTTTTTGGTTACCACTAAAAATGCGTGATAGCTACCAGTTCAGACATTGCTCGTGTTCTTCTCTACTACGACACTGCCGAAGTTCGTCAGAGCTTTTTTTTTAATAGGACCTACTTTTCGCTTCCCGGTCTTTCTTCCTAGTACTTTTTTTCGTGCATTTTATTCCACTGATGTGCCATTCCACAAATGACGTTCAATCGACAAGTGTATGTTGTCTGCATTTTTCCTCGTTCTTTCTCCTGGGTTCTCCGTGTCTGCCGGCTGTAATAATAATTACAGCGAAAATGCACCCATAAACGAGTATTGCTCGACTTCCGTACCTAAGCGTAGTCTGGGCAGGCCGAATAGGCGAAGGTTACTTTGAAAAGCTAAACCCGGGCTAGCCAGTTTATGTCGGTAAATAGGGTACAGCAGCAGCACAAGAAGCTCCTGGTTCAAAATTAGCTGCAGGTGAAAAAGATGGCCGATGCAGACTGCTTTAAAAGTAGAGTCTCATCTGTGCAGTCGGCTGCATCCCGGTCGAAGTTTTTGTTGGGAATACGGAGGTTGAATGTTCCTGGCGTGTTTGCTGTTGCCTTTATTGTTGCAAACGACGTTACTAAAATTCAAATTACTTTGTAGTTTTCTCTGTTGGAAGGGGTATTGCAGAATGGGCTCGTGGCACCGTGTCTGAAACAGTCGGCTCACAAGTAAGTTGACAAAGTCCGGGTCAGCCACTATGCATTTCTGGCCTGGTATTTTGTCTGATATTACGCAGATTTTGGTGTAGCAATGCTACCGACTACTACTCCATTACTTTTATAGCCCATGTCCCCCTAATACAGAGAAGAGGCCCTGGCAATTTCCTTACTTCGTCTCTCTCTACACATCTCGCCCTTTGCCCCCTCTTTTTACTGGTCGCCATCATCCCGTTGATCTTCAAGTTATCGTTCGCATGCAGCGCTGTGGCTAACAGCCGGCGATCAATTAAATTATAGTCAGAACAATAACGATTTTGAGAGAAAAGGTTACCTCTCGTAGTACCGTTACGACTAGAATTGTGATTGCGGATATAAAAAAAAAAATAAAAATGTGCTTCGCGTGGGTAAAATCTGCGAAACAGGTAATGGTGTACTACCCTAACATATTATTCAGGCTCTGATCTTTAATGCGCTACATGTACAAGGGATAATTTTCTTGATCGCAAGTAGAGAATGAACGTTTGCTTGCATTTTAATTTAGCCGTATGCGTCGTTCTTGGCTGTATCGTACTGTAATTAATTAAAAGCTGCTTGATTGACTGCTGCATATGAAGCACTAACAGTTACGAATTGTTTGGAAACCGTAAAAGCCAGTTGTTTGTGGGCCCTGGCCTCTGCAGGCGTCTGATTTTATTGTAAAGCAATAGGGTTTTTTCGCTAGTATCTATCCCATATAGATGCATACATACTAAACTTCACCCAAAGTTGACAATTATGCCACCATTTGCAGTATTTTAGTCTGACTCGTTCTATTAAATTCATTAAAGAGGTGAGTTGTCTGTCATTTAGCGGGGTAACAATGTTGATTTTTCATAGCAGTTCAGCTAAGCAGTCAACAGATCGTGATCTACCAAAGCAGTACCATTCATACTATGCTTTATCTATACGTAAACAATAGCAGCAATAGCGAAAACTATATCCACTAGTTTCCATATAACAGTTGTGCTTGCTCGTACTCTTTAATTAAGGCCTCCGTTACACTGCGTTATATTCTATTGTATAATAGTATCAACAGACAGGCGTCTTCCTTCTATAATAACGTCCAAAGACAGACACAGATATAGTACGCGGCGCTAAAACTCATTCTTGTCTAATGATTGATGCCCTAATCCATGAGAGTATGCATTGGCACAGAGACCTTCCACTTTACTATATATATATATATCTATGCATTTTCTATGATCACGTTTACTTGACGATCTAATTTTGGGCGATATAAGCCTCACTTGTTTCTATGGGTAAAGTAGTAATATCTGGAGCAGTGACACCCCTTCTCCTGCTCCCCTGCGCCCCGACACCGACTTAACATGACGATGAAAGGAAGCAGGCTCTTTAGAGAAAAACTGTTCCTACAGCTTTACGTTGACTCTCAACCAATTTTAAGCGAAATTTGGGTTCAGCTTCCGTGTACTGTGAGCGGGCTTAGAATTATTATGGCATGGATTCAACTAGAAGAGTAAAAATTAATCGCTTTACAAGACCCAATGAGCCGCAATTGACCTGTAGGCATTCTTATCACGTATGCTTTAAACATAGAATTAAATGTTAGCCATTTAAGATGCGATCATGATTATTCTACTAAAGCTACTTTAAAATGTATTTAATAGTTTTAATTGTCGTCATTGCTATTTATTTATTTTTATAGCTATTCGTTTCAGCATTTTGTCATTGAGTCGGGCATAGTCTTCCTTTGACTAGCAATTTTAGTGCAGATTTTTCTTATAGAGCATAAAGCAAAACAAGGCCGAATTACACATATTTTACATAAAAGATTAGTTATATTACATTATCTTGTTAGTTCCAATTAGTTTTCACGGATGTAGCCCTTAGGGCCTCGATTATTAGACCCTTTGAGTGCAGCTGTCTACCTAGTCAGAACGACTGACAACTCTGGAGCAGCCAAGAACTCACACAGGGCCGTTCGGCGGTTTGTTTTCAGTGTAGTGAAAAAAGCATACCATACCGTCTAGTATAAGTAAGATCCTGTTCGCAAACAATTGCGGTTCGAAGAGCGTGCGCCGTCTGTTTTGATTAGGCTCTCCCGTTTATCCTTATCCTACAACTTATCCTAGCTTACAATGCTGAGCAGACTTTGGCCTGCCCGCTGTCGGATTTCCCCATAGACATCTTCCCTTGCCTCATTCGACGCGTGCCAGTTCGTGAAACACAATTGCTTTTGCGTTCTCATCGCTACCACCTTGGTATTATCGTGTCTTGTGGTGGTTACCGGTCTTATCAGTCTATTATCAGTAGATGGCGACCTGTGAGGAACGTGTGTTCAATAAGCCGGCAAATTAAAGTGGAAGAAAATGCGAGTTAGCCAGCCAACAAAAGAAACACATTGCTGCTGCTTTGAACACTCCTCTAAACATTTCGTCCCAGGAGGACAAGAGCCGTCAGGCGAGAAGGGCGACGGCACCAGCAGCAGCAGCAGCAGCAAACGCGCCCCTCTAGCCGATTTGTGGACGGCGTCAGATCCGTTGAGATTCGCGATTATTTCTAAATCACACAAGATGTCGCTGTTTCAAGCAGAAAATAGCTTCGATTTTTGCCTTTCTTTGCCAGCGGTAAATTGAACTGATCGAAGCACAGTGGTCGCGAATGCTACATATAGCACTACCACTCTACGTAGCTTTTTTTTTTGTTAAAATTTTCGACATTCGGCAACGGAGTGTAGGAACGACTAACGTATATGCGGTAATAACGGCCATTCTCAACAGCGCGGCTACCGTTTTCATGCTTATTGTATTTTCGTTGACTGCCATATTCGAAGGGTGGGGTACACAAGACTGTACCTTTTCTGAGCTGTCTCCGGATTGTACACTCCGATTGTTTGCTACATATTTATATTAACGGAAGAATTGAGGACGTGAGAGCGGTAACAAATTGGACGGGCAAGCAAGCGAAAACATTCATCGTTTTAGAGGGATCTATTTATTCAAGCTACTAGGGAAGCTGGGGCTTCGTCCATATTAAGCGTATATCGAACAATTATAAAGATAAATATAATGACAATTCTTGTAGGCATGCTGTAGATATATGTACCGTTTAATGTAAAGCTATAATAAAACGCTACGAACAACGATACATAAATTAAAAGGCAATTTTCGTTAGCGAGGCAAATGAGGTAGAAACCCTAGACAAGACTAGATTCAGCAAGACATTCCTTGCTAAATCTTTTAGTGAAAGAAAGGCCTTAATTATATAGTAAAGAGGTAATTAATTATACAAAGAGTTTGTTTATACAGTGAGAACAGTCCGAGGCTTAAAAAAGTTTCGAAATCGACACTGGATTATCATGATCGATGAGAAATGCATATTTATATCAATAAAGGCTTCAATTTTTCTTCAAACGGAGGTATCGTTCGACCGTGAATCTTGTATTTGTTCTAATGGTTGACGATCTATTTGCTCTTAACCTCACGGTTTTTCAATGTTTAAACATTGTGGAACTGCATTAAATTTGGGTTTGCAATTCTCGGATAGATTCGCGCGGATAATATTCGTGACTGGGGCAAACGAAAAGTATACATTCTGTGTCTAAAATCAATGTCAGGATGATGAATTTTTTTTGAGAAAAATTGTAACGGTTGAGACCGATATAAGGACGACTTCAATAATTGCGCCACAGCATCACTTAGATGCTTTGAAGACACGCAGAATCGTTGAAAGGATCGAAACGACAATTAAAAAGTAAAACATAAACATGCTGAGCGTACTACATGTAACCCGCATGCATGTTCCCTTCATCTTTTAGCAAGTGTTTGTTCAACGAATCCGCGTAATCGTCCGATCGCCGGCTTTAGCCACAGAAAAATTATACTTCTACAGTAATACAAATATTTACATAGATGCACGTAAGATAGATATTCGCCCTTGTGAACAACATTTCGTTGAAGGGAATATTCTATTTACTGGGTTTCTGATATACCATTCGAGCTTGGCTGTTTGTAAGCGCCATAGAATTGGCCGAATCGAATGCGCGCGTCACGCGTAGTCACAGACTTCTTGCTAGTATAATCTAACCCTCATTCCAGCTGTCTTGTAAGCACAACCGCAACAATAAGGAATGATAGAATGAACGCGTATGTGATCAGCCGTATATCCGCCAGTAATGGTCATCGGTACACAACAAGCGTGTATTAGGGTATCAATTGTTTTTTTCTGCCGAATCGGTCACAGCTTCATCCAGCCTCTATTAAAGCTCGTTTATTTCTTTATCTTGTTAGCAAATGGGCCAATCTGACAACTTTCACAATTCGGTCTACTGTCGCTGCCTGCCGTTAACGTGCTGTCGATCTGAATAATCATGATATATGTCTCGAACTGGCTCTGGATGAACTTCAGATTTATTCGTTGCCTTTCGTAGTGTCGAACCGTTCTTGGCCGCGGTACTCTTCTACAACTGTTTCATCGTGTTCAACGTACGCCCTACAGTTATTATCGAAGCTGCCAAAACAAACTCATTGCAACACCTGACAGTAACAATTTTTACATACATTAATAACAAGGTAATGGTCGCAACGTGTTTTAGTCGCCAACTGCATAATATACTGTGATTTGCCTTGACCGTTTCATAGTAGTAGCAATTATCACTGCATGTAAAAGCACGCAGATCAACCAGATTTCAGTTAGTTTATGTCACTCTCCCGTTCGATGTTTAACTCCTTTAGATACTTTTTACTCTGCGTAGTTGTATCACGCAGATACGTTCTATTTAGAAAATGTCCATTAAGGCCCAGAGAGAAATTTGTTCGTTGTGATATATATATGTATGCTATTATTTTTCAACAGAAAGCATAGTAAATGCAAAATGAAGCTGGCAACAGACGTCCGAAACGCTGCACCTTAAGTGTCTGCCAACGAACTGTGCGGGTATAGCTCATCAGAAATACAAGATCAACGAGCACGAATTCTGTTTCTTCTTCAAGCTTCGGAGGAAAATCAAAGGTACCACGGATGGGAAACCAGTGCCAATTGATCGATCCATGATACCCTCCTGTCCTTTGCCTCATTGTTGGTTCTGCGACGAAAGCTATTTAGAGATTCGGATAGTTCAAGCACGTCGGAACGAAGTGATTATTATTCTCCTTTGGCTGAAGCTCAACTGCCTTCACTTGCGGCTCAATGAATAAGACCAAGTTTTAACTGGGATTAATAGTTTGGCAGAAGATTATTAATGGCCGGCTTAAAAACAAGGCTTCTATTAATTATTATTAATACCAATAATATTAAAACAAGAAGTACAGATAAGGTTGAACAGTGCAAAGCTTCAACATCAGCTTTAACCCTACCCTTATCGCTGGGAAAACGGACAAGCCTTTATAGCCTTAACAAGCTAATCAAGCGCATCTAGAACCGAGAGCGGTTTCTGCTCTTAGGTACCCTACAGAATTTCAACACTATTCACTAGTGCACAATTTCAATGTAACGACATACATTTTATCTGATCTTTTCTTTTCGCGTGCGGCCTTTTTTGCCTCGATCTCGACTCCGTAGTTTACTCTTTACCGTTTGGGACCTCAATTTTTCTCGGAGTTCAAAAAAGCAAACAGGTTATTTCTTCTATTATCCTAGTAACGAACGGCAAAGCTCAGGAGCAAACAGCCGTACAACAAGTTAGCTGCCCTGCTGTGACCCTATCCATGCTCCCATTTGCCATATGCTGGAAGTTCCACCCGCTGTTACCTCAGGTGGATTGGTGCCATCAGCGGGTAGTGGGAGACAAAAAGTCTGCGTTTGTTTATGGTTCCGCTGCGAGATGCGAAGTGTGAAATGAAGTCTGCCAAGAATAACCTATAGACGAACAGGTTATATTGGAAAAAAATTGAGCACTGAAAGAGATGATATTTTTTATGCTTCTTCAAAAGAGATCAAGGGACCGAGGTTCGTCCCAGAATGCCCCCCAGCTCTGGCTGGGGGTGTGTAGATGAGGTACATTTTAGGGGCACGTTTTATGAGAAGGTTGAGGGAAATGAAGATTGCTTTCGAGTCCTTCGGTTTTGGCGGTCTAGGATGACGGTGTTGCAGTAGAAAACGTAAGTTTGGAATAGCAGGCGGTTTGTACAACTGAGGTTCGAAGGTTGGGGAGCCTGCGTGTGGCGTCCCTGCCTGAATCAGTCTGTATGTTGACATTTGAGTGCAGTAGAATGGTTGTGGGCCACGGACTGGTCAGTAGTGGACGTGGGCTGAAATACCGACGTCATCGCGTATTCGTGGAGTTGCAGTGGCTGATATGTAGAGAGGGGTACTGAAGAAGTTGGGATTCGATTTTCAGCCCTCGGTACTAGTGGTGCCATATTCGCGATATGTCCAAAATGGAACGGACAAAAGAGGAGTAAAAGAAGAAGAACACGAAAGAACGAGAAGGAAGTAAATCATCGAAATGGACGGTGATGTTAGGGACAAATTAGATTCTGAAGGATGTAGAGGACCTGGAAGCTTGCTGAGCAGAGCGCCGAAGAGGGTAACAAATATGAGGCGGCAGAGTAGAACGTTATGGGCAAACAGAGTACGGCATCTCTTTTATGTCCTGGACAGTTTGCCGTTTAAATAGATCCGCTCTCTTTGCACGATGGTGTTATGCTTTCGGCTGAGCAGAAGGTGTGCTGTGACAACGTCGAAATGTACAGATTTAGGCCCTTCTCGTTTTTGTCTTTCTTAAATGAACTGTCGAATGCGTACGGTTTATGAAGGGGGCTTTTTGGAGTTGAGGCTGAAATTAACAGGTTTGCATCTTGAACATAGCCGCTTGTTTGAAGCATGTTCTTAGAATCTTGTTCGATGAGATATTTAAGCGCTGAGACAGAAACGTCATACACTCGGCTGCATAGGCACTCTAACTTTAATTGATTAGATCATTTAGGTTTTGTCCGTTTTGATGAATATCTTATTTCGGAGAATTTCCGAAAAAACTAACGAAGTGAAAGGTCGAGATTGACAACTCGTGTGCTTTGAGACCATTTTGCTTTAACTGTGGGTCGCAGCCCACATCGTTACTGTTTCTGCCATTGCGCCACGGAATCTACATACTTCACACGTTGTTGTAAGTTCTCAACACAACAGCACTGATTTATTGCATATAGAAATTGTATAATTTGTTATAACCATTCATGTATGTGATTTTCCACCTTTCCGGCACAAGTTCTCGATATGTATCTTCAAGACAAATTGGCACCGAATGTTTAAAAAATATATTCATTCTTTCTTTTGTCGGCTAGCCCGTGCAAACGGGGTACGTACGGGAAACGTACGATCCGACTGAAGCAGCGTCAGAAAGAATCGTTTTTCTTCAGGTAAAGACACTTTTACTGATTCATCTTTGCTGATAATACTATGACTTTAATATATTATTCTCTAGAACTAAAAAACACTTATGAGAGCATAAGACGCATTTAATGTGCCCATCAACGTATTAAGCTGAATGCGCAGAATTTTTTTTCAGAGAAAAACCTCTACGTGCTATAGATATTACTTCGAAATTCTATGGTATTTAGAACGAGCCATCTGCACCTTTCATCTCGAGGCAGAGCAAAATCCAGGGCAATTGGCAGAGAAGGGTTTTAATTTTAATAAGTAGTTCTGACGAATGAACGTGCATGCCTGTTGCGTGTGTGTGTTTATCATAAATTATCCTTTAATCTGTTTGAAAAACATCGAAAGCCCGGAACGAGGGACGAGAGCAGGACTGAACGTGATTTTAATAAATTCCAATAAAGCCATGTGTGTGATTTGTATTATAGAAGTATCGCAGAGGGAAAAGGGCAGGGGACTAAGGGCAGCGACTGTTGAAGTAATCCTACTCAAGCTGTTCCCCATTAATGTCATCTTTTCAGCTAAGCTCTAAACTTATGTCGTTGGCATTTTCTATCTGATTCAAGCTAACGACGTACGCTGATCGACTTAAATCTGCAGAAGCTGTTGTTCACGATTACAAAAGCACATCGTTATTACGGAAGCAATGTACAGTTAACTTAGGGTAAATCATAATGGACTCGAGACATAACGAAGCAGGTTCAACTACACTGTACTTATTCAGTTTCCATACGTAGATTTTTTTTGTTCTGTGTGAGATGTTTCTTTAAAATCGATTCCTCGCTCCGATATGTAGTTTTCGATGAAGTATAGCACATGACCTGTAACCCCTATGCTTCGAGTTTTACTTCGAGGTCATAGCAGCTTGAAGCCAGCACGAAAGAATATATATACACACCCGAATTCGAACCTAGACCGCAACATCTTTCTAACATAAGGAGACAAATACGTTAGCGACTAAGCTATCACCGAGATATGTCCCTGTATCTCGGGACGAATATAGCTATATTTCGGTGTGAAAGAGGCCTACTATGGTATCTGATGCACCTATGTCAAGGCTGTGAGCTTCTTTGAGCGATTTCTTTAATGAAAATCAATTGAAGGGATCGATTTTGATGAATATTTTTCTTTCGAAAAGAAATCCAAATGAAAAAAACATTTTACATGATCACACTGTCTTTATTTCGTCCGTCTTCCATAGGTAGATGCCAGTCAATTCGGCCACGTCTCCTGCGAATGCGATGTAAAGCACGTTTACAACTGAGTAACGATTGAATAACGGATTATTTTTAAGCGCGTCGTATTTTTCGCGATAAAATATGCGCATCATTTTCACACCTGACAATTTTTCACAAAAATTTTGCACGCGAAACCCAATTCCTCTAGCTGCTCTCATTTCGTACGTCTGCGCCATACAATCGTCAGCCTATAGAATCAGATACGTTCATGCACTGACTTTAAAGTAACCGCGTTAAAATCTATTTCTACAAAGAGCGGCAAACAAAAGCTTTACTTAATTAAGCTTAGCTCGTAATTGCTCGCTGTAGATAGAGGTCAACCTAAATAGTATGATGTTTGTCGACCTTTACAACCGACAGATATTAATTGTATAAGTGACCATGTTGCCGAGGCGAAGAACGGGTAACAGCGACAATCGCCGAATGAAAAAAAGGCTCAATGTCGGAGGCGGACGAAGTAGACAACAATCAGTATCCGTGTGACGATAGGTTTACGAAGAGATGTTTAGACAGGTGCTACGGTTACTTAGCGACAGAAAATTCAGAATTTGTCTTCCCACTAGTCTGAATGAGACGAATAGATGTCACCGCCTTGGCAAGAAATATGCTGCCGCACTGATTATTAATCAATCACTATTTATTTATTAGTGAGTTATTGAACCAGGTGTACAGAAGGCAACTTAATATATACGCCTTCTAACTTGGGTCAAACGCATCGGGTATTTAACTTTTAACGATAAGTAAGGTTCGAAAGATCGCGGCACATTCACTCATCCATGCACCATGCGACTCCTTTTGTACCTCATATTTTACAGGACGGCTTAATGGCGGCTAGACTAGATGCTAACGCTTGACTCTACCTTTGCGCCTTCGGTTGGCCGCATTCCTGGCCAGAGCACTTGACTAACGTGAAGCCTATTATATGGGTCGTAAAGAGAATGGAACTATATTTCCATATGTAAATTAGCTTGCAACTTTTCTAACGACGATAGGACGATATCTATTTGATGCTTGTACTGAATCGAACGGCTGAAATGAGTTACTATCTGACTAGAAGGAATGGTTCTATAATGTATTAGATTGAAATAAATCCACAGTGTGAGTTTTGTTTGCCTCATACATTTATGAACAGCTTATTAAGAATACGCAAAAGTAGGTATTCAAACTGAAGATCGTTGGCATCAGCTCGTACCTGTTCAGTCGGAGCGCTGAGGCACACCTGACTACGTTACAACAAAACAGTCCCGCTCACAGCGATAATAACCGTACGTTAAAAATAATAATGTCAGTCCGTCTAAATCGGCTACGAATTATTATGGATCGTAGAGCAGCTATGGATTGAACCTTGGTAGTTAACTTTCGTTGCTTCGATCGATTGTGATGCTATGGATTTCGAATCCGTTTAATTGTCGCTACACAGCCCCATAGGGAACCAGTAGCTACTGTGCCGGCTTTTGATGTTCATTGTTCTACCGTTTCCGCAATGGCTGAGTCACACACTGACCGAGATCCGTTTGCAGGTCTGCGTAGGCTGTGCCGGCGTTAGGTAACGGTGTTTTCCGCTTTTGGTCTGCGTTTCGCTCGTCTATTGCGGGCCTAAAGCTCAGGGCAATCCGGCTACTAGAAGTCGGTAAGCATTCAGCAGTCGTATGCAAACGGACAGAAACCCAGGCCACAGAAGGGCTCGTCTCTCAAGGGTTATTTTGAACCGGTCGGGCATACCGGTTCGTACAAAATCCATGTGGTGCGACGGACATAGGTGGAACACAAAAATCGAAATGATTGGCGTTAGTGGCACAATGGGATAAACGATAATAAGCTACATTGAAGAGCACGCAAACAGCTATGTCGTGCTTCGTTTGTATTGCGGTACCGAGTTAGCAAGCCGGATGCCTGCAGGCTCAATTGTCAAGATCTGTTTGTTTGTAGGGTCACGCTTGTCGATCGATATGCACGCATAGTGGGAGTCAACGAAGAAAAATGGTCGTTTTATCGACGCGTCTTCCGTAATTGCCTATCATGATCCGACAGCCCAATCTGTCAGGCTTCTTTTTTTTAGACTCTGCAATTTCAGCGTTGGAACGATTCGGACTTTTGGTATGACAGTCCAGCAGACTGCCTAATAATATACAAGCCCATTGTCATCGCTGAGCCCGTAATCGCCATACAGAAAGCATCGTATGTTTGCGAATGCTGTTGGATTATATCGGGCAGTTTGTGTCGAAACAAACCTGTAGTGTTCCCGTATGATGCGGCTTCGTGGTTCAGCGACAACAATGGGTCATGAGTGAAAAAAGCCAGCGCGAGTACAATCAGCACTCACATGACGAGTGAAACGGACCACACAGAGCCGACTTACGCAGCCCTTCCATAACAAATAGTTATATAGCACTTGCGGTACAAGTTGGCAAGATAATTGCGATTCTACAAGGTATATATCTCAGTAGGTGGTTTCGAAACAACGATACGGTCAGCTTCCTTCGTAGCAGACCACAATTCAGGTTATAAGGCAAGAGGCTCCGTGATGGTTGGCAGCTTCTGCTGATAATATGTTGTTAGGTCCTACTGAATCTATGTACCTCAGAAGCCCTGTTAGGGTTCTTTGTGTTTTTTCATATATAGATCTATTAGAGCTTCACCTATATCACATCCGAACGACTGGTAGGCTCAATTTTATTGTGGCTTCCATTCCATTAGACGGCTTCCAGTACGAAATTTATCTATGCCCGGGTTCGAACCTAGACAACAACGCGTCCTCAAGATTAGCAGGCAAACACGTTACATACTACGCTAGCACGGCGTTAATTGTAAGATGAAGCTTGCTCTTGCTCAGGCTGCTATAACTCACCCGACAGCCAGCTTCGCCGGATATTGACTCGGAACTCGGAAGTATGACTAACCTATTGTACCTCGTAAGCCTATCATCGCGTATACGCCTTTTTTTCTCTATATACGTGATTATCTCTACGCGTTATATATATGCATGTGTATTCGGAATGCTATTATAGTAAAGCTAACGGTAGTGACAATTGTCAACGGTCAAGGTTGCTTAGGCTCTAAAGCTACGATAGAGCTGTTATCGGTTAACAAAATTAGTAATTATTATAATTATTGACTTGCTCTCGATGTTCGCAATGTTTAACGTAGACGGAAAGTCGTACGGTAGTATAAGACACCACCAAATAACCGAGACTTAATTCTTACTACACTCGTATGCGCTCTCTGTAGTTCTCCCGGTAGAAGCAATTTCCACGCAAATTATTTGCTTACCAAAACCCATGTGTGAGGTACAATCACACAATTGTTTAACATACTGAAACATTGGAGACATCCAGTATCAGATTTTTGATGACCGATCGCCAACAAACAGTGGGTGGATTTTCGTTTCGATTATATATATAATGATGTTGCATCTGTTAATGTCCAATAAATAATCACAGGATAGTCAGAATACGATGAACATAAAGATTACGTTGTTGATTAGGGTACAAAATTTAAACAAGACACAAATACTTGAATACATATATATGTAAATCAATCAGCGCCGCTATCTCAAAAGCTTAGCGCGCTTCGATGTTTAAGCGCGGGTTTTTTTAAAGTAGGCGCCACTCACAAATGCATTGATTTCTGCACAAACGTATGGCCAGATGCTGGCGGCGACGGCCTTTTCCAGCTTATTGTTTTAGCGATCGTTATCTGTAGCACGATTTCCTTAGGTGTCTACTGTTGCAATGCATAATGTATTGGGAGGGCTTTCAAACTATCGCTAGACGAAGGAGCTTCCGAGCATTTCCAAAAACATCACTATTGCTTCTGAGAATTGGCTTCCGCTCCCTTTATTGCCTTTTGGTTGCTTCTAAATCGCCATATGAGTAAAAGATGGACGCATTTAACTCAAAAATCAATATACGTTGATCATCCTGATAGAAAATAACAACAGCTATAGAAGCATGTGTTGTCACCATAAACAGCTGTATTAAATCTTCCAGAGAAAGTGGCTATATTTATGATAATATGGTTAATCACTAGGAAAAGACCGGGGTAGAACCTGCGTTTTGCCTCTTACAATTACATCTCTCTGCCCCGTTAAAATGCGAAATCTATATTAGTGGTATTATCTCTTTCATTCGACTTGAAAAAATAGTTCCCTATTATGATAGGATATCGGGTAAGGGGCGGACTTTCTGTCAACGAAGAATGCACGATGACTACTAGAATGGAAACTTAATCAGGCTCATATACGTGCCTGTAAATCCCACTTTATCCGCATCTTATGATCGTTGTCGTTAGAATCGTTAGGTCACAGATCGGATAACCACAGTGCTGTCGCGTTATTTGTTGAAACAGCAAACATACTCGGTATTAATGACGCACGCTTGAACATACGCCTCGTGCATGCGTGCATTTAAGGAGCATCGGTTGAAGTAATCAATATTCAATTGGTGCATTTCCTTACTTAATTAGATTTTACGTGTAGTATATGTCGTTGGTGAAGCTCAAAATTAGTTGTCCTTGTAAGCTCTTTTCGGCGATAGGTTTACCTGTTTAAACCCGCACCAATGTAGGATTGGGCAAGTGATCGGCCCTACTAAAATAACGTTAAACTGATTACAGATGACTCTCATGCAATGTTTATGTGAGCTATAGAATTTTCCATACATAGATAGACTATCTTAGCCTGTCAAATCTTGGGTGGAGATGAAGATTTGTCGTGAAACGAGGATACACTTGGGCATATTGCTAATTTGCGAGGCCTGCCTTGCGGTACGGCCTGACCCGAAGCTCTAGAGAAGGGTCGTTGCTGTGATTGTTCGTTGGCCGTCTCCCATTGTTGCCGTCGTCATGAAAGGAGGATAGATAACTAATATATACGACCGCAAATAAAAAAGCCCTTTAGACGTCGTAAACGTAATAAAATAACTACGGAAACGAATATCTCCTTGTTGTTCTTCAGCTGAAATCATAGGCGTCGTACGACCGCGCTCAGGCGCTTACAGTATTCATTATTTTTGTAGCAACTGGAAGTACATCGTACAGACCTGTTCAATTACAGATGGTTATATAGAGACTGAATAGTAATGTGCAAGTATAGTATATAGTAATGTGCTGAATGTTTTTCTGCTGTCTATGATCCCAGCACATAAAAGAAAAAAAAAAAAAAGAAAAAAGCTCACAAACAAACACATACATATATATATATATATATATACACACACTCAAACTAGCGAACTTTTTTATATATAAGGAATCACCGTGCGTGTACACTTCAGTTAGGATACAGCCGTTAGTATTTTCAACTTTTTGGCATTTAATTTTTCGGCATGTGGATAAGATTTAGAAAATCAACGTTATTCTGCTTTGCCTATGATACATTGTAATCGTAGGCGTTTGTTGGTTTACCATATATCTGGACATTTATCTATTTCTGCAAGGTCGACGTATCTTACCGTCGTCTACATTCCGATAGCGACCGCTTACTAAGATATTTCAACGATAACTACCACAAGGCTAAAGGCGTTGCGGTGTCGACGAATACATGAAAAGGCTGTCTGTAGTAGTTGCTTGGAGATGTACGGCGTTTGTGAAGTGGTTACGAACCTATAACTATTAATTGAGGTCCCTCCACTTGCGGTTTGCCATATAGAGACCTCACTGTACTTGTGACTGCCGTACGATTCGCGTGTCTGGTAAATGGTTAGAAATGATTTCACAATGGATAAGGACAACGATAGCTTCGGTCCGAGGTCACGAGGACGATACGTCGTCTAACGAGAGTCGCCAACTCAGTCGGGCGAACAGAAATGGTAAATACTACAGCTTACAGATTTGTCTCCTGATTTCTCTACCCTCATTTATTACTATCACAGACAGCTTATTCGTGGTGTTCGGTCGCACCAGTGAAATCAACCCGTCTAACTTTCATCTTCTCCTTTCGGCTCATTCCTTGTAAATTGTATTGGGTCTGAAGGCGCCGGTATCGTTGCAGTTTTTCAGTCAATGCGAGCGAGCTATTGAGTTTGCTATTCGTAAAAGGGACGTACGTATGGCCGATGGCTGCATTGCTCAATGGAAAGACGCAGATGTAATAGAAAAGAGTGGGTGAAAGCAGAATATAGAGATGATAAATAGTGTGAGTCTCCGGTTAGAGAGTAGAAGCTAGAGTTTGCATGAGTATGGTGTATAAGTACGGTTTAGAGTGCAGTCGGCCTTTGTTTGCCGTGTAAAAGGCACGTTGTACCGGGTAAATGGATCGGTAGGGACGTTTTTTTTTTTTTTACCTACAACAAGGTAAAGGAAACGATCTGGGAGATAGCAGAATATTATTAGGGCTTAGGTTTACAAAAGGCACAAGCTTATCTAAATAATCTTTCCGCTTAGCAAAAAAATTGTACTTGTGTAGAGTGGGTGCTGTGAAATGCCTGGCCTTTAGCTTAGTTACCAACGTCAGCAATGTAATATTGATTTTGTGTTCAGCTAGTATTTTGTGTAGGGGATGCCATGGGTTAAGCAGAGAGACCATATGTTAGCTTTATTTGTCAACTGAGGGGTATAATTATTCAGCAAGAGATAGGGCACATCCATAATAGGAGATAAGGCATGTATTAGGTAACAAAGCTTATTGTGTTCAGCTTATTTTTGAACCAGCCTGTATCGCTGTCTAGCTATACAAAATTTACCTCGAGAGGTTTGTCGATGTTAGTGGCGTCCCCATACGAATACCTTGCGCTATATTTAATAAATCAAAGTGCAGGATATGTTCTATTTGCTATACGAAGTGATTTGCCACTGTGGTCTTGAAGCTGAGCTACTTCATAACAAATAAGCGAATCTAGGATACTTATATACAAGATTCTTCGTGGATACGAACGTACCTTTCCCACCATGGCATTAATATATTATTTTATAGCTAGGTGGTCTTCGCTTCCAGTGAGGGCCATTTATTTGAAGGCTGTTAAGCTAATAAATGTTTTCAAAGACCAAATAATATCTGCCTCAACCTGTACCGCCTATGCTCAGGATTTATTTTCTGTCATATGGCGAACATGTGTTCTATAGAGACTGCGCTGCTGTGATTCTGGCTTCAATGAAGTCAATTATTTATTTTGGAGATAGGTTTTCTACACGATTAGCTTCATTGTAACTAATCGATATGTCAGGTAGAAATCATCATCATCATCCGTTTTCTATTTGTACGTTTACTCTCGTCGGCTAAACGTGACGACATTAGTGCTGAAATGCTGTTGCATATCAGAGTTGTCCTGCGCCCTGACCTGGCAGCTGTTAGCCCTTTAGGCTTAACACCTTTAACAGCGGCATTGTTATGCTTTGTTTACCATTTATATAACATACATTGTGTATATATATATATATATATATATATATATATATATTTGGCATACTTTGTATAGCCATTCTGCGCTACCGTAGCGGGCTGATAGACGATATTCTTGAAAAGTGTAGTTATAAGAATTATCATACGTGTATCTCACCAGGCTAAAAAATACGCGGAAGAAAAGAGAATTGACAAGAATTGCCTGAACAGAGACCCACCTGTGACGAACAAGAAGTAAGTAGTGTCGTATGACCATTGAAGGGTGCGAGTTTTCCATGGTTATATCCCCGAGTGTGCTAAGTTGGAGGACACCCGAATGCGCACGTGTCAGGCCGAGCCGTTCCTCCAAACGCAGGACGCAGGGAGTTAGCCGAATCCCCGCGGCTCTGAGATGAACATCATTTGCACAGCCCAATTAACATACAATGGTAAATGCCAGAAAAACACAAATGAGCGTTCGTTCGCATTGTATATTTAGCATCTGCAAGTGCTCTACGTCTAAGCCATACAATAATATTATAACTTAGCATCATTGCTTCGACAATTAGAAAAAACGAGTCCAGATGAGTGTGCGTGCACACGTAAGTTAGTCAAGTCGGTTTTATACTTCTTCTTCACATATTTCCGTTCATGACGATGCTTTCTGCTATGACGTATTGAACGATAAATATGTCCAAACCGTCCTATTTCTGTCTGGGGCATTTTTGAGCAAAATAGAGAAAGAAAGCGTGAAGGCCGAACAGACAGAAGATGGTAAACGACTTGAATTGTTGGTGGCATTTTTTTTTCCATAGAGCTAGCTCAGTTAGGCAACAACTACACTCAGCACTTAGCATTGACAAAGGGTCGATCAGACTCGTTCACCGCTGATCGATGGGGCATAACTTGATGAAAGTATGCACGGCTTCGCTCGTGGTCCGACAGCAATGTAAATGCTCTCTCCATCTTCGCGCTGTATTTTTTCCGTTCCCGATCTCTCTTCTTGCCCATTTTCGACCTTTCTTTCTGTATCATGGAAAGCCACCACTGTGTTGGATCAAGATCGATTGAATGAAATGCAGGCAGGCACGTCATTTCCCCCCTGGCACTTTAGTCTAAACAAGTCGTCGTAAGATTTGTTCTCTTGCACCTTCCCCCTAAAACGCAACAAGAACAGCTGTGTATTCATTGGTCTGAGTTCCGATCACCCGACAGACGTCTACACACGTCCGCTTTAAGTTGACGGCGATGACAACGCCTTTCACGATGACACCTAGCCTTCGGGACAGGACGAAACGATGCCGCTACTGATGAACCGAAATGAAAATATTTTGCCCTCGGAATTCTTTGTTGTGCTTCTAGTCCAATGAGGATTCCACTCTAAATGTAAATATAAACGTTTTTGTTGATTTGTCGGAGACGTGACAACCGTTTTTCTCTCTTTTAGTTAGATGTCTTCGAAATCAGCTATCTAAGGTAATAAAAGTCGCCTCGAGTCGAACTTAGCTTCATTTGAAAAATAAGATTTGCTAAAACTGTCGAAACGCCAGACTTTTAGCATTTTAATGAGGCAACTCACTACTATATGTGGCATGTTCATCTATAAAAACAGCCAATTTTATCGTTTTCCCAAATGTGCACATATTATATACAATGTATGTGACGGCCTTGTTTCTCACAGTTGGCCACCAGGTAAAGATGTGCAACTCTTCTTTGATATCGAACGAACCCTCCCATCTCTGTGCCTTCTTATTCCTAGGTGACAAGGCTGAAAGCGCGAATGATGTGTGCATGACAATTTGCGTGGATGATCATGCCGCCCTGCGTTATCTATGATAAATGATTGCCGATGATGCTCCATGGTAGTTACCACTACTTATACTACGACGTAACACAGATATCCCATAAATCTCCAGGACGTCGCTATCAATAACCATCGATAGGTCACAACCCGTACCTGCCTCGATACAAGCTCGAATGTGTCCTTACCCAGTGTTTTTTCGCCGCTATACATATATGTATATGAAGCAGTTTTCAGAAAGATAATCCAATGAATTTTCCAGTATCATTATCTTTGAGTAATCATTAATATGTTTCGAATTTCATGTCTGACATCGCTGACGGCCGACCCTCACCACCAAATGAAACGTGCTTATGTCTGGGTTCGAACCTACACTAGCATGTATCATTGAGATTAACGAGCAAACAGATTTCCTACTGAACTATCATGGTAGCATGTCATTCCCGCTGCTCTACGTGAGCGTATAGACTCCCTCCGCCGGCTTTTTTTTCTTCTTTCGTAGATAAATGCCGAGTGTATGGTTCGCGTAGTCGGTAACAGCAGCGGCGGGGCATCTAGATACAATGAAACCATAGAACGTCAACACTATTTTCAACGGGCGTCGTATGATTGACTGATACGATGTCGGACTTTTTCTGTTTCTGTCTCTATTTTTCTCTCGGTAAAACCTTCGTTATCAAACGAGTGCAATGCCTGTAATACAAGGCTATATGACTTGACGGCGAATTTTTCACGGATCTCACTGTTCGAGATTCGGCAGCCACAGAAATGATCAGCGATTGTGTGTCGGGTTGTGAGCACCTGGCCAACCTAGTGGCCTTCGTTACGTATTGAATATATTGTGTCAGGCCATTATATCGTACTCTAAGTCGGCTACTGTTTATACTATTCGCCTGTTTCAAGTATCGCATACAGCAGTCGTGCCATTTCATAAACAAACCAAGTGCGGAAGGCAAAGAACGTTTTTTTTGTTTATTTAGTGTGATCTGCATTATCAATATTGTTGTTGCTGTTAATAGGATTAGATTATTGAAATAATATTCGCGGCTAGACCTAATAGCAGTCATTTACTTTTCTTAGTATTGCTAGCTAAGTTACCTTTCAATCATTTGCGAGCCATGTCTGTATTAATATACGTTCATGTCGATGATTTTTCATATATTGAGGCTTGAATTTCATTCGTCATTTGCCTATAAAACCTAACTATCCTCTAAAAATTACTCCTCTGTTTATTTAAACGGTGTATAGACCTTGTTGTATACAACCTACGCAGTAGAGACAAAAAAAAACCACCAGGGGAGGTCACTGTGCGCTCACAGGTGGCTAACTTCATTTACCAGCCTATTAGCAAATTTCTGGCACAGGTCATTTCACTTTTATTCGTTTATTATGCATTTACGGTTTGTTATTTAAAAGCCAATAATTTATGTTTGAGGCAGGAACTTATGGCCAATCTAATTCAGACTATATAAATATATATATATATATATGAATATAACCATTGGATTGTTAAAAAAGGGTTGATTATTTGTTAGCTAGCTGAAGTATATATATAAATAAAAAAAAAATATATATATGTATATTAATAAGAAAAATAAAAAATAAAGCAAATAATGTAAATGACATCGGGTCGGCGTTAGCGTCGTTCGAAAGTTGCCTCTATTCAGACTTATGATGCAACACCTAGAGTATGAGTGAAATTTCTGAAATATCGTTATTTTATTATCGCTACAATTTATTGCCCACACACGCTACCCAGGGACATAAACAAAAATGTATGCTGTTTATGGTTAAGGTGCGTATCACCGGATGACCCCCTCCTTCCCACCCCCTCAAACATGCTCCTTTTTCTGTCAGGCTGGAAATTTCGACGTGAAATATACTCCTCCTAGTAATAGGCCAAGCACGAAAGAAGTTGATTGCGGAAGTTCAACGTCAGTAATCACCATTACCGAACAGTTTTAAGCTGTTTGAGCAATTTTCTTAGCTGCAAAAAATCTTGACGTTTGAATGTTCCATGCATTAACGAATGTTCTCAATGTAAGGCAACGAAATTGAGCCGTCTTTGTAGCAGCTGATCACAATAATGGAAAATAGATCGCATACAACAACCATATGTGAAAGGTAAAAAATAGGAATATGTGTTTCAAGTAAAACCTGTGGCAAAACCCAGAGTGACGCCATGATGAGAGAGATGTCAGAGGACGCTATGGATTTGGCGGTATTGGAAATGAGTAAACAGAGAAGTTGTTGCCTTCCATACAATCTTCCAGACAATATCTGATCACTCAAAGCTTTACTTACTCGACAGAAATTGAGAGACCTAAGGTGGAAAATTTCATGGACATGCCCAGCAGCTCAGATACTGTACCGTCGGACTAATAATATCTGTTTCGGTCCCTGCAATATCTTAGCAGTATCTGTTCATTCAGCTTCATTGGATGTATGTAAACGTTTTAGCTTAGCAATACTATTTTAAATTATACGAAAATATTTACTTCAATCTTGGCTCACAACAATAAGTGCAATGTAATTAGCCCCCGGTCACTGAGACATTTTCTCGGCGCCTTTTTATACTATTGAGAATATTATTGAAATGATAATCTTGTTGTCGCATATTTCTCACATAGCAGACTGCTACTTCAGAGAACTGCTTGAAGAAAGCTTGAAGTTTACGAGTTTAAGTTGAAAGTTCATTAGGAAAAAAAAGTGGGTAGGAAAATTAAAAAAGCTTATGATATGGTTGCTCTACTGCTGGAGACTAGTCTTGGTAGGCATCTAGGCAACAGTAAAAGGTTATCTACTTGGGAGGTTAGCTGCGGATTTGCTCAACAGAAGAAATTTCTTGTTGGATTTTCATTACATTTTAAGTAAGATTTTCATTGAAGGTAATTGAATAGTTATAGGCGAAGGATTGGAATGTTTCGCCTACTAATATCTTATTGCAATATATTTGATATTTCAGTTTGTTGAGCGAAATCATAAGGTCTAAAGAGCTTGTCTGTTACGCCATCCACATTTCCAGGTTGCGTCTTATTGCAGTTTTGTTAATAACGAACAACAAGGAAACGTCGTAGATATTTCATGTCCATCCTATTGTCGACCGTCTAAGAATCTACCAACGTCGACCGCGTTTTTTCCAACCGTATTCAGCTGTATATCTTCATATACTGAATAATCCACATGAGCGGCCCTAATTGACAATGTAGGAAGTGCGCAACGTTCTTCTAACGTCCGTTTTCATATATTTGCCACACGATCATAAGTCACTATGCACACTCCAAAAGGACTATTGGGTCACAACTGGGCGTCTGTGTACTTAAAGGACTGCGTATTGCGTCCTCTACGGATATGTTTAGAGTTCACAGAATATATTTTTCCTGCTTTCACGGAAATCCATGCCCTATATCAATAGAACTCTTGTATACTTAGTCCCCCTGGAAATACTGGCCCGCCGTCAGTTCATTGAATGCTCTGCGGACAGAACGCTGCAGTAACACATGTGAAGGATTGATCCCAGATGAAACTTGGTAGTGTGTAAGGAAGCAAATCATGGTTCAGAAGTATATAGCGACGGCCACCATCGTACCTGTAGTGGTGACAACAGTGCCTGTAGTATATGCACTGCTGTTAGTTAGTAACTCGCCGAATCTAGCTTTGCAAAGGATGCCAGGTGAAGCCAAGAATAATATGACACTGAAGTACGCCAGCGCCTAAGAAGATAGATCGGAAACTGAAGTAGGACCCGCGGCCGGACTTGCCCTGCTATTGTTGTTGCTGTTACGACGCTGCTTGTTAGTCGATGGCTTACCGTTCTCAGACACGGTGGCTGGAGAATGCCATCCTCTGACCTAACCTATGCGGCATCTAACGTTGTTTGTTTTAGAAATATCTAGTTGTACTAGTAGTATTTTGTGGCTATAAGATAAAGGCTGACAGCAGATTTGCCCCGAACAACGTTACGATGTTGTAGATGGTCTGAGCAGCGGTTAGGTCTGAGTAGCACTAGAGATCCTGTGCACAAGCGAACTGTCGCTTGGTCTAGTCAGTCCCGAGAGAAAAAAGCAAATAATACCAAATGCAAATAGCTCAAATATATTTTGAGTGAATGAAGATCAAATGCTACAGCGTATTATGAACGAGTAAAAAGCATTGTCGTTTCTCCTGTTTTTATTTTCTAGATAGTTACGTCCAGATAGTTCTGCTATAGCACAATACGCCGTGCATTATGACCCTAGTTTCATCGTTTTCTCAATGATGTTTTGTAACATAATAACAATAATACATTATCTCGTAGGAAGCGATCTTTGTGACGATAATGTATGGCCGCCATATCTAAACTATTCTGTTCGGGTAGCTTTTTTCCCTAAATATAGATGAGCGGTTTTCCATGGGCCCTTTATGGTTTTGTACTTTCACAGCGGCTCGCGCACGGAACATTACACCGTCGTCGATTCCATTTCACAGTGACTCAAACACCAGGTACCGCTTGACCACTGACTTGACTGTTGCGGTTACAGCTGGGGTGGGGGGTAAGATCTTCGACGTCGCGCACTATTGACGATGGTGGCAACCATACTCGTTATAGATTAGAACGCCACGTTCAGGGCGGCGATCCCGAACGACACGGCGGATTTGGATCGGCAAATCGAGTTCATTTTCTGGATCTGGTCGTGAGCTGATTTTCCAGGAAAAGAGAACTGCGAAAGGCGCCGATTCGGTGACAGACAGCGGGACCTACTGAGTCGAGCAGCTAGATACTTTCTCAGAGCCACCAGAGCGCGCTGGTTTTTCCTGTTGCACATTCATGGGATGGTTGGGCGAGGCGTTGCCATCGCCCTCGCTTGCCTAGAACACAAGGCCGCTTTAAAAAGAGCGAGGCACAGCGGATGCAAGGAGTAGAAGAGGAGCATAGGAAAAGAATAAAGGAAAAGTGTTTCGTCCGTAATCGCACCAACGTCGTAGAATGGAAGAAAAAGAGCAATTGTCTGTAAACGAGGCATACGGATAGAAGCGAGACCAGAGCAGAAAAGAACAAGTCTTAACTTTGTTGTAACTTGCTTTCGAAATATCAGCAACCTGAGCAATTAGATTATAAAAGTTTGTCCCGAGGACTTCCGGGAAAGGGAGCTGTTTTGTCTTTTATGCCTAGTCTCTTCGGAAAAACAACAGAAAAATAACAACAGAGAATGCAGTATACACAACAAAAGGAGCCGTTACGATATGTTTAGAAATAGGCCATTTATTTGGAGTTACTTTGAAAATAACTGATGCTAGTTTCAGCCTAGTTTTGAATGGTGAAGTTGTTTCTGTGCAGGACAAAAAGGATAGCAAAATAAATACGGACGCAATTCAGCCCATCATCATTATCACTGTATCATTGAGTTGCATTGAGTTTTCTAAGAGATTTGCTTGTAAAACAACAGCCGGTTTGAAGGTTTCATAGTGTGCAGTTTTCGTAATAGCAATCGTTACGCTTGAAGTAGAAATTGGAATCTATTAGTACCACTGTCCTTGATCGCGACTGAAGTGTTATTCGGCCTTTCCCTAAGAAACGTATTCTGCTTTCGTCTGCTTGTGAAGACTACATGCACCCTTCTAAATATTTACTGCCAAAATGATATCACCGTTCATCCGTTAGTGATGCGAGCTCCGACAAGGTACCGCTCAACGAATCAAAGCGTTAAGATGACCAAAATAGACCGTCGCCGGCAAAACTATTTTACGAAACAAAAATCTACCGTATTGGCAGCAAAAGAAGACCGGTTGCTATTAGATGACCGTTTCATGGAGTTCTATTAGCGTGTGATGTAAGAACTGGACCCGACCGATTATGCCCTGTCGAAGTCCGCAGTTTTAGCTCCGTCCGCTGCTATCCATCCCTTCGATAAAGCCATGGCATCGTTGTTGATTGATAAGTACAAATTAAACACGTCGCGCGAAATGGGTATTGGATAAGCTACATGAACGCTACAAGCTACAGCCATAGTAGCCTGCTACAACTACAAGCCAACAGCAACTCGAAGCGGAAAGCAGCCGCCGGACTGCTCAAGAGCTCGGCTGCGACTGTCGCGCAATACGCAGACTCTTCCTTTGGAGGAAGGAGGTCAGGTCTTCTGCAGCAGGCAATTTCGTATCCTTCAACCCTATCTACCATTTGCCCGGAGTCACAAAGCTTGAGTCAGGCAAGACAGGGTGATGCGCTTGCCGGCTAGCTATTTTATGCAAAGTTCACCAATAGTGTATTGTAACAACCGGAGTCCACAATAGTGCTTACTGAGCCATGAAACGGCCGGAAAGCACTGGCAAACGGAAATGCGTCAACCGGGAGCTTTACTAAAACGAGGGATGGGAGAAGGTAAGGGGTGTGGGCATTGAACGAGACAATTTGACTGAAGTCCGAGGTGACAAAATAAAAAGGACGTAATCTCGGCTAGTCTCCTTGCCAAATAAAGGTCGTTGGCAAATGAGACCCGCACACCCTGCTGATGTATAAGCTTTGCTTACCTAAAAAAGGAAAACGTTTATTAGCGCCCTTACGTCAGTTTAGGAGCTACGGTCGCTACACTGATTCAGCCGTACCAGCGGGGCTTGATTTAATTTTATTGTGGTTAACGAAATTTTATTTTATCTATTCGTCTACAAGCAGCAATGCATAGGTTTAGAGTTGAATTAGCCAGTCAATATAGAAACCTGATCAGTTATTGAGTTGGTGCATCAGCAATAGTTTTTTTTCGTGTGCTTTCATCATTATCAACAACGGGAACTCGTTATTAATACGATTGTAACTATTACTGTTATTCGGTAAACGATTCTGAGCTAATAAAAAGGTAGAACTGGTCGTGCGTACTCCCTTTGAGGTGTTTATTCTTCAATGAAATCATTCGATTTTCTTGTAAATATAAAATAGCATCATTCTTATGCCAGTATTCGCAGTCTTTTCGTATACGAAAAAGGTTAGCGTACTCTTAAAGTTCTGTTCAGTATTTTGTATTTTTGCACCGGCCGCTTCTGAAACGCGGCCGGTGTAGTGAGCAATTTTAGGTACAGATTTGGCCCTCGGGTGAGCATTGTCTCACAAAAGCTAATACGTACCTTTTTCTCACTATCAGATCTGACTATGACCCCATGTGGTTGTATGTTTCACTAAATTACATGCCATTCAAGGCTAATATTAAGGACCCCAACGGCTTATACGTATATCTGCAGGCGCTAGATACAAAGGTTCGCGTTTTCGTTTATACGCTTTTTTAAGTACGCGATTTTTACGCCTGAACACGACCTATGCACAAATAAATCTTTTCATTTTAACAACCCCTGTTCATATGATGTGATAGGGCTGAAAGTAATCGTAGGACCCTATTATTTTCTATAAAGAGCTGAACGATGTTGCTTTCTAATGATGGCTCTCTCGCGCTTCTCCATATTGAAGTATTAGAGAATTGGTATATAACAGCTGTTACATTGCTCTGGGACTTAATACACATCCGTAGTTTAATGCCTACTAATTGTTCGTTATATGGTTGTTGTAAAAGAGTTCTATGCGAGCAAACATATATGTCACAGCTTCCAAGAGCACGCGTAACAAATTAAATATTTTTCAATTTCCGCCTGTCACTTCCAACACGTACTCTTAGTTGACCGATATAGTTAAACTATCATGTAATAATTTCACACCTACAAATGTATTTTTTTTTTCGGTAACTGCCACATATGTACTTTCATTGATTCACTTTCACAACCTACGGAACGGGGCAAACCCGCAGGTTTTTTAAGTGGTCATAATACGTATGTCTATGCGGTTACAAACTATTGCCTAACCTATTCGGTAAGTGACTGCCAAGTTGGCTGCCTCTAACGCGTCATCAAATAGCTAGCTACACCCTAAGCGACACTTTTCTCATACTTGGCAAGTTATCTCGGTTTCTACACACTCGTTAACCCGACGGAGACTACCTGAGGATAGTGATAAATATTTGAGGATTCTCCTAGACGACCGATAGATACTGTCTTTACTAGTTATTTTATATTGGCTTTGCTATTTGCAGTGATAACAACCCACAATTAAATACCTTGCGCTCTTTTTTGGGCAAAGAATTCAACATAGGTATTAGTATGCAGCACACACAATGCATAGATAAAGCCGATTCTAGATCTGTTCATAGAGTTATTTGACTCAATAGATTAGTGAAGTTATCGTGAAACTCTAGGTGTTCCTTATTCACTTCTATGCCGGGACAAGGCTCAAGGCTGTCCTAGACTTCTTTGCCGGCCCGTGTCGATTTTTCTGACTTCTAACAAAAATTGCACTGTATATAAAGTTTTATCGAGGAGAGGACCGACTAACAAGAGTTACTGACAGCGATCCACTCTTCGATAGCCCCGGACTGCCTCTTTCCGTACTCCTTGACCTAGTCGCTCCCAGTTATCAGTTCCAACGACTTAGAAGTCGAGAATGAGGTGAAGCACGCGCATCGGTTTAATAAGCAATTGCTGAATAAATAAGTGGCATTAGTAGCATTGAGCAGATCCATTATCAAAAGTAAACGGGCATGGCCAGTCGATCTCTGATTTCCGAGGCATTTTATCGTCCCGAATTTGCTTGGGGCACGTATCTATTTTTTTCGATTTCGACCTGCTTAGATCCGAGGCTCTTAAGCTTCGGTGAGGTTCTGTAGGCCTTGCCAAAGGCTCAACCCAGGCGTGTTATGGATCTTGCTGTGAATGTTTACAGGAGTCGACAGATCCGACAAGGTAATCAGCGTCGACTGCCTACAGTGCGTACGTCGTCGTTCTTTACGTTTGCGGAAGACGGGCCAGCACGCGTTAACACAGACGGATCCAATGTACCTACAACGCGTGTTCCTGTGTTTCGTCCTCTACCTGCAGTTTGTATTATGTGCTTGGCACCGTTTGCTGGTCCCAATGTGTTTGAACAGTAGTTTCGCCGATGAAAGTCCTGACTCAACACTCAGCAACATGGCAGCTAGAACATCTAATTAGAAACCGAATGAGCTGTTTCCAAGTAGCATTGTACTTGCCACCACTATGAAATCCTGCGGGTCGTGTACTAAGTGGCTGGTATGCTGACACCAAATCAACGTTACTGATCAGAACATCTAGAGGGACTATGGTATACGAGACCGCTTCTAAATGCAACTATTCTACCTATAACAGCGAAAATTAATAAACGTAGGCGGATCAGGATATTAATTTAATTTGAACGGAAGCCTATACTTTCTTGGTCTTGTTCATTGAGTGGAACAATAAAACAAGACCAACAAACATTAATGGTGATCAGATTCTTTTACTTGGTACACTGGTACAGAGTAGGACATTAGTAAGGGCGCGACATTTTCTTTACAAAGCATGTCGGAGTTTGTAGAAGAAAAAGTAATCGATTAGCTAGCCGTTAATGTAGCAACCATGTGTACGCTCCGTATTAAGGCGAAATGAACAATTGATGACAACAATGAATTGATAGAAATATTCGTGAGACAATTGGAAGGTTAGAACGTTGGTAATTTTATAAAGCTACATGATAAAGACGATGGCAAATGTAATTTGTTTTATAGTAGAAAAGGCGAGACGTTACTTTTTAGCGTTTTTGTATAGAAAAAAAACATATGACAATGATGATAAGTAACAATATGTATCGGCAACGAGATGAGATAATGGACCCTCGATGATTTTTTTTAGCATAGTGCTATCGAGTATGTTATTTCAAGGCTAGTACAGCATTCATGGTAAAAGAGTAAATTTTTAGTAAAAAAAAAAAAAAAAAAAAGTATTAGTGAGAAGCGAAATTCCCGACGGGCTACTAGAAACGAAAATGTGGTATTCTTGATTTTTTCAGCTTATTGATCATCTAATCCAAGCCCTAATGCCTACATACGGCGGGCAACTAACTCGGTTGTTCGGACTGTAACGTAATCCGATGGAGCGTAAAGGGAGATATCACACATTCGAAGGCAAAAGTCAACTGTATCACAATACGGTGACCAAGAAAAATGATACCTCTGTTTAAAGACTTTAAACAGTCGTCCCCCTCCAATCATTGCTGGCCCTTTTTATCGTCGATATATTTAACTAGAAGGTTGCACGTCCGGTCCCAAAAGACATACATTCATTCGCTATGAGATGGCCTTAATGAGCGAGTCCTTTACCAAAAGGATCAATTTCGAGTACAGTCTATTCCTAACAGACATATTTGAGGTTATGCGGTGGGCTCTGTATATTTTAGCATCCCAGTCTTACAAAGCTATAGAGTGAGAGCTTGAGCATAATATTCGTTGAATCGAAAGCTTTACAAAATTAACTAGACAATAAAAATCAAGGAACCGCACGAATCTAATATTAAAGCCCTAGTGATGCGTCCGTATATCACATACATACATCTGTTTATAAAGTCTTGAGCGTAGCGATCGTATAAACAATCGACATAAAACTAACATCAGCCGAGTTAGCGGAATGCGGCGACGACGGCGCCACTCGGCCAGAGTTAACTGATTAGAATGCATTTATACCGCTACTGGTTCTTTGCTGTCTGTTGCCTTCTAGCGACCACATAACGATTCAACGATAAATGTATGGCAGCAGGAAGCCTGTTGTCGAGACGGGCATCGAACAAGCTATCTATTCACAGTAATGAATCTAGAGCGGCAGACGCGTCGACAAAAGATTACGTAAGCATTCGATTTCGGTGGTTAAAAACCGATAGGCGTCGGTGGAGAGTTCGTGGCCAGTTTTACCGATGCGCTGCAGACTGGGGGGTGTATCTGTAATTGCTGAGATTTATATCATATTCGTACTCCCGCCACGTCACTGTCCCACAACAAGTTGTGCTCGTGCCCACTTTTTACCACAGTAGATTACATGTTCGCCAAGTGAGTATCTATTGATTGGGACTCGGGGCTAACGTACGTCTAAAAACTCGTTTCATAGTCACGTTAATCTAGATATTTTCAGATGCAATTGCAGCTGAATCCGACCTAACACGAACGTTCACGAAGTTTCGGATCGATCACCCGTGGGAGGTAAACAAGTGTCGATAGGCTCAATTGAGGATAGGCACATTTAAGTGCTTTACTGCCTTCTTTATTATTACTATTATTTCAGTATTACCGCTGTCGGGCGGCTAGAACCGAGACATGTTGTGCGAGGCGAGACAAATGTTCTCTCACAGTTTGAAGAACGTCATTCTGTCTTGTATTTATTACAAAAAAAAAACAAAATATAGTAAAACTGAAATTTAAAAAAAAGAGCACGCGAAGACCTTCCAACTGTCAACTAGTCTTGTGGTTCGCCCCGTCTATGACTACGAATTGCTGCGATGCGCAAGCAGCAGAGTTACTAATTGAGGTGGAAGAGTCTCCATTGCAATCTATAGGATTATTAACTCTACATTAGATTGACTAATCAGACTGTCCAAATGGGAGCATAATAATAAGAACACATTCTTCTGAGTTGCTGTAGTGATTGGTTTGTGACTGAAGTGAATAGGTTTATTTTTGTAGACCTTCGATTATATCGAGAAATAGTGATGCTTGTGTTGTGTTCATCAGAATTCTACCAGTAGGGTTTCCTAACTCGGTTTTAAAGACCCCTCATTTCAAACACGAGTGGCTTAGAACGTCTAATATGCATTTCAATATGTGAAGACTATTAGGAAATGCATCCTTTAGTCGGCGACTAAGTCTAGCTTACTGAATGTTATCGATACCAATGAACGCTAAAACTCTTCAAAAACGTATTATGCAGACCTATGCCAAATCGTTTATTCATCAACAGAACCCGTCGTCCCTATGTAGGCCAACATAGTTCCTGGACGCGCGCGCCTGCTCAGTGTTGCGCCAGTAGGTCAGCGGCAGCGTCAACTCAACGCCGCTTGAACCTAAAATAAACCGAAAGCCCATTAAGAACAAAGCTAGCGCCGTTTCTACTGAAGCTCTAATTGTAGATTATTCCTTGTCCTACAATGGATTGCAGGGCGTCTTAAAAGACTGAATTGTCAGCACAGGGAACTGCCCCGTGCAGGCGTTTGGCAAATGGCAAATAGGCCATTAAGGACGTGTTGAATGAGGAACAAATTGAATCAGAGCAAACACTTGTTTCTGTTCATATATCATTGTGGTTTTTGTTGCACCAAAGCGCCGAATCAGTTGAATTAATCTCAGATACATGATATATCTGTGATGATGACGATGGTGATGAAAAAAATAAATCAAAGGCTTGAGTTAGGGATTGCATATACATATATATAGTCTCTGGATAGAAAAGATGTTCACCTACGTTGCGGCTAGTGGAGTAGTGTTTATAGAGCTTAGGACATAACATGTAATCTATTAAAAGAACATTTCGGTGCATTTTGTTGGGTGTTAATTCATCCAGTCACAATTATTATTACAGGGTAGATGAATCGAACCTATCTACTCCAAAAGGCTCTATTGAGCGGCAAGAGTTTTTCCTTATTGTGGCTTCTCTGTCTAACGGTCGTAGAAAAGCGCCGTTTGTTTGGCCTAAGGAAAGGTCCTGATAAGGATGTGGAGGCTTCAACGGGTATGTCTGGTCGACGAGCCTGTCTCATATATATATATATATATACAGTAGTAATACAAAGTCAGTTTAGACTACATAAAAAGCAAGTAAAGGTATCTTTGATGTTAAACGAAAAGTGTAACCAAAATAGTCTCTATGAAAAAGAGGCAACAGGAAATTCTCTGTAATGTTACGTATATACGTAGTATGAATTGAACGTTAACAGCTCTCGTGTACGTCCTTCTCATAAGATTGCCTATCATGTCTTTGATCACTGAAGGCGGTGATTTAGGTTATTGACTAGCCAACTAGTAATAATTTCCTAGCGTTTTGTTGCTTTTCACGCTAATCCATCTCCTATATTTTTCTCTTTTTGTGTCGCGATGCTTCCATCTGCCTTGTGTCAATGTAGTGTTCGCAGTACACTGTGTACGCATATATAGAACCAATGCTGGTACATTAGTAAATAAACGTTATCGAATTGGGTGACGAAGATAGATAGCAACAAACACGTCGACTTTCAATGCGTGCTAGTCGTTGTCTCTAGTGTTGTTGGCTGCTGCGGAAGATCTTTACAGCGACATCTCTGCCCATGCGTATTGTTATGGTAATCGACAAGTTAGCCCCTTCTTTTACCGATTGATGAAGAACAACCACTTGTATCTCATCTTCCGTCGCTTCATTGTACGCTAGCTCAGCACAAAAGGGCTTAGCGGAAGACAAACAAAGCTAGCTTACTCGTTTATTTCGAACGACGTAGATATTCGTAAGAATCTTAGCGATCACGGTGTGGCCGGCTATGTTATATAATAGCATAGATGGCAACAGACGCCTCCGGGCTCGGCGCAAGTCGACGTTCGTGGCATTGCTTCCGCGACCGCGCTTTGCACGTATACGGAATCTTTGTTTACATAATAATGATCAGCTGCCGATAATGCACATCCCCTATAAAAGTCGTATCGTTTGTCTGAATCTATCTGCTTGTTCGTTGTCTGCTGACGTTTAGCAGGGCGTTAGTATCGTTCTACTCAGCTGAGACGACTGCTCAGATGGCAATGCTTAGGACAGTAATAGAGGAATACGTTTAGACGAACACGAGAAGGCGCGGTCGGACAGGCCGATGACGACCCGATGCCAGACAAACGGAGCGACAGAGGAATGACAGGAGAAGAGATAGAGAGATAAGCTAGGACCGGCGGCGTCTGAGGCGACGCCGCCTTTGACCGTCAGTTGCAATGACCTGGAGCGCCAGCATTAAGGCGGTAGCCGTCTGCGTTCAGACGCGTGCAGCGAACTCTATGACGACAATAGATTTCAGAGCGACAGCTTAGACGGTGACAAAGCATGACAGTATCTGAATAGGAACGCGATTAAGTGGTTGTAATGCTGTTTTCCAGATGATCCTTCCCTTCGTGCGAGTGGATAAATGACAGGCGACTAAATGCACAAATATTTTCAGAGCACGGACGATAATTGAATTACGGGCGGTGGCTCTTCGGTCGTGAACGACCTAACAACTCGTCTCAGGAATATAGTATTACTATTTAAGTTTGGAACCAGTGGGCAGAGGCTGGTGTCATATCCAACAGCAGCTCAGCGTTTCCTGTTTAATTGTTCCTTATATCGTTACATTTACGTCTTCCCCTTATAGTCGATAATAACAATAACTCGGCTATTATATTTGTCTTTTAGAGCATCTGTTAAATTCTAAATAGCGCCACGAGAATCGAAGCTGTCCCTACAAACAGTATACGTTGCGCGGCCACTCGAAAAGTATCTAGTTGATTCAATTTCGCCTATGCAGAACTGTGCAAAGACAAATAATCAGATGCCATCGTTATCTAAGAGATATCTCTTGAAGATATCTCTTGATTGGGTTATCGAAAATTTCCACTACCCGCGCTTGTTTCCTTATGCGACCCGCTTTTTCGTATATTTGGTTCACTATTGTCATGCTGTTAAAAATTTATGCATGGTAATTGCCAATGGACATATTAGCGTACTAATACTGTATCCACTTATTTGACCATCTATAGCCTATATCTAACCCTGGGGCGGATCTGTTTATAAACGAGTGATTATATCAGGTCCCCATTGGCTATGTCCGACAATGTTCGAGTAGTTGTATTTACAAGCGCTCGCAATAACTTTTCTTCTAGACAAGGAAACAGAACGAGGCGTCCTGTCTCGCTGGTCAAAACGTATGAGCAGCAACAAACGAGAGTCACAGATGGTCATTACATATGACGCCGCTGGCCAACGCCAATATGAACATCAAAAATAGGACTTCCATAGGAACGAGCATGCGATCGCGACAAGGAATAGTAATTTGGCTGCTGAAACACGGGGGGAGGCGGGGGGGGGGGTACGCGTCCGTTCAGTTACGTCTCCATCGGAATGGTTACGAAGCGGGGGTCTTGTTTTGAATCGCCACACACACGCATATATGTCTACGTGTATATATATACACATATACATGCTCTCGAATCGTCGTGTCAGCATTGGAAAGTTTGAAACTGGAACAGTATTGCCCAAGCCTACACGACACACGCCGTCGATCTATTAGAGATATCCTTTTGTTTTTTTTGGCGGCCACAAAACGATAACGATAGATAATATACTTTTTCAGACCCTAGCGAAGAAAAGATCAGCTCCGCGTCCAAAGACATTGCTCACTGTTTTTGTCTCCGGCCTCTGAAGGCAGCTGGAAATGGAAGCGACTCTCGTCAACGACTCTTTCAGTTCAACGTCATACTTCCAAAGATGTGTTTTCGTTGTCCTTAATCCCTGTGTCATTGACTCACAGCAACCGGCTATTAAATACAGTCAACCTAATACAGTTATAATAAAATATAAATAAAAAAAATGTTAGCAGATTTACAATGTTCTGTAAACACATCTTACAGAATAATATAGGTGATTAAATCTATGTATGTCGGCTTTACGGCGGCGATTCGCTCATTCGATGCTGTTATTTTTTCCAGCTGAACCAGTAGGAGCGATGCCCTTCAAGAGTGTTCTATGCTAATCAAGTCGTATTCTTCTCTACCTTAGCCACCTATAGTATATATGTGGGGAAGCGGTGGCCTTCTCTTGGCAAATGTCCTTACTGTTTGCATTGGCATTGGCAACAGCACCCGTGCCTGTGTTGCCAGTGGAAGGCGCAGATAGGTCTCGAATTGGTTCTGTCGCTTTTGACGTGTGTGCGCCTCGTAAGTCGTCAAGGTGTTCGACGTAACGTGTGCGCCGCCACTTTTAGGACGAAGGACAAACGTCCTAGTCAAGCCACACCAGGTCAAGTCGGGCCAAACGTTTAGTACTCACCGTGTCTGTAGGCTACCCAGTTGCAGCATAATCGATTTGTACCTAGGGAGTTTTTATGTAGACATGCGTTCTAACTGTCTGCTTGTTTTTCCGTCCATCCCTTGACGCCGCTCAGCTCGGTAGCATTCGTCCCGGTATACGATATATATATGATACAATATTAAGACAGACTCAATCTGTCTCACTAAACACAAAGTTCTTAACTGTCTTTACCCGTTGCTGAGATTAAGAGCGACACAGGTACGTATAGGGCAACATGTCTCGATGTATTTCGTAGCCAACACAGATTCGTATGTAATGAATTACAAGTACTGCTTATAGCAGTCGATTCTGATGCTTTCACTTGTCGTTCGGGCCAATGGCTAAGTGACGGCAAATGTGTGATGCAAACAAATGGTGCAAAGAGATCAAGCACACAGCGCGTACCGCGGCAGAGATACGCATGAGGAAAGGACAGATGAGACGTTTTATACAAAAACATTAATCCCCGTCATATTTCAGCGGGTAACATATTTGCCTGCTAATCTTAGGGACACGAGATGCGCAGGGTCGTCTCCAAGCGTGGGGATGCTTGTTACGTACTAGGAGCCAGCCGTCTGATGGAATGCTAGACATAAAATCTAAAACGTTACTTTAGATCAGGACATTACCGATGTCAGAGAGGTATAATGGTCCTGAGAAATTCAGCGTGCTTTAGAAATGTACAAAGTCATAGTAGTAATTGCCGACAGAATATAAGAAAATAGCTTTGCTTACCGTCGTTTGTGCACTTTGAAATGAGGTGCAAACACCAACGGTACGTGATGCTCATCAGGGCAATGCTATGCCATATAATAATACTATATTCTAGGGGCAGGCAGCTTAAGTCATATGGAATGGGTATTCTTTTTTTTGGTTGGGAGTAAATTTTTCTGTGAGTATATCCAATAACGTACTTAATGAATGAGGATCACAAATACTTGATTGTGCCCCTATACGTGTACAGGTTGATAAATATTTGTGCGATAAGTAAAAAGGCGTACAACAATGTTCTTATACATACGAATTCTTTAAGAAAATGTTAGTTGTAATAAATCTTTTTAGGAAAAGGTATAATTCTTTTTCTGCATAACTCAGGACGAGGTACATTTTGTCAGTAGCCCTATTGACAAACCTTATTATGGATAAACTCGATCACAGGCATAGCAAATATCCCTTGTCGATCTATTCCCTTTACTCAACCAAGTGTGAAAGATGAATGCTTCGGGTGCTAGGTTCGCTACTGCCTTTTTTTTAATCAGGCATCGCTTCAGGCGGCCGGCTCTTGGCACAGGAGCAGCTGTGCTTACGCCTAATTTCGAACTTATATCGGCAGAAGTTCTTAAGATAAATAGACAAATGCATTGTAACAGAGATGCTATATATCGCATATATAGCTGGCAGTACACCGCACAGTGGAGCCAAGAACATATATCTAGAAAAAATTGGTCGCCTATGGTTTAAGTGATGCAAACTCTATACATTCTGTTGATTCGCTTACCTATAAGTGTTCAGCGAGCTGAATAGTAAAAGATAAAACCTATTCTATATTTATAATCTTTATTTATGTAGACCCGATTTAGCCGTGAGGATTATGCGCTGGAAAAATTGTTGTTACGTATCGAAGTGGGTTTTTGCTGATTCAGCACTTCAGCGGCAACTTGCTCGCGGTACAGGCATATCGTTATTTATATGACGTCGCAGCAGAGATATGGATGGTAATAACTTAAAAATTATTGTTATTAATCTGGTCTTAAAGGATGGTTGTTGTCAATTGCTTTTGTCGTCGGGATTGTAGGAACTTCGCTCCTTATGAAGAACTACTAAATATTGAGTATTTTAGGTGCGGCAGATTGACCTATTTGCTCTGCTCATGTCATAAATAACGCATGTTCTACATGTGTTTTTGTGCACGGCTAGGATTGTCGGATTTAGCAATCCATCTAATTCCATGATGCACCAATCTAATGACTATTAACTCATTTCTTGCAAAACGTATTCTTTATCTATTTTCTGTCTCACAGTAATCTCCACGAGCAGCGTACGGCAATGTCAGTTTCGAACAATGGTGGGGGCGGCCCAGGCGGCGAAGGCGGCGCTTCCGTCGACAACGACGAAGCCATCTACAGCGATGAAGACGAACCCGAACCCCCGCCGCCCACGAGGTACAATCGAAGGAAGAGTGTCTTCGCTGAACACTACGATCCCGCCGAAGATGAGGACGACGATGGACACAGGGTCAGTAATCAAATAAGCACTTGGTTTGCTGCTGTACTATGTATACACGGATTCGATTAATTTTGCTTGCGTTCAAGCGTTATCGATGAAGACATGTCGAACGCATAAAAAGGATTCGGCTAGCTTTACATCACAAAAAACTTGATATATGAAGATCCTTATATCGGAAGGATTAGTAGAGACCGGATTTCGGTGAGATATATTTAGTTGCAAAGGAGGCAGAACGATGCCCTGTTGGGCGTGCTCCGGATCTTGCAATTGATAAGTGGAAAAATCGCATTGTAACTTGATCGTATATATACGACGTGAGAGAGTTCTGACCGTATTTCTTGCGTACAGTGGCTGCTTTGCGCGCGGATGAACTTAGACTTAAATTCAATCAGTGGATACAAGCAATAACAATGAATACCAATTATATGTTTAATACTTCAAGGTGTTTACGCACTTTTTGCTGTTTTAGGAACTTTTGCTCTGTTGTGTTGCCACTCGATACAGAAGCATTTTAAATTATAGTAATTTGTATTGCTCCTTTTCCGTGGTGTGGCAGCCATATATATTCAGGCGGTCGTAGCTGTGGGCCGTTTGAGCGGTAGGCAAACGATCGTATTCTGCATCCAAATCATTTCTGTTCTTCTGCGTCTTAGCAGCGACTTCGCCGTCCGTCGGAGGCACAAGGGGGTACCTTCTAGTGTCTACTCCAGAACGCGCTTTTTGGGCGCCTCGTTTCATCAATCCACTTTTTGCGTTGCACGCATACGTCTCCGACCCCAAATCCGCGGACCATCGACATCCACGTCTGGTAATCCGTCCGTCGAACAGAAATTTACGAAATGTACTCTTGACTGAACGCTGTCAGAAGAAACAAAATCAGGCTTTCTCTCTCTATGTTGAACATTATTTAAGAAATACAGTGAGAGGTCGAATCTCATTTTCCCCAGAAAGTCGTTATAATTTGTCGTGGATTATGTTCGCTGCCACGATAGAAATAGGCAAAGGATCGTTGGAGAGGTAAGAATCTCGGCCGCTTCTTGAATAGTGCGAGCAATGCCAGAGGGCGGAGACGACTTGTGTCCTGGCGGCAATCGTTCGTGAATTTACAATATGTTCCTTCTCATTTCGCATGAAATCCCGGCTCTTTTAAGCTAACATTTCCTGCAATTTCAAATATGATGGAGCGCACTGCATGTTATGTCGCAGAATACCTATCGACATGTGCCGGCGAAAGTCCACCTAAGGTTGACATTTACTCTACCCGCGTGAGTTCTGTTTCGCGTCGGACAGCGATCGTACGTATGAAGTGCAATGCCGTAGGTTTAGGCTTGCAGCTGTTCGTTTACCTTGTCGTTTGGCGTCGCGTACGTTTCAGCTCGAGGGATGCTTAAGTCTCTACTATAGGTACAGGGATTTGAATGAGGTCAAATTTTATTTCAAGTTAAGTATTCTCTATAGCTTAAGTCAACGCCACGACGAGTGAACCAAGAGCCTTGACATACGTTTGATCGCATTGGCCACGGCAGAGGCAAAATCGCTTTCATTTAAAGGACCTAATTTTCTAAAACTCTAATCTGTTTGGACGTGCTCAATACGAATGCTGCATAAGAATCGACATTTGTGGTACCTAAGACACTCAGTTGAGGTGTCTTTACACAATCGTAGAATCTTTATCAACTCTCTACGATTTTATACATGGCAGGCGCAGGATAGATGCCATCGGAACCGTACTTGATGTATCATGTTTGTCGAACAAATAATTACGAACTGAGAGAACGATACTGACACTATAACTTACCGCTTTCAATCAGGCATAACAATTGTACTCTATTTAAATTCCGTTATGTTTTCTGATTTAGTGTGATCATACGGCTACGATTATTCGGAAAGACATTTTAAGGTTTTGTACGCAACTGTAATCGACTTAAATGTTTTTGAAAACGTAACGAACGCAACAGTGCAAACATACAAAAGTATAAATTGAGCAGGTTTTGTGTAGAAAAAAAACTTTTGTACAAGCACACCTAGTCGAAGTAATTTATTAAAACAAGTATCAACAAGGTTACGAGGACAAAAAGGGGTAAGGAAGAATTTGGCCTGAGTATCGTTTGTTTTTGTATTTTCGTATCGACCCAGTTTAGGCTAGAGTGAGCCACGAAGGCCCTATGGACATGTCATTCACTATACAGATGTTTTCAACTAACATGAAAGATTTATTTGCGAAGATGTCCATTGATCTTGACCTATATCTATGTGCAGTAGTTGTTGTAAGGTCGGCAACACCGTTCCAAAATAGGGATCAAATGTTTTGGTAATGCACAGCCTTGGCCATGATCTGTAATTGGACATCGAAGTTTCTACTGTTCATATTAATGCATGTTAGTTCTATGGTTAAATACGCGTGTATCTCTAATTTGTTAATAAGCTAAATGTACATAGGAAAAACCCTTGTACGCCCAGCTGTTTCACGATTCTCCCATGTTTAAAGGGGGAGTATACGTCTCGGATGGAGCCCTCCTCACATTTGGGGCCTTAGACTATAGTTTAACAAAACAACAGTAATATAATTAGAGTATTAATTTTAAGGCCGTGCAACATGGACATGTTCCGAATACAGCATTACACATTAAAACTTCGTAGAAGTAATTAGAATTAGTTGTCAAACGTATCCGATGGTACGCAACATCGGGAAAAGTACGGTTCCCGTTATTCCCGTTCATGCGCTTTTTTCTCTAGCAAAAAAATGAAATTACTACGGGGTACTTGTCACTTTTGTTTTGCCTCAACCACTAAAATAACTATGTGTGTGTTACGGAAGTGGGTTGCGCTGGAGGCGTGAACGCACACGTAAATAGAGTTTTTGCCTAGTATCTGCTCGTTGTTATGAGGTTTGAGCTAATGCCGAGTAAAGGGAAAGCGGCCACCATAGACGTCGTCTGTAATCTAACGTTTCGACCTGTCCACTCTCTCGCACTATAATCAGCTCATCATTGCCATTAACATAATCTAAGCTAGGAAACCAGCAAAACGCTGCAAAAGAGACCCTAAAAGCTCTGGCTAGTACTGTCTTTGCAGCTGCTGCCGCTGCTGTTCTTTTATGAGCTTAAACACAGTGGCATGGCCGCCACTCCGATACAAGGGAGCTGCTGCTCCACTATAAGTGTAGTGTGTATACGACGCTGCTTCGCAATCTCTCGCGATGAAAGAAAACAAAGCCAAGAAAAGCTTTTAGAGTTGTTCCCAGATCTCCTCTATTGCGTCTACCTTTTCCTTGGAAAGAAAGAGGCCTTTGAACTTCCTTCCGTTGCGTTCCTCCGACCGTCAACAGGACGGCTGTGCCCCTATAACCCTAGTTTCTCCAACCGCTTGTACCCCTTGAGAGTACGGACGCTGCAACGTCCTTCGCTTTTTTTGTCTCGTGCCTCCTTCCTCCATCCATTGTACTTTCTTCGTTCTCTTTCCTACAAGTTGGCCCTTATCGTTTTTCCCACCCGGTCTCATGCCTGTATGGCCTGTTTTCTAAAGCCCCAACAGCCCGTCCATTCTTGTCACTATCCTCTTGCTGCTATTGTCACCGCATCACATTGCCACAGCAACTGCTTCTCGGCCTTTCTGCCTCTTTCGATCTCCCCTAGTAACCTTCAGACCCTCTCGCCCAGGGCAGTGCCCCTGCTGTGCTACTACTATTTGGAGTCTTTGTGTTATTACTACTGCAAATTAACTAGGTGCTTCTGCGCTTTTGTTCTTATGCGAAATTGTTCCGCCGGCCGCGTTCATAGAGATGACGATCGCCGCTGCGATATGACGGCCAGTCGGTCGGCTATGAAACATAATCATCCAAGAGGAAGGATTTCTATCATTTTTTTCAACTCCTGTTGAGTGTAAGCGAAAAGGACAAGTCCAGTACAGGAATCGCTGCTACCGATCGCCCGAGATCGTCGTTTGTCTTGTTTGTTCTAATATGAGATTCGATATACTTTCCATTGAAGTTAGGTCAACAGACGCGCGGGTACAAGTGGATCTCGAAAGCATTTTATTTCCTCTAGCTACTAAAATTAGCTTAGCCATTGTCAGTTTCTTTTACGTTTACATACGAATAGAGAATTTCAGAGTATAGCTAGTATAATTATACGAGATAATGAACAGGAGTTAGTCAACTGCTGGCCTCTGTACTTCGAGAAATAAACGTACAACACCGTTTTGATGGTAGAAATGGATCTGAGCGCACAATTTTTATTTCACTAATGACGAATAGTAGTAATAGTTATAATAAAGAATGAAAGAGCGATTACTAATAAATAGTCAGAGTTATTGTAGGCCGATCAATAAATAACTAACGAGTACATGGTCGGGTTGAAGCAGACACAGCTAACTGGGCCAGGATAGCAAGGACGAAATAATTGTACTTCTTTTGGGTTTTCGCTGAACGAAATAGGATCGTGTCTTCGTGACCTACTTGTAGGACGAGAGCGGCCTGGTGCGGTCGCCTGCCACGAACGAGTCAGTCGGCAGCAGTTAACGCTAGAGTTGGTATCTTTCTTTTTCTTCAGTATTAACGGAAGTGGAAAACTGTCGAGTGCGAAACAGGCGTCTGTTGTGGGAAGCTGGTCCCGCAGGTACGACAGCGAAAAAAGTTTTCTTCTGTGGATAGAAAACATCAGCGAGCAAACAAGGGTTTTAGGAACGCTACTAGTAATAGGCGACCGACTAATATAAGGATTTCGCGCTATATGGGATAGTTTGTGTTGGAGGTGGATGAGAAGCAAGGACGAGAAGATATTTAGGATGATGATTGAAGAACACTTACTTAAATTTACAGCTACTTGTAGTGTGAGTTTCATTGGTATTAAAGGTCCAGAAGAGAGCAAGGCGTCTAACAGGTAACGAAACCGTCTCGCTTCGTTGAGCTCCCATTTACAACAGAATACTTAATGTAAGGTTCGCAGTTACAATCGTCCTAAAGTGGTAGAGGGCTGGTGGGACATACTTATGGCCGTCGACTTCACGCTCAGCTCGACCGCAGCGGTAACAGCAGTCCACTAAACGATGAGTCATTTCGAATGGATATCAAACAGCGAAATTATCTATGACGTCGTTAGTCTGGACAGTCCTTTAGGCTTCAAGGCGATGCATGCACTTAGCATGAATAAACATTATCGGCATATCTAAGAGTGGCGTTTTTGTCCCGCATTTGACATTCCCGGATATAAGGTTATTCTATGCGGGTCTCTATTTTTGATGAATTTTTTTCAAAATTTTTTGATGTTGTCGACATCTTGCACAAAAAAGATCTAAGTATGTTTCTGCTTACTTTCAAACCAAATCGTGTGAGTACGGTAAGTTCAAGCTTTCGTGCAAAACGGTTTAAGTCTATTTGAGTGCGTCACACTGTTTATCTGTTCATATTTTCTATTTAGAAGAAAAAATACAATATATTTTCGTCTTGCGTCGCCCAAACGCTTCCCAGCTGATTCGTCTCCGTATTCTCCGGACGTCAACTGTTAATGGGGTTCTTTTGGTCATCGCTTCATCCCAAGTCGTAAGATCGCTATAAATTTTTGCCGAGGTTTCGGGACACGCCTGTTTCACGTTTGCGCCTATACCTATTAGGTGCCTATCAGTATCTAATAACCAGTTGAGGATTCGAAGATGTAGAAGTTGAGTAGGCAAAAACGTGCAGTTGTCAAAAGCAAATGACAAACTGGACGTTTTATAATAGAAGAACTATCTCAAGACCGGGGAACAGCTAGTACACCTGATCAAGAACTGGCAAGACCCTTAATTACTATCGGTGACGATATAAATTTGCTATATTATCTGCAATATAGCTGTTTTCATTTTCGCGGGTGCACAAGAACCCGGAGATATACGCAATATGATCAGTCGTTTCTGACAGCAACCCCGCAGATAGGGGTGAGGCAAAATGGCAAATTGTGCATATACTACAATCGGGAGAAGACGGTGAGTGAAGCGTATGTGGTTTACTTGCGCTAACCACTAAGTACTGAGCAGGTAAAATTATCTAGACGATAAAAAAATGATGGAAATTAGCGATCAGGTGCGAGAATATTATTCAACTGTATGTCGTACAGCTGTTAATCAATACCAATTAATTGGCGCACTATTCTTCGATACATAGCAGGCTTATGCTCGCGAAGTGCTAAAATTTGGTTGGGAAGTAAGTTGACTCAACTCAAGTTAACACTAACTTTTCAAAGCATTGAAACGGGAACAACATCAAAAAAAGCTTAAAGCTAAAAGGAAACACTCTCAGCACCTGGTGGTAACTTAAAGAATAACAATTTAAGATATTAGATAATGAGCTAGAAGAAAAAACAAGTACAGAAATTAAAATGAATCATATCGAAGATAGGGGCGCCGATTTGACAATTAAAAGGAGACAAAACCCCAATAATATTAAACTTACTAATCATTTCGTCAATGTCTGAAAAAGCTACTTTCTAGTAAGGGCATAAATAATAGTAAGACCCTAGGAGCTGTTTGAAAGCCTTCGAAATTTTAGAGCACTTTGTGGCATTGATTTGATAAAAACTTGCCGAAAAAGAAGGAAAGAATTTCAAACCAGGCCATAAAAAACCACGAATTATCTATACTTTCTGCCACGCCAAGATTACGAAGTTATCGTTAGCCAAAGTATTTTGCCTAAAAACCTAAAGAAAAAAGTCTGATTACGCCTGCTCACATGGCCGGCATTTTAACGCTTGACGATCTTCCACAATCAGTAGTGTTATCCTATTTGGTGAACCCATGAAAACCCTCACTGGTTAACTAATTACATTCTTCGATAAAGACAATAATATCTATAGAAACCACTATAGAATGAAAGATCGAAATAGGTGCTAACATTTCGATACCGCCCTGATCAAGCGAGCCAAGTGGATTTGTACGATTTAACGAAGGCCTTCGATGATACATACCTACGTAGAAAAACAATATTGGCTTCAGACAGAACACGAACAGGAAACTGATCTAAGTAGCTAATTAAGGACAAATAGTTCAAGGATTGAATGAGGCTAGTTTTAGTTTTAGAAAATTAACACGCAATCCCGTCCAGTTCTATAGATGTCTATAGATGATATTTTGTATTGACTGTTACCGTTTTTCAGTACTCCAAAACAAACAGCCTGAATTAACTATTTGCCCAGCATAGACAATCACTACCTTAATCTAGTTCATCACGTATCGTCAATACCTGAACACTGAGCAGAACTAAACCAGCCTGAAAATAACGGTTGGAAAACTTGCTTGTAGTAATTATCGGCCTATCCAATGAAAACTCAAACGATTGCCGGTTCGTACGGGAGCCAGTAAGTATAAGTACAGTAACTACCATACACCTTCACAATTGCGCACGGAAGTGTGGAACTTTCTCTAATATTGTTAACAGACTGATACGAACTTGAATTCAGTGCTTAACTATTAGGGTAGCGTATTTAATTTATCATTACTTATACTACTATTACTATTTGTGTTTTCCTCGTACATTCGGTTGAACAAAAGGAATCATTCACTGCCTGATTTATTATAAATGACAATAAACTGAGGTCGATCACTGTAAGAAATAATCGTAGCCACACCTTTGAAGCCTTTCAATGGCTGACGTGTTGCTTCACTAAGACTTGACCATCCATATTAGTTGGACGTGCTCTTGCTCTAATAGACATAGATCTATTTTATGCATTAGAAAAATTTGAGTACGGTTTGCCCCTTCGTCCTACGGTTCGTTCCGAAAGCGGAAACCCTTGGATAACTTCGGAGATCTACACCCTTCCACTTACAATGCATTCGTCATGGATTCGGCCAGTATAGATAATGGATTAGCACATGACCGTTACATGTATATACGTATTATCCAATGAAAATGTGTAGAACAGGGTCTTCTTACTACTACAAGCAGGACTTGCCCATTGCCAGTGGCCCAAAAAATGAAGAAAAGGTATTGGCACAATCGATCCATAGCAAAGAGACACATCCTGGGCTCTACTTGAATTTGGATACAGTTCAGGGTTAACTGGCTACAGAGCGAAAAAGCCTATAACGAAACAGCAATAGGGCACTGTGCTAGAGTAGGGGCATAGCGGACGACAGTAAGAAACGAGCACCTTTTGCATGACTTCGCAAGCGACTAACGGGAACATTGGCTGGATTTAGTAGGAAAGCTTAACAATTACTCCTGGTGCCACTTTGCCTGCATTATCCTATTCTCCATATGTTGATGTCCACATGTTAGAGGCTACAGTCGTGAAGCCTGAGCTTGAAGCGAACGAGCTGCAAAGCTCGGGGCGTTGAAGGCCGATGGGTAACCGACCTCTGTCTACGTCTTACAGTTAAAGGTCTCGATGAAGCGCAACTCGCTTGAGGTACAGGAGTTGGGGAAAAAAAGACTATGAAATGAGAAGCGATGTCGATGTGGAGAAAAGGACTACAGTTGGTTGGCCCCGACTAAATACACAAGCATGCAGACACAGGAGTAGATGAAAAGACGGTCAACGACGGCCACCAATTACCATGTTACCCTTTACTCTTCGTCGGTTAATATGGATCAACGGCTGTTTTCGGGCCGGGCAGTTTCGTAGGCTCAGGATGGTTCCAAGGCATGAGTCATGAGTGGCGGATAGAGCAGTCAGGCAAAGCCATCCCGGAACCAACCAAGACTCTGTGATGGTAGGCCAATTAGTATCTAACTTTCTATTAATAACGTGGCGTCTCGTCGTCTGTATGAGCCAGCACATGGCGCCATTGTGGAATGAATATACCTGAGGGGGGAAGGTAAAAAAGAGAGCTTACGTTGCTAGAGTTCCACTCTAGATAGGACGACGACAACGATGACTAAGGCTGTCATAGCTCTGAGGTGATGAAGTAAATGAAGCGATGAAATCAAAAGCAGAATCAACTGGTGGCGGTCAGGTCATACTCTGCTTATAGAACTACGATTTGAGAAAACGATTTTTTCGGAAACCTGTACATTAGTATATGTTAGTGACGGATCCCTACTTAGAGATGGGTATGTTTGAAAGGATTCGACTACAAAAACAAATAAGCAGCAACATATTACGTAATAGTTAGTATATTCTAGAATTACTTAGTAAATTAATAAACTAATTCTATCTCCCATACTTGGCAAACTTTATAACGTAATATTATTATTATTTGCATATTTTTTATTATTGTTATATACCGTTATGTAAGTGATATATGATGTTTTCCGTCAACAATCTTATATATATATATAATGAAAAAAAAAAACACCTTATTTCTGCCCCCTGAAATTGGTAGATGGTCGTTCAGTATAACTGACAGAGTCTGGATTGGTGGTGCGGAAAGGTCACTAAATGCCCCTGGCTAAAGCGTCGTATCGTTGATAGACATATATTGAATTTCTTTGAAAAACGTACCTTATAGGACGCCTACTGACTTAAGAACACGTAGAGAATTTTAATTTGAAGCCTTTCACTAATTAAAATGTTTAGCACGTTATTCACAGATTTCTACATAGATATTTGGCAAATTCTATAAGTAAATATTTAGAAAATAAATACAATTCGAAGCCTTGGACGCTGATCAGCATAAGTATAAAGAAAATCTGTGTTTTTTTGTTTGTTACACAGGACCGCTTTACCGTGTGCGGAAATAGCGTAGAGCTAGACGAGACTCTTTAGGGTAGGAGGGGACAGGGGCAGTAAATAGTGTGCTGTTTTATTGCGTTACGACCCCGATGCCAGTAAGCTGCAGGCATAGATTGGCTTGTCTACCTTTCCGTTTTGATGCATATAGTACTCAATTCTCACGATAGGTCATAATAGTATTCCACTGTAATTCAGCTGCGCATATCATTCTGAAGCTTTTTTGGGACTATTGTCATATTGCGAATGTTCTGAGTTAATGGAAAGCTGTGTACCAGGCATAATCGGCGGACTATTGGTCCTATAAAATTGGTATTAGGTTTTTTTTTCGAGACTAGACGAAATCAATAAGAAACACACTGTTGGCCTTCTGTTGTCCCTTTGTATTAGCATCGTATTTTTCTCTACTAATATTTCAGTTATCTTCATAAAAACAGAGATTTTCGCAAGATGCCATCGATCACTTTGTTCTAATACCTCTAAAATAAAACAGGCAAATCGACATTACGCTAAAGGGTTGCTAAACCGAAACAATTTTTAGCTTAGACGTACGCTTTTGCGAAGTCTGTGAGTGACGGTCGTCGAAGCCATTAAAAATGTGTTTACTAAGTGGTTTTTACCCTGTTTAGTTGATCTTCTTAAATTTTAGTCTTCTGAACCCCTGCGTTCTGCGCATGTTGCTTTAGATCGGTCAGATAGGGCTCTGAAAAGTTAACGAGAAAAAATGGGCTTAGGGTAGTTGTGATAAGTGTTCTCGTACCCGCAGCCAATAAATGCGCGCGTCTTCACGTTTTCATCACCAGTCGACACCATTGCGATCATTTGGTAATCGAAAACAACGTGAAAACAGGCGATAATTAAAAAAAAATATCCTAGTGCTATACCTGTACGCATTTTGAAGATTATCACAATTTACAATGCGGATCTGTTGTACTCTGATAATTCGGTGGCTTTTAAGTGTTTCCATACAAAAATGATTCTCGCTATTAAGCAGTGGGAATTGAAAGCATGATTTGTTACTGCAATGTTTTTCTGGCTTTGTTTTTCTTTTCAATGAATATTATATATATATATATATATGTCAGCTGACCGATGGTGCAGACTCCCGTGTGGAATCATACGCAAGACATTAACGCATTTATTGTGCAGCTAAATTCTATTCGTGATAGATCAGACTTTTGACGAAATCCGCTGTCTTCTGTTGGAGAAGAAGGGCCCATCTACCAAGCAATAGACCCGATCAAGCACTAACGCATGCTTCAATATCAACCTACTATTAGTGTATTTCAACGTATCACTTCGCATCAAGCATAGACAATCGCACCTATAACACAAACAGTGTTATAGACCCTTGGAAGCCAACTTCCAAAGGTCGCCTTGTGTCATGACAACTTCCTTAACGTGTATTCTTAACGTAAATAGCACAGGCTCCAGCGCTTCTCTAGCGTAAACTGAGTCACATACTCAGTACGTGTAGAAAAGCAAAGAGGACAATGCTGCCACGAAACTGCATTTCCAACTTGTTAGTGAATGGTTAAGATTCGTTCAGGGTTAGTAACAACTCTGATCTGTCTACATGATATATGATGATAGGTGACCTTGATCTGAACTCGGCCGCCATCTTTACGGCTCGGTGTTGGCGGCGTTCATATTGACAAAAGCAGCAACCGCATGCACGAGGTAGAAAGAACATTTCTGTTTCGGCCATTGCGTTTATTGCCCCTGTTATATAAGGCGATGGTTGTTTACGTATGTATATCGTAGATTAGTGCCAACTCAACCTTTAATACGAGCGTTCACAATTTCGTACGTCCTGAATGCGCAAGCTTATGCGCAGCTAAATGAGTCAAACAAATCCCGTGGGAGCGGATTATATAACAAAATGAAACTCCTATCTTGTTGAAAGCTAGCCTGCCGCCATTCTAACAGAACCCTTGCAACTATCGAAGTGTACGTTTTCGTTTTACTTTCATCACTTCGAACGCCGATTCCATCGGCTGCTTGTGGAAAAGGTTGACAACCTAAGTTAGCTCGCAGAGTCACTCCAGTGTCCCAGTTTATGTTTCCAGCTTTCGCCCAGGTCATTAAGCCTAAGCCTACCCGTGTTCTGTTGCCTTAGTGATTCCATCGCTCTGACCCGAAACCTCCCTTTTTTCCCCGCCTACACGCAACCAAGCATATTCTATCCTCAGTCACTGTTATACATGTATGTCAAATGAGTATGTTTGTGTTCATACAATCGTACAACAAGAGATGCGCAAACGAATGAACGAAAACCTCCAGCGTCACAAGTCCGGCTGGAAGGGCCCGAGCAGTTCGCAGGGTTACTTGCGAAAGCTGGTTGTAACGGGTAAGCAAGTAGCTACGTTAGATAAGAAAAGGAGAACACGACGTGCGTTGAGGGACGGAATAATGCCACTCTCAGTGCTCGACTTGCGAGATGTTATGTGTGGGTTTGGAAAAGGGGAAGGTGTATTTGCGAAGAACCTGTTTGACTTAGCAAACACTGCAAACGCCGATAGAGCAAGGGTGGCAAAGGACAGCGTACCCCGGGACGACGATCGGAATTGCTTACTGGAGCGTGTGTAAGGAGCTATAACGCAACGACAGTAAAATGTAGCCAGCAGGCGGGTTAGAAGATGGGCGAAGGCCGAAATGAAAGGGGGAGCGATGGGGGTGCCGGCTGGTTTTTTGCTCCCGTTCTTTCAATAGAAGTTTAGATACTTCTGCCTCAATTGCTGTTGATAATGCTACTGTTGCCTAGGCAGCTGGATGTTGTGTAGGCATGTGCGCTACTATGTGAGAAATAGTCGAAGGCGTCGTCTGTGGGCTGAGCGTCAGTAGAAATTGGCAGGAAAGCATATTGGGTAAGTGCCAATTTTTTAGATCGAGGCGGCTAAAAGTATGTGCAATGTTTGCCCTTTTCGCAAGCGCCTTAACGCATTGAGAATCATGGGAGTAAGTTCTTTCGTACAATAATATATTAGGTGAACATTTTCACGGTAAAAAAAATTTTTCCTTGCTAATAATATTTTTCGTTGCTCTGTTCTTTCATCGCTCTTTTATCAGTATTTTACCTCTTTTTTATCCAGTTTGCTTATATTTGCAGACACGTCTCTGCGCAAATGAATATTTTTAACTGTACCATACTCGTGCCTTATATATTACAGGCTAGTCAGATCCCGTCAAACGCACAACAAAACGATACATAAAAATCAGAAGCAATATTTGCCCGTTACCCTTCTTAATCAGTATATTGGCTCTATGTTTATTATTACACGTTAAAGTTGTTGAAACAACATGTTAGTTTGTTGTGTCAAAGACACGTCAGCTGCTGTGGCTTCCAAGGTGCGTTCCATGCCAATCGACCGTATCGCATAGCTATAGCAAGCTATCCTACAACAGAGAAGTTCAATTGTAGGTGTCAAAGATGTTTTTTCATATTTCTGTTTGTTCCATGTAGCAGTCAGCGGTGATTTGATTGCGGTGGTGCATCGTTCTAGATTTGCCCGCGGGTGACAAAATCGTTGCTCGTTCAGGAACAGCCGTAAATTGGATTCCTAGAAATCGATAGTAAACAAAAGTGTGGCGTTCACGGCAAAATCGTAACATTTAATAGACGGAGAATTAAGGCTGTGAGGCACGAACTTTTTTCGTATTACCCGAACCTGTCGGAGCGAAACGACCTTGGGTTTTGACAACTTACTTTCTCTTTCTATACTACATGTATAAGATAATAATAAAATAATAAGCATAATATCGATAACACGTTTTCGATCAAGTAAAACAATATGAGTAAAAAGGAAAATCGGCTTGTCCTCTTGAAGTTTGTTGTACACCTTTAACTAGGCATGTTGGAAAGGGAAAAGACAGGCTCTGTATAGTTATCCTAATTGCATTCACAGAAAATTGCGTGTAACCAGTGTGTTACCGTTTTATGTGCTATGCTGCACAATCGCTCGGTCCTCATAATAGAAAAATGGGGCACTCTATTAACGTAATGCTTTATAATGCCTTATAATGACGAATAGTCTTTAGGTAGAGGTATTGTCAAGATATACTGTTACGAGAAAGTTAGAGGCCCCGGTTGAAGTTGAACTCATCAGGAAAGGTGGGTTGCATTAACAGATTTTTCGGTAGTGGGTGCAGCTAAAACTAGCGAGAAGATACCTTGAAAGTAGTACTGGGTATTCTGAAGTATAGTCATTTTTATTAGAAGGAGCATTAATGCTAAAAAATATAGAATTTTTTTTTCATTCGACTGTGATACGATAAGACGTAACCTGTATATTAGAGAGTAATAAAAACGCCAAAGATGAATTTAAATAACAATAATAGTAATAATATTTAGAGACGAAATATATCAAATGCTTTACAGGAAAGAAGAAAACAAATTAGGTAACGTATAGATACGACGTTCTCCGTATTATAAATCGAATAGAGAGCAGATCATCGTCTGTTTGCATATCCTGTCTGGGTGTTGACAAGTGGTTTCACCGATAATTAAGATATTTTCTAGTTGTACTACTACTAAATTCACACTCGTTGTGTTTCGGGCGCAAAAAATAATCGGGTTCTCATTTACCACTTTTATGTGTTTACCTCATTTTGCAAATACGGGTACTTATTTTTGGCGTGGTCTATTGTTCTGACTATTTGTAATAAACTGGCTCAGTCAGGTACGCTGCGTACCGAACACAGATCGAAGTCTTTGCAACAATCGAGAATCTTTCAGGTTTTTATAGGCCTGCCGAGTAGAAAGACCCTTGGTGACGGCCAACGCTGTAGTGGGCCACGTCACATGTGGTCGAGGAAGTATTTCGTCCACTGATCGAAGCTCTGGCGCCAAAACGGCAGCGCCTTAATTATTGCTCAGAAGTTACGCCGACGATGGCCAGATAGCCGCGAATTACAAAGGTTTTCTCAGAACTACGCCGCAGCATGTATGCACCCTGAGCGAAAGCCAAAAATGGTTTTCGAATTCAGCTTGATCAACTAAACTATTTCCATAAAACTTCCTACTGCGTGGGCTTGTGTGTGTATCAGACTCGAGTCAACACGAACTTACGCTACTTCGTTCCCAATGTACGCGTGCATCAGAAACAAGAACCGAGTAAGGCAACAGGCACCGTCTCTCCTGGGACAAAGCTGTAAATTTAGCGGGCCTGAGGCGTGGATGGTAGAGGTTAGACGCTTCTTTGTCAGCCTATACATATTTAGCCATCGACGGCTATGCTGATGACAACCCATTTACTAATTTGATTTTTAGTTGAAAAAACGAGAACTGTTAGAATATGCTGGTTGCTTGTATGCTAGGGGCCATCTGCGCTATACACCGAGTCCTAACGGCACCGATTCTGTCCCCCCCGCCACCTAACTCATGTGTATTTGAGGTTACGCACGTCGTTCAAAAATGAAATCGAGGCGGAACAATAGTAGATTGCCATTCAGCTGTTGTATCTGCACATACCATGCGTACGAACTGTGGTCGTGAAAGGCACTGCTTTAATTATATTTCTACTTCTCTTGTCAGGTTCCTTATAAGAAGGCCTCCAAACAGACAACATATCTGTCTACCCTCTTCCCTTCACCTCCGCAGCGACCCTCCTTCGTCCTGATCGGGCGACAGACTCTGCTTGACCAAGCTGATACCAACCATATCTCGTTTCAACCAGATTAGCCCTGCAGCAGGCTTCGTTGACGATTCTCTGCTAGTGACAGAAAAGAGGGGACATTTGAGACGATTACTCAAGCCCTACCATTCGAGAAGAGCGTGCAGAAAATAGCTTGTTACCCGCTAACTGTCTTGCTGTGACATGTCTGATCACAAACCAAGCTGCTCACGTACGGCCTATCTAGAGAGATTTAAAAAAAGAGAAAATCGGGCCGAATAGATTGTTTTTGCCGATATGGCGATGAACCACGGTGTGATTTGATTTTTGTCAGAAGAGTCTGATTCTTAGAGAGTTACCAACTATTCGAGCGTAAATGGGGGAAAGAGCAGGCCACAGTAATAAACTTCTAAGAAAAACAAGATCCTTCAAATACCTTTCTACCTGTAGTATATAATATAATCTCTCTCGTCGCCTTGTTATGCTATGTAACATTTATGTTCTCTCCTTGTGTTTTTTTCCGGCCGCTGATCTCCTGGTTCCACAAATGACAAGATTTCCACTGCTGTTGCTGTTGATCAGTTGGAAGCCTAGCTCTGTATGTGTAACTGAGGCACACAAAAGAAGCACCATAAATACAGCACAAAAAAGTGCCTTTAACAGCGTCTTCTTTTTGGTGATTTATTTTTTTTGGCGAGAACTCCGATTCAATGGTATTAGTGGTGACCTAGTTATCATTCGCAAGAATAACAACAAGCGAATAGGACCACGGTAAAAGGGCTAGGGCATAACTAGACAAGCACCATAGCGCAATCTCCTATCCAATGTTTCGATTCGCAATTTTTTGAGGTTCTTTCATTCCAGTCCTGTCGCTATTTTTGCCTCTATTTTTCTTTGACTGAAAAAGAGAAACAGAAAGAAGCAGTTTTTGTCTAATATAGCCTCTATTCCCTAAATGTTTTTCTTTGTGTCGGTTCACCCAATACAGCAGGACCCTTCCAGCTATTATTATTAATCGCTTATAGTAATTATTTAGGTTATTATCTGCCCCCAGCAGTTTTTTGCATTGAATCGATATCATTGTCGTCATGTTAGCGCCGCACGATGGCTTGTTTTCTGTGACGGGACTATGGAAGTAGATAACAGCAAGTAGAGCAGCGACAGTGGCTGCAGCTTCAGTGAAGCCGCGCATCGAAAGCGACGACGATCATTTATTGAGTGATGAACGGCTAGCGTCAGTCCACTCACATACAGGTTTTAGACAAACAAAAGGGTGAAAAAGAAGCATCACAATGTAAGTTATGTCGTGGGTACTGAGGCGGTCATCGTCATAGAGCTGAACTGATGGCACATGAGAGGAAGAAAGAATGTAGACGTTTGTCCGTGGTCAGGAGGTTCTCTCCACTCCATTATATCACAATAGGTCGCCATGGTTCTGCCACGTGCGTCGGTCTTACAGCGCAGCCTCGCAGAGGTGCTACTGACAGAACGGTCTTCTGGGAGTAGCTGTATTGTTTCATGGCTAATAAGGAGTTTGTTTTTCTAGTTTCTGCTTTCCAGTTGGGGGCGATTGCTGCTAGGTTTGTTGACTGTGCGATGGATTGTAGGTGTCTGAATGCTATGAGTTGAAAGCAGTAGTTAAAATGAAAAAAAAAAAAAGTATGTACCACCTTCGGTCTATAGGTCGGTCGGTAGAAGTGTCACTGTGAAGGCCCAACATTAAAGCTTACAATTTTTTTAGCCCCCGCCGCTACTGCTGCACTACTTCCCCTGGTCTATGAACACCTGATGCGTATTAAACGATGGGCAATGATGTCTCTCTTAGAATGGTTTCGTATCGTTATGTAAAACGTCCCTGCATGAAACTGGGACCTACTACTTATTAGATACGGTCGCCAACAACGATGACGAGGCCAGCGAGGTTTGTTGTTCGGATTGTGTCCTATACAGGCGGGGTCCTGCCGAGGAGGAGCAGTTGGCGGCGAGCTGACGAGGACGATACCGCGTAATGGATGCACAACAGGGTCACTGACCGCGTAGAGAAGCGTACGCCGATAGGCGGCATGATGCCTGGCTAAAGGGGTTGTGTGCAATATGTGCCGGCGATTCTTAGCGGATGCAGTTTTGAATGAACCGTTACGCATCGCTGCCACTCAAGGATTTTACTATCACAGTTATGTAGAATAATCGTATGCGACGTTGAAAGCGTATATAGGAAATAAATTTCATTCTCGTCTGTCAGAAGGATCATCAATAAATAATCATTTTCTATTTTTCATGTAATATCAAGCTTTCATAAAAAGGATCTTTACAGTACGAACAGTGATCATTACGTTCGTAAGCGATATTTTCGAAGTTAAGCGGCTTTCAATAGAATGGTTAACGGCTGGTTAACGGCTGATCTGTCGTTCTCTTCTGGATAATCTCGATATCGTCCATACAAATCCTAGTAAGAAGGTGCTAGCGGAAACAACATAACAAAAATCAGACATCGGCATGGCCATGCTCGTGCCAACATCTGTCTGTTTATATTTCTGATTTGTTTTAATATTTTCAGATTGTTCATCCTAAATCGGACGAACAGCGTGAGGTGCTAGCAAAAGCCGTCAAGAATATACTTCTGTTCCGCTCACTTGATGCCTCTCAGATGCAGGAGGTAAGTAGCTTTTTTAATGCCCCCAAGTATCTGTCAAGCTTGCCGTTTTGCATAGGAAGTAGCTAAATAATGATAAGCTTTCCTGTAATTGGTTTTTAGGCCTCACGTTACGTTATTGTCATATCGTTGATCGCCAGAGTCTCGCCAGACCCTGGAACAGCATCCAGTGAGAAACAAATTTAGCTCGAGCTATAACGAAGACATCTTGTTTGCAACAATCATTAATACATCATCATTAGTGTTATTATCCATCACCGATTTTCAATTAACAGGTGCTTGATGCCATGTTCGAACGGAAGGTTGGTCCGAATGACATTGTCATCCAGCAAGGTGATGATGGTGACAACTTTTACGTTATACAGAGGTAAGTTATCAGTAAAGTCAGCTAACAGGTTTGAGTAGTCGGCGTAGGAAACTTCAGATGAAAGAATTCGATGTAGGCGACAGCGTTTGTGGTAGTGGGCCGGTGAAGGCCGGTATCAATACACTGAGCTGAGTTTTGGGGCTGCTGTTCAAAATCGTTGGTACGCCGTGTCATTGGGCAACACTTTATCTACGCTAGTTGTCTACCGGCGGCATTATCGGCTTGCGTCAAATGCTTTGTCCCCAGACTAAACTGAGTTAAACGTGTAGCCATGACACAGAAGGAAGCAAAAAAATGTTGTGTTCTAAGAAACCTTCTAAAACAATTAGTCGATGCCTAACACAAAAATTCCAAGATGAACGAATATGCGATTCAATTTTTAGAAGGTTAGACAAGAGCTAGAGCCCATAGAATAAATGGAAGCGGCATAATCAATATAAAAAAAAAAAAGGTAATTGTTTAGGCAGTGTTACCTCTAGATTTTATACACCTATGCAGAGGGTACAGGATGAGCATGGGTGAGCTGTAATGAGCCAGCTAGACAAGTAGCACGTATGATAGGGTAACGCGTGGCAAGTATCAACCAAGTTTACTGTTCTCAGAAATATATCATTTCAAAACAAAAAATGCTATTAGCAACAAGGGAAGGCTAGCACAATTCACTAAATATAGGCTCCACATCCGAAATTCAAACTGACAAAAACAGTTACTAAACAATAAACGAACTATGATAGAAGTTAGCGATAGAAGGTGAACTTGACTTGAAGCGGAATTTTTTTTTAAGAGACTGTTAAAAAGTGCCTACTGCCTATATATATATATGGCTGGAGCAATATCTGAACTGCTTTACTCTGTTTATTATACCAACGATTGCTCTGTTTATTTTTTGTTATCTCTCAGCAAAGAAAAACTCTTAAACACACAATAGTCACCGCTTTGAAGTTTTTTTCGATAAACTTACAACACTTGCATGTTACTGTCAATTCGAAATTCCACTGGTTTAGATCGTATGTCCAAATATCAGAATCTGGACGTCAAGCGTACTGTGCGAAGAAGTATATAAAAAGTATACAATAAATAGCTCATCTCGGTTAGAGCAACGATGGATACACTCCTTAACGTGTGGAAGCATACTGTAGGGACACACCGAATCTGACCGATTATGAAATTCTACGTAACGATTAACTTGCGTTGGCCTATAACAGGCCAATATATTAGAGAGCCACAGAGTGGAAACCTCTTTGCGTGATTGCCCATTTGTTGAGCTTGATACCTCCGTATGTCAAATCGAACGCGATAATCTAGCCAACGACGTTTTTAACCCAATTGTAAACTCGTTTATATTACAGGTCTTCCTTAGAAGTGTCTTGGGCTCATAGTAATCGAAAGGCCGTTAACAGGACATTTATAGAGGAATTCTACTTTAAAAATGAATACACAATGAAACAGATCCGATTAAACATGCCACACGGGTATTGGCTATTACATTTTTCCATTCTGAGAGTCTATTTATTACTCGAACTTGATCTGCGTCCAAAATTATTGCGAACTAATTGCGCCCGAGCTATTCGAGGTAGTAGCTATACGAAGTTCTCTTTCCGCATTTTCACCCACTACGAATCCTACTAACTGAATGCTTCGAAACGCTGAGAAGACTCGCGTGGACATGTAGCGAGCTGAATTACAGTCGAACTAGGACACGCTCTCACGCTGTCCTACGCAGCCTATACATGCCCCACGCAGCCTAATCCATCTCGTAATAAGAATTATAATGTAAGGGCAGTTCCTCAGAACATTATTTCGGACCTCAAATAAATGAAGAAGCGAAGTGCTACATTTACACTTAAACGTCCATATACACGGATAGCCAGCTAATAGAACATTATTTCTCGCATTTATTAGATTATAAAGTGCCTTGTTTTTTTTACTATGAAGTAAACTATTCTGAAGTGTGGCGGTAGCATCAAAGATACACGCGCAGATATGTACATACATTGAGGTAGCTATCTTTCGAGACATTCGAAGGCCTAACAACAGTATTGACCCTAGAAAGTGTAGCTGGAGAACAAACCGTTCTTGCCGTTCGTGGACAGATAACCAATGTTAAGACCAATTCCCAAGCTTGGAACTGTCGGTTTTTTGGTCGTGCGCCAGACCGGACTACAAGACGAGGCACGGTCAGGGGCCTCTTTTGAAGATCCTTTGTACGGCGCTCCCATTAGTTTCTCAAAGCAAGTGTTTGCGCTTGTTTTTTTCCATAATAGTCGGAAAGCAGACGACAAGTCTGCACCTGACCGTCTTCTACGCGCAAAGGCCTGTTCTGTACGCGTGGTTGTTCAGTTTGGGCCGTCATCGGTTGTAGAAGTCGACCGACGTGCAATAATGTAGGTACAGTAGGAGAATCCAGCAGGGAAAGACAAACTAGATCCTCGCGTGAGTTTGAAATAGTGCTTTCAACAGTCGCGCACAGGCGATAGGGGCCGGGAACTTAGGAGAATCGAATGTCCGCGTTCTCCCTCTGGTTTTTTAAAAGGAAAAGAGAGCGCACACGATACCGCGAATCGTTTCTTCCCTTCATTCTTCCTGCGTTACACATGTAAAAAAAATCGATATTGCTTTTGAAAGCCTGTGCGACAGTGGAGGTCGCTGCTGTTGCGGCCGTGTACATGAAAGTGACTCGTTACGGGTAGATTTTTTAGTTTGAAACGACAAGCTGACAGAGAGGCAAGGCTCTGCCAAGAAGTTTCGCAAATTTCCCAGGCCGGTGTGAGAGTTACTCGTGAGACGATGGCCACATAAAGAAGGAAAAAGCCAAGAGAAGAAAAATAAAGTCAAAAGTGACGGGGCAGGGAATCTGTTCAGTTGAGAACGACTGATTTTCCACGATCGGTGCATAATCCACAACGGTGACGCCAACACGAATCCATCTGGATATTTGGGCGGTAATGGAGTTGGCGATGATTCCAATGGTCGGGGCGGAAATGGGTATCTCGAGAAAACGCAAAATGTCACGATAACAAAAGAGAAATGAAAAACCTCTCTGTCGACAGTTGTTTCTACCGTCGGGAAGAGGAAATAATGTATTAGGATAAAATGACAAAAGTCCTGAGCTACTGCTTTCTCAGCGCAAGAGAATCGGACGACAAGTCAAATAGCTTTCTAACTACTAAAACGCTGCTATGTACGATGTATAGTAATGTAAGGCGTTATTTCGGCGCATAGATACCATGCTAATTCCCGATCCGTAGAGCTGTCACGTCCTATTATTGGATTTTTCTCACTGACGCTACTCGAACCGTTGACAAAGAGTCAGTCCCTAATAAACCAATTTAGGCAAGTCGTGAAATTTGTTGTGAGTTTATTACAGACACATTAAGTAGGAATAATTGTAAGTAATGAAGTAAGATACCATGTTCCATTAGTAGATAGAATGTAAGCTTAATTGTATCAAATAAACCGTTTAATAAAAAGTGAGCGACTTGTTGAAAACAGAATTGTTTGAATGCATATATGTGCAAAATGTGGATGTCATATTTTATTTACCCCTTCATGCATCCATGTGCGCCTCAGCAGATACCCAATGTCAGTGAAGATACAGTAATAGACAGCGGTCAGTCCGTCCCGCCCGCTTTGTATTGTCTATTCCTCCAGAGGGAGTCTCGTTTACTTGTCTTGTCGCTAATGGCATCATTGTTAATTCAGCAAGACCAAAAAGGCCCCTGCCATGTGTCAAAGTGTGTTCTGGAACACAAACAAACCAACATGTCAGCTAAGGGGAAAAATATCTGCAACCCTTTTTCGAAAGGACGGCACAAATTTGCGAACGTCGAGAGGGTGAACGCCACCATATTGGAGGCGCTAAAGGGATCATTACATTAATGGTTAATCGTTATCTATTTCTGTTGTTATTACTGTCGGTACCATCCCTATAGTTACTTACTCATGACACTGCGTTAGCTTTTCTCTATGATGCCTTTAGATTCAGTTAAAGCATCGCCGGATGCGGAAAGCCGCCCGATGAATCGACGGGATTGACTTGTTTGCTTGACCGGCACTGTTGTAAATGGCGCTCTAAGAATCAGTTAGGATACGGCTACAGAAAGTGGTATAGAATATACGCAAAACCTGAAAAGGAGGGCACATTTTGTATTTGACGATGACTATTAAGCAAACAACCGAAAGTAGAGGCTGCGCAAAAAGCCCACATTACATCTACACTGGATAAAAGCGACTTACAAATCAGCTATTTGAGTTATACATAACTAAGGAACAGTAGGAGCTAAGGTTTCCTAGCAATTTCCAGTGTCGATGTAAGTTCAAAATTAAATAACTACAAAAACAGTTATGAACGTTGAGCCATCTACGTATCAAAATGGTTTTTGTTTTAAGGGCTAAAATCTTTCAGCACTGATATGCTCCTTGCGGAGTATATTTTAAAAAACAAGTCCAAAGATACTTACTGATAAACGATAACTACGAAAACTGTTTTTAAACATGGCCTATATATATATATATATATATATATATATATATATATATATATCTCAAATGTCTTTAATGCATAGCGGCAAATGGCAAGTGATGGCGGTCTTGTCTAAATAACGCTTCTTTAATAAGGCTTTTAGATGATCAGAATAAACAAATACGGAACATATATATTTCGATGATATCGCTCAGCATAGAGGTGCTCATTAAATATACAATTATGTTGACTAAATACGTGTCCACTTCAATTCAATTGTTAACTCAATCACCGTTTGGTTCGTGACCTGATTCCATCCTTCAACACATCTTAACCCTGACGTACTTTCTGATGCCTGCTTGCCCTCTGGAAACCATCTACAATTCAAATCCTTGTCTCCATGCAGTTCTTACTCGGCTGTTGCATTACTTCATCGGTACTGCAGATTTTCATTATCTCCTGCCTTCAAGAGAACATCTCTAGAAAAAGTACTTGCTCATCAAACTGTACTCTTACCAGCGTTACGGCCTCTCGTAGAGGGCACCATCTACCTCTGTTTCTACTATTTACAATACAGCATGATATAAAGCTGGGCAATTTAGTTACACCAATTTGTCGACTGGAAATATTACGAAGGATAAAATTAGCGGGGCCTTTCTGTTTCATGCGTGTATGATCATGGCTTCCCAATATATAACAAAAAATAACTAGCGTTCCCGATAAAATTTCGAAGACACATATTGCATCAGCAGCGCTACGGCTCGAACTAGATTAGGAAGCTGGCAATTGTGTCCTGCTATTGGTAACCTTTGACCTTAACTAAGAATTGTCATTGATAACAGACAATCGGCAGCTATTTTGTCGTGACAGAACTAGCAGGCTGGACCGGGAACGCCGGGCTCGCTTCAGGACAAGGCTGTCTTTGGTTGATCGCTAGTGGCAGCTTCGAAACATGAGCCACGTTTCGTTGGGTTGGAAGATCTAAAAATTACCAGCAGACCCTCGTACCAGTAATAACTCTTTCTAGGACACACTGTATATGTGTTAAATGATCAGTCAATATAACTTAAAAACTTTGAACGAACGTATTTTTAGATAGTTTTAGTATAATTATTGGCTAAGTTTCGCAAAGAGAAAAGCTAGTCCGAGCTAGTAGATCGAGCTAAAGTTTCGTATGAATAAGTTGCTTCAAAAGGAACATGGTTTAATTTTCGCGCTTACACAACATGTTGAGGTTTCTCTTTGAGCTGAAAAGCAATGTATGTGGGTACATTGCAGGTTTAGAAAAGGGCCTTTAATTACATATTTGCCTTAGCACAATATACAAAGTGAGTCAAAAGCCCCTGAAGAGTTGGAATGACCACATTTAACATTTGTTATTGCCATAAACAGCAAAATCAACTGTGAAACACATCTGTAATAGGAACAGTTAATATATATTCTTGTAATACTATGTTAGAACGCTAAAAGTTAGTATACGTCTATGAAATTGAATGACTTCAATAAAATTAGCTGACCTAGAATGATGATTTTTAATGCGTGTCAACGGTATTTTCTTCTATCTCGTACACATTTATCCCATTTACATTGCCGTAGGTAATTATTATCTATGGCTCCTTGAAATAAATCAATTGTAGAATACGCTTGCCGTCCAGTTGCCCTGTTTAGAGCATGGCAAGCCCCGTAGTTACACAGATTTGAATCAGAAGAACAAACGAGTTGAAGGCAACGTTGGATATTTTTTTGCTCATGTCAGGAAATAATTGGAACATGGCAAATAGACCGGCGTTGTCATCAGGTAACCGGACCGCGTCCCAAGGGTCTCGTGATGAGCTCGACACTGCGGACATTTATTGCTCCGTTTTCGGTGATTATCTTATAGTAGCGAGTACTACTAATACCTTACGCCCGAACCTACTCGAAACTGTTACCCGACTCCATTTGTACTCAGTTTCCACAACTGCCGTATTCCCTGCCAGACGTTAAATATCAAATACCAGTTTTAGCCCTCAGTAACAGAGCACTCAAACTCTAAGCTTTGCCTTCGTGAAAAGCCTCTTCGATTGCAAGTATGCGGCGTTGTCCTTTAGGTCCAAACATCTGGTCACCTCCTAACTAACTTCCAACATCCCGACCTTCGTTTCTGAAGCGGTTTGTGCTTTCGGTGAAGGCCTTTTTGCCTAATGTCTTCATCACTCTTCGACAAACTTCGGCAACATTGCGGCTTTCGATAAATGAAGACTTGATAACTGAGCGACGATTTTCAACGTAATCAATTTCTCCTGGAGTAGACTCAGCCAATTTTCTCCTACGAGTTTTCGCAGACAGTAACCCGTAATTCCAAAAATCATTTAATTTCAAGGACGGTCGGATTCGGTTAGAACAGCTTAATATTAGCCAGTGTTGACTAACTTCACCTTCACTGCGATGATCAAGTGGTATATTAACGCGGTGGATTCTACGTTGTACGAAGGGCGTGGTGCTTCGCCTTCGTCCTGTTTAATCTGGTTTGAAGTTTATTATTATGAATGCCCTTGTTAATGATGTTGCATTTATTACAGCAAGGATACATAATGATGTCAATCGGATCCGAGATCATACAACATTGATCATATTGCACACGAATAATAAAACCTAATAAAGATATTTTGAGTGGATGTCTTTTATGTGGAAGATGCTCCACAGGTCACCGTCCACTAGCTATTGGCTAGGAATTGTTAGAGACAAATTTTCAGATGTCGTATTGCCTCTATATATTATATCAAAATAAGTGTCTAACCTCTATCTATGTACACCTGAACCATTGCGATTGTGTTATAATTTCAGCGGCTTGTACAACATCTTCGTGAAAAATTCGTTGACAGGTGAGAACGTCAATGTTGGAAAATATGATAACCATGGCTCGTTCGGCGAGCTATCGTTGTTATACAATCAGCCTAGGGCGGCGACGATCCAAGCGACAACGGAGGGGTCTCTCTGGGCTATGGTGAGTAACTTGTTTCGTTCTATATAGTATCGCGTCTGGACCGGCTGTTTCGCGCCCCACCCGACGAATATGACAAGCAACAACAGTGTCCAATTGTATCTCCGTTTTTGAAAATCTTCGCTTTTATGAAACTGCCATAGCAGCCAACGGTAGAGTTTCGGCACTTCCAGTATGTACATACATGTATATATTGGCCAGGTCTACAATGTTGGCGGGTTGTTTTTTTCGCAGCTTAGTTTGCCTACGTACGTATGTGTGATTTGAGGAAATTCGTGCGTTCAACTATTGCGTGGGACTAATTTGAATCCATGCTTGTGTGCAAATTTCTCGTCTCGAATAAGGACAAGTATGTGCGGATACATCTAACGTTAAGACCCCATTTGGTCTGCCGTATGCAATGGATTTTTTTTAAAACATTTTACCTTCTTTTACAGCTATAAGAAGCTCTATTATTAGTGAAGAACTAACCATTTATTGGTCGTCCACATAAATGCATTCGCACAGTCTTCCATTCGTGTTGACTTCAATCGAATCCACTTGATTGACTTCAATCGAACAATACTTTTATATGCCAAAAGTGACTATAGTGAGTAGATATTTGGTACGTTCAGGCCATTCTGCAATCAAGGTTTGTTCATTATCCTAACGTCAGGTCGTAAGTGATAATTCCCAGCTGCTGTTGTGCGGCTTCTGCATCTGTTTGCTTGAAATGGAATGAGCGAACATTCACAATTAACCAAAGCCAAAAGATCAGCTGGCACCCATCCCGTTCTTGATGCGAACGACCGGCTAGCTGGCGTCCGTAACATAAGAGGAATCCGTTCATGCCGAGACGTTCGATCGCGCGTGAAGCACAAAACCGATTATGCTGCCGAAATTAGCCCCCCTTCCTGCCTTAATCAGCTAATATAGCCAGAAAAGTACCTCTATTTTGTTCATATCCTTAACCGGTGAGACAATCATCGAGGGCGGGGCGGGGGGTATTTTGAAAAGAACCCTGTGTTCATATATCCCACTGTGCGTATTTCAAATATACTGCTGTGTTCGGGCATGGCGTACATTCGGTTGATCCTATCTTGAATCAATTCTGTCTACTGTAGTTATGATTACACTTCCATTATCCTACAGAAATTTCGGATTAATTGGTGATGCTGATATCTAGGCTGAGAGGTGTTTATCGCGCAGACTGTCTAATCGTAAGTCCACGAAAACCAGCTAGAAACAAGTTGCTATATTAGCTTGGGTCGAACAAGTGGACGCAATCGAAAACACACAAAAACAAACCTGTTTTTGCGGATCTGCCTTGAGGCTCGCTGCTGGACTTCACCGGTTGGGGTTTTGTCAGTGTGATTGTGTATTCAGTAAATAACGCTGTTCTTACGCATAGAAAGGTTTCCTGCGCAACGTCTTAACGAAAGACAGACCTAAGCTGTGGCAAGCTATCTTCAATCAGAAAAGAGCCAACAAGGGCTTTCCTTAATGAAGCCTGCAATGTGCCTGCACAGATGATGAAAGCAGGTGAGAAACTGTACTGGGTATTCCTGAATTTTTTCGCGTTACACCATGATCGGGAACGATGGCAGCCATATATATTGTGATTCGGTATAATGTCGTATATTGATACTATTTTTGTATGTATATAGTAAAATGAAGCGCTCGGTATGAGTTCAAGGACTCTCTGCCGGGATCCTTTTATCGCGGTCTGCAATTTGCTCTACCGACTTTAATTCGCTAACGAGAATAGGCAATACTCGTATTCGTCGTTGATATCGGTTCAATTGTTGCTTTGTTTTATGTTTAAGTGATCCACTATAGAAAAGGTCATATAATGGCAGTCGCGCATTTTCGTAGAATAAGTTCAATATGGGTAATGCAAACGGACCTGATGGAAAAATCCCCCGAACGTCATTTAAAGCGCTCAGATCGCAAGAGCAGAAAAATGGCAGACTCTTTTTTCATACTTCTGCAAAAACTCTGTGATTATCGTGGGAGAACGTTGTACTAGAGATTAAAGTGGTAGCAGATTACATAATTTTTTATAGCAACCGTTACAAATATCCACACCGATTTCTTATACTAAGAAATCGGCGTGAATATTTAAATAAAGTAGGAAACTCTGAGAGCCATTGTTTCAACGTAATACGCCCGTTTCAGTTAGATCTAGTAATATTTTAATTTGATAGGACCCATGTTACTGATGCACTTTCCGTGATTTTGCAGTGGTAACGTGTTCGTCTATTAATCGGAGCGATACGGAGGTGGTCTGGAATTTAATCTGGAGGTGTAGACACACACGCTTTGATTCTACAGTGAAAATTCGAATAGTAACAGGAAGAGGGGCGATGAATATAGTCATAATCCCTTCTCTGCTTAGTCGCCCCAGATTGCCTCCGTATTAAGCCCCTTATCTGGATAGGTCCTCGAAACAGTGTTGAAATAATGGTATCAGACCGACCGTACAGGGGACAGTTGAAAGTTAGCTATGGAAAAATGTTTTTATGTCGATGATGATACCACGTTTTCATTTGAAAGGCTCACCTCTACAAACATTCATAAAAATTAATAAAATAATTTATAGAATCAGAAAGTAGGATAAGTCACACGCACTTACAACTGCAGTTATATATCAATCGAGGTGAGCAACACTAGATACACTAGAACAGGTAGAACAACACTAGAGAGAGTTCAGATGCTATCGACATCAGACACTTCTAATCAAAATTTTTTTAATTCTTGGGTAATCGCTTTACCCGCTTGTCAAACGACTGTGCTCGGGAGATCAGCGGGATATATCACCGGTTCCGCCGCTATTGTCGACTAAGGAGCTCTCTCACGAATCAGCAAATGGCCTCCTTGAACTGTGGAGTGGTCTGTCGTTCAGTGGGACATAAGTGGCGGTTTCAGCCAACTTTTTCCTATCTCGAAAGGACGTCTCTGTATGGTCTGTGACTATAATAGATCCAACATCCTTTAGCTACAGTGGACTCCCATATAAGATATATATACAGTTCGCCTTTTTGCACAGGAATACTTTGGCAATAATTGTCGAAGGACAACTCGCAGCGTACAAGATAATAAAGCGACCCGAACTCGTCCATAGCTGGCGTTAAAAATCGCTTCGTTTCAACCGTACATGTGTTTACCGTGGGTAGCTTGTACCGTCCCGGCTCTCACGACTGATGGCATAGTTTAACACTAGTAGCTAGAGCGCAGACTTGCACAGTAACTAGTGCTTTCACCGATATCTTTCTTCGCAAGAAAAGCTAATCTCGGGTAACGAGTTCTATCTATACAAACGAAGTGAGGACCAGCAGTGCGTGCCTAGGTTCATGTATAAGCGATGAACGAGACCGTCGCAGAGTGGCCAAATAACCTGTCGTCTGCTTTGAGATCGGGTCGGCTCTACGAACAAAAGGAGCTTTATTTGGTGCAGTGAACTCGTCGTCTTCACCGTAATGCAGTTACTCGCCGAGCGGAACATTCGAGGAAATGTGAAACGTCAAAGCTGTGGAAAAGTCCCATGTTTTGGATTATGCAAAAACAACTATTATTAGTAATTACTCTTTAACGTAAATTTCAAGCTGAAGTTGTAAGTTAGGGCATGTAAATTAAAAATACACTTCTTCTTAATCAATTCATTGTTTCTATAACTGGATCTAAACGTAATTTGAATGGAACTTTGCACATATGCTAGATGTGTCATTCCTAACTGCCATGTGTACTCACCATCCACCGCGTTCACATTCTCCATACTAGACCTAAACCACTTATGGGTTGTTTCTGAAAATTTTTAATCTGAAGAAAAGCTTCCTGAAAATAATCGCGCGTCAACCAATACTGGTAAGTATTGCTCACTCTGTGCAAAAAAAGTAGAGTGGAATTAAATTATCAGGCGGACAGCAGGCCAAAAAAATGAAAAAACTGACCACTAAAGCTTTTCTGAACGAGCTAAACGGACACTAATGAACTTTTCTTTCAGACAATTTGCAACAAAAACTAATAATGGATTTTTGAGCCGTTGGTGTACACTTTCGAGTCCTTGAATTCTAAACCCTATTAGGAATCTTCGCGTTTATTTTGTGCTAGTCTTTCTGAGATTTTCAGAAGCTGCAAAAAACTGCCAATAAAGTAGACTGTCAGTTGCGAGCAAAGAATAAACCTTTAGTTTTTGTAGGAGTTTGTCCAGCGCTGAAAGACTAGATCCTAACCCTCGCCAGAACTTGAAAAAAGCCGTGTTGTTATTCGCCACAACGAGCCTGCTCAAGGAAGAGCTGGCTTTTGTATAGTATTAAAAAGATCGGATGAACGCATTCATCCGCTGTCTTTCCGCCAAAGATTCCTCGATTTCAAGGCACGACTTCGCATATAATATCCAAATAGGATATTAATTATAATGGATATTTTATATTGTCTGTTACGTCGTCTATGTTGCTTGGATTTGTTCCATTTGATCGGTAACTCCTTACTAATGCAGCCATCTTGCGCCATCACGAACAAGATAGTATTTCTGCTCAGCTCTAGTCCATGCATATGTATCTATAAGTCGTTCAGTCTAATCCCTTAAGGCCTAGGTGTCCTCGCTGCCCCTGATCTATGCGTAATCTAGTTTTCTGATTAAATCGTAGATGCCATGTAGATTACTCTTCAGGTATGCCTTAGTTACCCTTAAGAGTACCAATGAGAAAGATGCAATAGATTCAGCAATGTCAAAAATTCGTTCCCTCAAAGCGTACCCTGCCATCTACGTCCAACGAAGACTGGCTATTGATACTCGTGTTGGTGTCAATTAAACTTTCACAGCACGAATCTGAAGGGCGACTGGCTTCTATAATCGGGTATATGTGCGCTTCATATGAATTTTTCTAAATTGATCAGATTAAGTTCGTCTTTGAGTCACGGTATCTTCGCTCATTGTTATCGGAAGTTGCATTGAGAATAGTTTTCGGCGTCATCGGCTTACAGAAAGCAATCCAATGTGAGCTTTTTAGAGTGGGAAACTTTTGTTGTGAGTACCGGCGGTAGGTAGAGATAGCTTGCTTCATCTTGAGAATACCTGCAATTGTGAATTGTGAACGATAGGCTTGTGTAAAAGTCGTTGTCTTTTCCTAACCAATGGTAAAATAGTTTTACCGCGATACATAGCGGCACAAATTATGTGCCGCTTATGTGTCGCGGTACGTGGTCATACCAGCTAAAATACGTTATCTCAATTAACTCTTATTGGTTGCAAGGGTCCGTTGTCGAGTCTGCACTAGATAAATTGCCGTTACATGATTGGGTATAGCAATAATTTGTGATACCTTTTGTGTGTGTACTATATGAATCGACCAATCAATATATATGCTGCATGCAAAAACTATATGCCGCTCCTACAACCGTTGAGTGTCACTCGATTCGTGTAATGCATAACCTGATGGATCAATAGCAGAATGATCATAGGTATTGTTATAGTCATAGTTCTTATTCGTTTATAGCGTCATGAACCAGGACACAAAATGACGACCAGCACAGCCGAGGCATGATTGTATTGGTCTATATATACACTTTTGATATCCTGTTATCGGCCCTCTGTTGTCGTAACGGAGGGACAGAAATAGACGTACTCCTATTGCGACAGATATTATCCTCTATCCTAAAAAAAATCCACTATACAATACAACTTGCGAAAAATAAATAGCGGTATTCGATCTCACCCTAGAACATGAGAGTAAGTGACAGTCAGTTGTCAAAATCTTAATGTGCTTATACAGAACCTGTTGTTAGTTTGAGATGTTTCGTCAATGTTAAGTGAAAAGTGCAGACAGCCAAGTCCATATAGCGGGTGTAGTTCTGGAATGAACCTATCGGAGCCGAGGGCAAAAGCTTAATTTTACAAACCCAGTACCGTACGCTTACGACGCCTTTGAAGTCGTAAAAAAAAAACGAATATTTCGAGCCGTTCATTTGCTTCGAAATGTGTCGTGCTCGTATTACGCGCATCAATATAGGAACATATGTTAACCCTCCTATGCATTTTCTGTGCTATTTGCATGTTATCCACAAAAATCCCTATATTACAGAACCGTCAAACATTTCGTCGAATCGTGTTGAAAAGTGCCCATAAAAAACGTATCGAGTACGAGAAGTTGTTGGAATCTGTTCCGATGCTGAGTTCGCTTAACGCCTATGAACGTATGAATTTATGTGACGCCCTCATGCCAAAAGACTTCCACGACGACGAATGTATAATCAAGCAGGGCGATGTATCAGACGGTATGTAACATGACATAGGATTTGTATGTAGAAGCACGCAGTATGATATGTGGATCTAACCTGAGATAGTGTAAACTTAATAATATATTTATTTTGCTTTCTGATCAGAAATGCTGATATAATTTTACTGCTCAGTAAGAGAATTTGAATTATTGCTAAGTAACGTAGGGATAAATGGACTTCTAAACAGTGTAAACTTTAAATAAAAAGGCTAATTTTACGGAAGTACTAAAGATTCCCTTCAAATATAACGGCTGTTTATACCTAAGCTCTATTGCGGAACATACAGCTTGGAATATACTGATGATCGCGATTTGCCGGATTGACCATACTGAGGCAAATGCTTTACCAGTCATAACCAACAGATACTCAAGTGAGCGTAGCAAACATGAGAGCACACTATTGCCCTGGCTTCCTTTAAGGGAATAGCAGATCTCACTTTACTAACTAATTTTCCACGTGTCAAGGGTCAATCTCCGCCCGTAAGATTGATTGGTGTGCGACCCCCCCCCCCCTTCAGCGTATGCCCTATCAAATACAACCTAAATATGTGTATAATTAAAGTTGCGTAGAAATTCTGCGACTAAATTGGTAGCTTTATCGAGAAAAGTACCTTTTTTTTCTGTCAGGTTAACCAAGAGTTGTCCAACCATGCGATGACGCAAAATGCAGGTTGGATTACCGAATGGTAATTTATGTCACAGGCTTACATGAAGTGTGATCATTAGCAAGTAAACGTTACAATGCCGTACTTGTGCTCCAGCGACTAAAATGGTTTGTCATTAATGTATCATCCGGGTTTCATCATAAGACCGATTTTACGTAGATTATATATAGTGAAAATTACGCCGAGACTTCACAAACACCACACCTACCAAAATATTATTATATAGTTATACTCTTAACTGCCATGGACCTATAGACCCCTTCCACTACCTATATAAATTATAATATTAGGCTAATTTATAGTCGATATTGCCCGAATTAAATTCGATGAATCTTCTAGCTCTACTTCAAGTAAGACAAGCAGAACAGCATTTTCTAGTTGCAATTACAGGCGCGGTACCATACATATATACATGTATACATATATATATTCAGCTATGGATATAGACGATAATAGTCGGGAATCGGTCAGCAGGACGTAACTTTTTGCCAAACTTTTTTGGCCTTACCCATAGACATCCGGAACCTTTTAGGCGCACCTTAAGTACCTGCGCAGGTTCGCATTCAATTCGAAGAATTGTTGTATGCTGCGATTGTATTATTCAGCCCCATGACTTGTGACTGATAGTTGGTTCGACCCAAGTGATCTAGGCTCACGGGCCCGTTAGACCTGTATTTGTACTCCCGTTTCTGACGACAAAGAGGTTCTGGCATACTGTGACACACGACACAGCAATGATATCAATAGCTCTGTTATTCCTGTCCTGCATTCACCCTGCACGCTCGATGCGCCAGTGTCATTCTGTCTAAAAATGAAGAAAACAATTCGCTGTTGAGAATATATAGTGTATGACATCCAAGACCACTTGACTAGCATTTTGTCATGTAAAAGAAAATTGATATCTTGTGTCTAAGTACCAGGCCATTAAGACTCTGCAATGCCCGTAAGCTAACTGGTCTTATGTATCATGACCGAACTGTAGAAAATGCTTTTCGTGTTTGGTAATGAAATGTGTTGACTTGAAGGTTGTAAACGGTAGAAATTATTTGAAAGAAGTTGAAGTGATACTAAATCACATATTAAGGCCTATTATATTATTGAATAGTTTATGGCTTATGGTAATACTAATAATTTTCCTTCAGATTTTTGCTTCTTTTAATATTTTTATAGTAATTTTACTCCACTTACTTAGACAGATCGTCAACCTTTCACATTGTGTTGGTACGTGATATTATTATTATCACCACCTACACGATCTCGATCAACTTCGTCAACCCAACGAGAGGATTACTTCGTGTCTTAATGTGCATCTTCTTCCTTTTGGGTCTTATGCGATACGGCTGGCTGAATGGGGATTTGCAGGTATGTACTTTCTCGAAGATGGGACAGTTCGATGCTGTTTCCGCTCTGACGGAGGCGAACAAGAGGTCTCCCGAATGACGAAGGGCAGCTACTTTGGCGAATTGGGTCTCATCACTCACAAACCCCGCGCAGTTTCCGTCTACGCCGTTGGTGACGTGAGAGTTGCCTGTGAGTATTTTCCGTGAAAATAGTTAGTCAGCTGCTTTTTTTTTCCTCACAATGGACTTACCGTCCTCTCGACCTTTCAGCTATTCGGTAGATGCGCGTGCATGTACTTCGAAGAACACAACAGCGCTTGTATGTTGGACATGCGCAGAAGTTCATCAACTCACCGTATGAATACCTTCTGTCATTCATGCAATAGGTAGTTGGATTGCATTTATATATAAACATGCAGTTTTCGCCTGAACTACGGTGTGCCTTTATTCAGCTGTTGTCAGGACCATGATTAACGTTCTGGCGTCGAGCGTGAACAATTCGTATTCATTGTAGCTATAAATAAGGGAACATGTTTATGGTAAATTGAAGACCGACGCATCCGTTACGGGAGAACACATAATTTAAGATGATTTTCTATCTCCGCTTGAGCACAGCGCCATATTTGCTGATCTATAATGGCCTAAAATGTCCTAGCGGTGATAAAATACATATAAAAACACGTCCCAAGCCTAGCTATTTTGCGATAGAAAGCTACACCAAGACTTACACTTATGGGGCATTTGATAAATTCGGTATCTACATTAAGAAGACTGTTGTGTCGCTTTATTGAGTTAGTTTGTTCAGTAGCATTAAACATAGCCTGAAGCGATTAAAGGTCAACAAAGTCTGGCGCCATCCCTATAGAACGTAACAATAATTGCGCGTGTAATTTTTTCAAATAATGTGTGAACGCTTTCGCAGGACGTTCAATTTTCGGTAGGACGTAGTTCTTTTCTCATGTCTGTGGCCTCACCTGCTTACACCATCAGACTAATTTTAAACGTTTGTTTTTAATTCTCAAGTGAAGCTACCAAACAGCTGGATGGCGTAAATAGCTTCCCGGTTCTTTTTTATTTATGTCGTGTTTAGCGAGAATGATTAAGCCAGTGTACCAAGTATCCTCTGTTCAAGCGGCACTCTAAAAGTATCTTAACAAGTGTAGTATCGTTTGTTGGCAGATGAAAAGCGTGTCGGCCGATGTAGTTATATATCTTATTACTGTTTTCCGTAATTGTAGTAGTTCTTTTACTTCTTATCAAAACTAATTCTGACATTCAGCTTCTTCAACTGAATTGTTCATTTTAAGCCAGAACTTCTCCCATTGTTCCCATTGTATCAAAATGTATGTTCCGTTAGATGAACGTTCTCATATTTGACTATAGCAATGGGCAGCAATCCTTGTTTGACTTGATCTAATTTTTCGATCATTGTTTGCCTATTTCAAGGACCATATAATAATGCTTTAATATATAATAATAATAATAATAGTAATAATGCAGTTAACGAAGCTGGCGGCGAACTTAAATTGTAGTATTTAATGCTTTCGATGTTTTTGCAACGGTGCTTCTATAATATTACATATTGCTAATTGTCTAGCAGATTACAAATTTTAGCGTACACGTATCCGATTTTTTAACCGTATTGCCAACGTTTGCATTCGCTTTCTACAGTTCTATCATTAGGAAAACGTGAAATAGTTACGTTCTTAAAGATCGTTTCTCGTTTGACTTGATCGCAGCTGGCAGTGGTATACTCAAATACTATACAGGCAGTCAGCGATTTGACGTTTACTGCACTCTACTTATTATTGTTCCGTCTAGAGATAGCAATATTATCAATGGCATAATTTTTTAGAAAATTATTAACTTATTATTTTCTTTAAAAGAAACTTATAGCACTCCCCAAAAGGAATAGTGCATTTTTCCCACTTTGATCTTCTTTATTTAAGTATTACTAACTATATGATGTACTCTTGTTTTTGCCCGATTTCTGTGCGTCCTGACCAACTGTGAATGTTTTCGCCTAAAGTCCTTGACGTCGAGGCCTTTGAGCGTCTGCTAGGCAATTGCGTTGAGATCATGAAGCGCAACATCACCCACTACGAAGAGCAGCTCGTACGAATCTTCGGCTCGACCCAGATATCCGACTTACGATAGACTGATGAAACGACTCACGTCCATTGAGCTTGGCTTCATACCTCGCAATTATGGTGGGCCGCAGTCAAACAGCTCTTTCGATATCTTCGCCCTGTTCTGCCTCCAACCGGCGGCAATCACAACATTCAAGAAAGCGATAAATATCAGTAGAGAGGAAAAACAGCGTCTGTACTTTGTGCGATAATTACAACAGTTTCAATATATCTGTTGGCTGTATGCCAATAGTCTGTCGAAATTTTGCGGCGCCGGTTGGCAAAAAACTAAGAAGAGAAGCTATTTTATCGTACAAGGTACACCGTGCTATACGAGCTTGTCGACAGTCGAATATCACTACAGGCTTTGTGGGTCTTTTAAGAGCATGTCAAGTCAACGTTACCAACTACGGGCATCTGAAACGGCGACCCTGGCAGAAATGCGAAAGTGTACGCACGTTCGGTGTCAATCAGTACCCGATAAAAGACACTCCGTGTAATTATCACAGATATCATCTTTTCAGTGTCAAGTCTTGTAACTAAAACAGATGGAACTGTATGACATTGCGTTGGCATAAAGAGAATGAGGCAAAAAAGGCCAAAAATTATTCGTGGACAGATGACACTATACAATATATCATTAACAGCGGCAAGAACAGCGAAGACGCTGACGACGGACGCATGAATGATGAAGTAGATTGAATAATAATAGTACTGCTATACACTGACAATTATACAGGTCCGACAATGCACAGTACGGAAATGATTATAGGTGACGTTGGTATCTGTGACGACTTTGTCGCTCATCTTTAATGCTGCCCCCGGACCTGGAACACTGACCATATGATATGTATGAAAAATATAGATATTTAGTCTAGATATTTGTCAATGTAGAATGAATGATTTCGAAAAAAAAAAAAAAAAAAACACTACACTACGCCCGGTCACGCTGTCCGCTTCGGTCTGAGTTGACTTATACCGTTTGTAGTCGCACCAAATCTTAACAGAGCAAAAATATTTCTAACGATTGTAACTGTCAGTACTACAAAACGGAAGTGGTAAAACAAGAAAAAAAAAAAGTATAAATCATTAATTCCGCCTGTTGACGCGCGACCAGACAATGGCATGGATTTCATATGTATTCTTTTGTAATTATTCGGGCGCTACCTCGTCTTACATTATACATGGGCCGGTGGAGTCGATCACAAATCATGATTCACCGTTATGATAGAACGCCGGCGTACATACTACAAGCAGTTGTTTGGCACTGGGATACAACAAAAAAACAGAAGAGAGTTCTCTGGTAATAAAGCAGGTGATTTAGCGAATGAAATTCGTCAGCTCGGACCGAAGCAAAGGGTAAACAATGATCGTAGAAGCAGACGCTCTAACGAGGTCGGCAATGATTATACGTGCAGCGGATTTATTTTGGGTTTAATTGTACTGAGAATTGAAACACAACTTCTACGAATGTCACGATAATTATTATTAGTTGATAAGCGAACTGATATATGGAGCAGGAAATAGGGAAACCGTAATAAAACCGACTCCAAAATTACAAATAGAAGGACAGCTGGAAGTAGAACTGAGATAAATGCTAAGCCGAAGGTTTCGAGCACCGGACAACTAGGACATATACTGAAGATGAATGCAGAGCGCAAAAAGAAAACAAAGAGGAGTGGAGACAATGAGGACGCATATTCGGTAACGTATGTGAATAGAGGAATTGTTTGAAATCATACGCAGTGGCAAGCATAAGGCAAATTATTAACTGTGTGATATTTACGCAATCATTAAATATTGATAAACACATGCATAACAAGCAAGAGCAGCAAATGGATGATTGTTTAGCTGTCCGCATGAAAAAAAAATTACTGAAAATACATAAGGAAAAGTTGATAATAATAAGTATATTGACTGCAACAACAATGATAAGAACGCTATCAACAATAACATTAATAGTAAATATGTGTGTCCGTATGTTTGTTTATGTTGTGCGTCTCCAGATATGTTTGAATCTAAACAGCGTACAAAGGCCCGTATGTATGTAATAACACCAAACACGCCTGCCACCACCATTAATAAAGTGGTGTGTAGCGGTAATGAAGAATAATAACAATAATATTAATAACAACAATAATAATAATAACTATTATAGTAATAAAAAAGGTAAATGTGTGAATTCTTGGCGGTTGATATGGATCAGAACAGACCCAACGGTAGAGGCAGCAAACGCATTCAAGGGCACATAACAACAATAATAACAACAACAACAGCAAAATGACAAACTGCAGAAGGGTGTGGAACAACCAAGCGGACATAAGTGATCTACAGTAGAGAATTTTATGGCTTGCCACAAAGTTCATTTTCTTAATAGCAGAAAAATCGACAGTTGAATTGAGGAGGGTATAGGCAGAAACGAAAAAGCAGCGCTTAAGAATCTGCTGAAACTTCAAAAATCAAATAGATGTTGTCGATCGAGATGAAAAACTAGGGGCCGGACTCAGAAAAGCAAACAGGTTATATAGGCATAGAAACTACTAATATTGACATATATAGTTCTCCAGCACGTATCGGTGGTATCGCACTGTCTAGGCGTGTTGTTACTATTGCTAGATACTAAATAGCGGTATGTTTTTTCAATAACAGTTTCTAAAATTGTAGTAACAATAACTACTAATCCACCAATACTGATCAAACTAATTATGCCCAAGGCAAGTAAAATGAGAGACACTGGTGGCGCGAAATTTGAATTTGAAATTGATGCTAAAATGGCGACGACGGCCGACCAACGGGCCAAAAAACGAATGTTACGGGCGATAGCCACGTGCAAGGAAGATGCGTATAATTGCCACCGAACGGTATCGTTTCGCCATTTATTACAGTACTACTTATATAATCAGTATAGTTTTATCAAAGAGCATCATGTAATGATGCCGAGTAAAGTGATTAACTAAAAACTTTATAAATGGAATATTATCATATACATACTACATATACATATATATATATATATATATATATATATATATACATGTGTGTGTGTATGTGTGTGTGTGTATATGGAAATCTTACCAAAAAACGACGCGGTGTTGTGTGGACGTTGGTGCGTGAGCGTTTCGGTGTAATTGAACAAGCGAAAAGTTTCTGTGAAACAGAATTAGGGAGGGACAAAAAAAGGAAGCGGATGTGCACTAAAGGAAGGTAAAAATATAGAGATATCTTGCCCCGGCAAACAAACAAAAAAAGACATAGAGAAGTTTGACAAGGCATACAGAACGGCAACGCATAATAATTAATAGATACAACAACAATAAAGAAGATAATATATATTAAAATCTATAAATACACTGCTATATATTCGTATACAAGATGGAGGTCACAATACATTTAATTACATTAAGGGAGAAAAATAACATTGACTTTATTATTATTAGGAAAACATTCTCTTTAACTAGAAACAGGCAAGGAGCCCGATAAGGACTAGGGCGTTATGAAACACCATGACGGCAGAAAGAAATAACCAAAGCTGAATTTAAAATTTCTAATGACTTTTGATATAGGGATTGCAGTTCGGATATGATTCTTATTCCGCTTGTCAATTAGGACATTTGTAAATTTAATATTATAGCAACAGTCACCAAAATAACTGAGTGGAGTTTTAATTTGAATGCAACAGGTCCTCGCGCCCATGAATCGTCAAAGGTATGAAGCCAGTATAACCGAGCGTGGAAACTTCATTGGGCAGGTAGTTCGTACGCAATAACAGGGATACGTAAGAGGGAAAATACTCGCGTCCAAGTAATATTGATCAAATATGTAGATCTAGCAGAAACTGGAAGTGCTATACTTTACATACATGAACATCCATTTACAATTACAGACGTAAATTTCTACCTTTACTAATATTAATATCTGCATGGTACATATGTACAAATAATAGCAGAATTAGAGAAAGAATAGGGTGATTAGTATTTTTTTAATTTATATGGGGAACTTGTACACACATGAACACATGGTAGTTTCAATGACTGTGTGTCCGATAGGAATTGTTAAAAAGTGACCGCTATCCTGGATTGAGTTAGAATTTTCAATGAACAAATAATTCCTCATCGAATCCGTACATTCATATAAATATACATGAAACAACACACATCTGTATGGATATATATAAACAAAAAGAAGGCCCTCCAGTTAGCGCAAACAAACATAACACACTAATAACACAAATTGAGTATTGATAATGGAGTTAGTATAAACCTGGTAACAAAATCGAAAGTGATAAGGTAAAGACAGAAAACACGAAATGAAATCAATAACAGATACAGGTAATGATGAGATCATGAAAACAAAAGCGAAATCTAATAACCCGTGATACCAAACGACAGCTGATGGTATTAAGAACATGATCATCGATAATGGAAACTAAGGAGGAAACAAATCAAGAACAAAACACATCTAATAAAATTCATGCTTAATTTTACGACGCGTGTATTGTAGTAGAAAAAACACACTGAATGAAAGTTTAGAAATGTGTATATATATATATATATATATATATATATGTGGAAAGGGAAAGAACTAAAAGCTCACATCAGTGCCATGCTAACAATTGCAGAGGCAGAACTCTTTAAGAATTGAAAAGATAAGTCCTTTATGAGTAAACAAAAATTCCGCCAGTATGAATCTAATAAACATACGCATTTACACAGTTTGATAAATTACGAAAGATCACCGATAGAAAAGCCTCAGCTTTAAACATCCAATCGTCCAACGGTTGAAAAAACTTTCATAGCCAACAGCTGAAAATAACATCACTCCAATGATCGAAATGTTGGCAGTAGGGCACAAAACGATTAAGGCGGCTTACACGATAGGACGCGTAAGCATGAAATACAGGCCAAATATGCCTAATTGTCTGTTACGTATAAGTCATAACTCTGTGTGTAACATGAGCAACTGTGTCTCTCAACAAAATGGAACTTCGTATTTAGTCAATGAAATACAGTTATTGATGATCCCGATAATTATGATGTAACACCATTCAGCGTTGTTATTCATGGACGGTAGATAGGTGCACGAAAACTAAGTGAGGTTTCAGGAGAGATTCCGAGAGAAATCGGAGAAGAACAGAAGCCGAAGACATTATAAGGCGTAGCCTCCCGGCAACAGCTAAGACGGTACCTAGGGTGGTATACTAAGCTAGTTTGTCACAGATCGCGTATTCGGATTTGAACATTTGCCTAACGGCCGCAAGTGTCCTATAAAGAAAACTGATACTATATGCTAATAAAGGCGGAGAGATGCATCATGGAAGCCGCTAGGTCGAGCGCGGACTGATCATTGCTTCCCTAGCAGTGAAGCCTAAAAAGGCATCGAAATCAGAAGCTATAAGGTACTTCAGCCCGAGAGCCGGCTGAAGACCAAAAACCTGCATGGACGGTAGCATATCAAACTCTATGTAATGGTGATTTGCAGAAGCCTTTTGTTTAGAAAGTTGACCCGGTTCAATTAATAGGTGGTTGACGAAGTTAAGCTGTGAAGTTTCTATTTGGTGCGTTTAAAGCTTATTGACTGACAAGTTTTTAAAAAGAACGACTGATCAGTTAGTGAATCAAGTTAGAATAGTCGTAGGTTGTGAGCAGTGAAGACCTAAATAACCTGGCTGTCCATTAAATTATGTCGACGTGAAGCTAAATATAAGTAGGCGCCAAACGGGCTTTCTATTTTTCATAGTTTTTAGCAACGAAAATCTTTCGCATGATCCTAATTATATTGAAGGAATTAGAATTGCTAAGCGGTTACGAAGCGATGATTTGTATATTTTATGTGGATGCTGACTCGATACAGACATACGTTAGCTTAACGAAGCTTTTTTTGCGTTATTTAATTATCCCACACAGGATATTACTGTTCCACAATATCTGCGACACTTTAGGGGCACCGGCACGTTCGTGATTCTGTTAAACGGAACATCAGCAGAATGAGCAATGAAGATCTTAAACGAATGGCTTAACCGGGTATTGCGCCAGTTGAGGAAGCATTTTTCTCTATTCAATGTTGGGTTGAAATATACGATGTATTCAGCGCTTCAATGATGTAATTTACACATTGTCTAAGTAAATAGTGATAAATGCATATAGTAAATGATACGCTGCAAGACGACTTTGAGAGGGGTCTATCTAACAATTGGGAATAAATCAGCTATTGAGCACGATGGTGGACATAGTAGTGATCACTATGCAACGCAAGACAGCCTTCAATACGGGGTAACGGAAAATGGTATCCATATCTGTATGCTCTCCGTGTTCCAAAATAGAGTTGACATTTAGCTCAAAGCGATATTCTCAAATAGTTTGACACGCACTTTTCAAAGACGGTCCAGCAATTCGCCTAAATTGAACACAGAGGTCAAGTAATTCCGTTTTACTATCGTACTTATGGTCTTCAACGAAAATTTCATAACTGTGTATGTATAAATGTCGGGAACGTGGGCATTAATTTGCGCCCAATGATACGGAAAAAAATTTCGCTGGGTATTGAAACATCGTAAGAGTATGCTCATCGTGCCGCGTTTATAACGACCATGACCCTATGTACATTTATTAATGGCTTTTTAATTCCTTTTCGTATCGGATCTGCATTCACTTACGAAAAAATATGCAATAGAACAATGTATACCGTTCGAAATCTACCTACGGATCTAACAAATTTGCTCTACCATTCGGGCGTATCAAAAGCTACGTAAGTTTCTTTCACGATTTAATAATGGCTGCTCTATAACGGCGGAAACGGCCGCTTTACAAAAGACTAAATGACTGGTGACAGTCGCAGAAATTCAATCTGAAATTATTTAATAATTTCCAGAATACGAAATTTCCCACCGCACATCCTCCTCGAAATTTTTTTATCGATGTAGCGCACGCAAAAATATATATCATATAGAAGGTCATTAAACCTTCTCATCTTTACGTTTAGAGGTTTCATCTTGATTGCTTGATTGGTTGATCTTGTACCTTGCCCCCGACCAGCGTCACCATACACCATCGGGTCGACTCATATGTAAAGCTGTGTACTTGCGGGAAAGATTGTCACATCAAACTTGTCCGCCATCAGGGGACCTTGGCTAATTATTTGGCCGAATTTTGACCTTTTAAGACCTTTTAACTGACACTTTGAGCCTTGACGTAACGTTGGGCATATTTTCCCAGCAAAACTTAGCAACTTGAGAAGGCAGAGAAAGAAAACAAAGGTAAAGTATATGTTGATAGGGATACGAAAAGTAACTTGAGTGTAACACCTTTTTGAGAAATAAAATAACCTTTAGCGGGAGAAAGCGGAACTTTTTATTGTCATATGACATCCAAAAGCTCCTTCTCCAACTTTTCTCTCAGATCTGTCCTTCATATGAATCGTCTGCTTGGCAAAGGATGCAGTGCTGTGCCAAGATTACTCGTTTTTCAGCATTTCGGTAACCATCTCAACTCAGGGTAAGTTTAAGGCGAAAGCTAATGTTTTCCTCAGCTCTTTCCGTCTCTCACCAGACGCCGAACAGAATTCAAATGGTCTGTTCTTGTGTCATACACGGCATCTCGCCATTCGAAGAAGCGCGAGGTGCTGGGACTTGTGGCTTAGCAAGGAAATCCCCTTCCTGTCCTCGACTGAAGACGAACTGGAGCGCCACTTTTCACTTTGGTACCGTTTGTAAATGTAGCGGTATCATACGGTTGTGTTCTTGGTTAGCTTCTGAAACCCCGAATTTTAAACTAGGCGGATAATCGACTAATGAGCAACCAGCATAGTAGGTCTAACTTCATAATGATGCTGGTGGTATGACGGACCTTTTGCGCGACCCACGGAACTTCCTTAGATCTTCTTATAGATGCTGCGTGTTGTGCTGCCAACGAATTCAACCACATTACTCTCGCTGTACATATCAAACCGGTTGGTCGTTCAGCTAGACTTTTCTAACATTAACTGCATAGATGTTGATGACGATGTTATTAGAAAACGCTAATAAACGTATTTCTCTAAATAATAAATTTATTCTTGATTACTTAATTGTTTCAAACACAAGGCAGCAGTGAAGGATGCAATAATGTGTTCGTTAAATATTGTAATTGTATAAAATTTTAGTCTAGAAAAGACGCTAAAACCATGGATCATAATACTGAAACTTGGACGACAAAAGCCATTTCGGGCTATTTTCTCGACGACATCTATTATCTCGTGCGTTTTTAGACCTATAGGCATTATTGTTCCTAAATTCGAAGTATTACTAACAACGTAACTTAGTGTTCTCGGTCGACATCGATGTTACCGACAGTGTTTCTGACTTACGGTGCTTGCTGTGCTGTCATCAGCTTTCTCTCGGGCCATCTCTGCAGAATAACTGTGAGACGCATTCGGTTCCATGTGTCGATGAGTAGCTATGTAATGGCGGCTTTGGAATTTCGTTTTTGCATTTAATCCGGAAAAAGGTGGATATGCGTCCTTTCCAAACAGAAAGCCTAGCATTGTATTGCCACAATCCACACATAAATGTATGTATAAACGTCTATTGAAGTACTTATCAGATTGACACAATTGATAACCACCATGTTATTGATAACGATTTCAAAGAATTTATGCTAAGGAAAATTTCCCTATATTTTTGAGGTATTAGAATGAGATTCTCAATTAGCTCAATTCGTGCTTCATTTTTCATATTGTCCTGTATATTGCTATTCACTGGAATAAATGTCTATCTCAGCGTGGCTGTCGAATCCTATTAATTGGAGAAGCCGTGTGTCCTGCTGCCGGTATATCATTTCAGGGGTTTCAGCCTTGTTCCTTTTCTGCCGTACGTTTTAGATCTGAACATGTGTGTTAACTTTAGCACATACTCAATGTAGTTGTGAAATAACAACTGCCGACTTCTAAATATGTAAGCCACTTTTAGAAAGGGCATGTATGCGGCCCAATCACGTGCTGCCTGACTAGCACAGAAAATCACAGTCTACTTAGGAAAGTCGTGGACATTGTGGCTTATCAGAAACAAACTGTCTCGCAACTACGTCCCCGAGTAAGCCGTCAATATATATATGTATATAATGCTTCAACGATTTCGTTCGCGGCAGTTCCCAAAAACCGTGTCTATATATAACCGTGTATAACCCAGCACGGCACAGCTTAAACTTACTGGAACCAAGGTCCTGCGTAACGGCGACGTCCGAATCAGCGTGAAAGAATTTCTCGTAGGTGTTTGTCAAGCTTTTGTAGATCTGTCGGAAGAACGGGGCTGTGTACCATATTCTGTCACCATCATAAGCACCCGGTAATTCGGAATCAAGTCCCATGCTCTTCTGTAAAGACGCTTTCTATAGCTTCTGAGGAGACTGGAATTAACAAGGATAGCCTGGTGGTTAATAAACTTGTGAAGCGCGTAACGGGGGCCTGGCCCACTATGGTAGCGTTTTCTGATGATTTTCAGATTATATCTAAATAAAAGCGCGTATTTTACGCAATTTTGCCGGACTTGCATGTTGGAGGTAATGTTTACTCGATATAATTATGATCCATCACAATCTGAGACCTGGGCTTAAATCTGAGACCTAAACCACTAACTATTTTTTATACTTTTTAAAAATCGTTGTACGTCAAGCAATAGATGTAAATTTATTCAACAATTGCTCGACTACGTTAGATACAAAAAGTTCGAAGAAAAATACACCTTAGATCCAAACATACTTCGAATGGACTTATTGGATGGGATTGCTTAGATAGAAGCATAGTACATTCATTAATGATGAATAAATAGCGTTATTGGTTTCGTTGATAGTGATCGAGCACACAGGCAGGCTTGGTCTCGGCTGCGTTTTTCGTTAAGTCGTTTTTGGTTCGATGTTTGGCGGAATAGTTTTAAAAACCATTAACTTGGCTTCTCAAATTGGCGGCGGGCACCACCGCTTTCGCCTCTTGGCGGCGACGCTACTGTTCACCGAGAGCCCTCGTCGCCATTTTAACCCATCGGCAGCTCGAGCACTTTAGGAAAAACTGAAAAAAAAAATTAAATCTTTGTAGAAATTGATTTCAGAGAATATCAAATGGGCGTCGAAAGGATAGAAACCTGAGAAAACTTTGCCTGTGTTGAGAGGCGTGTAATAACACGCTATGCAGCGCACGATTTTCATCACAGTTTATACAGAGTACAGGGGCTGCATCATCCTGAGGAACATTGTATATGTACCTGGCGTAGCCAACCTTGTGACTCGTACTATGCTTCTCGCTGCCTGCTAGTTCAATCGCTGGGCACCCTTGGTCAGTAACTAACCGAAGATCTGCAGTAACGTTGGTAGGCCCAGAATGACCCCCTAAAACCCTAAGTCGACCATACAAAAATTCGTCGTTAGCTTTAACAAGTAAGCCGTCATATGTGTAGTGTAGGATAACATATAAAGCTTATGTTTTAAGCGTTTGTAATACCACCTAGCAAAGGCGAATAAATTAGCTTGATTGATTGGTATTTTAGATAACTTGGACTAGCCGTAATGAAGGAGCATAACGAACAGAATTCATTCAGAAAGAGGCATTCATCTAGATGGAAAGAAGCAAGCCGAAAATTGTCGGAGTTCAGGGAACTATGATGAATGTATCAATTGAAATCCTGAAGCTCCAATGAAGTTCTCTCGAGGCAGTTCAAGACAAAAAAAATCGGCAACCTACGACAAGTTTATAGCCTGATTTCTTTACAAAACAATTAGTAAAACGAGCGGGGCTGAACAGTGTGAGTTACGTTCCACACCGTAGACAGTCACTCGACGGAACAAACTGCAAACTAGGATTGAGGAAAAAGTGCGTTCGGAGAAAGTAATTGGTAAGTTAAAAGACAGACACAGATAAAAGACAGGTACGTCGGTTTCTGTGAGTCGGTTTGCCTCGATGTTCTGTCAGTGCCAATTCTGCCAAATATACAGATACGAAGAGATCGATAACTACAAAGAGGTGCTATAGATACATAGACACGAAAAAACATCGATCTACAGCAAGAAGAGGAAAAGGTAGAGCCGCAAAGATACATGTGGAGGTTGCGTGGCTACAAAGCCGGACGCGCACATCTTACGGCTTTCGTAAAGGTAACATGCAGAGGGACTCAGAAAAGTTGAGGCAAACCGGCACTCGAGGTTCGACCGAAAAAAAAAAATATTTAAATTAACGGAACTGAATATTAAAGTCGAAGGTAGACAAACTTAATATACTATTATTAAAATGGAACTTTCCTGCTAAGCTAAGCTAAGATCCTTCGGGGCCAGTAAATAATGAAAACTGCTGCCCCCAGTATGATAAAGCCTCCTGAAGACTTTTTTGGAGAACGCGTTTTCAAATAACGCCCACGCTTTCGTGGGTTAATCAATAGAGTAGAAGATTTCTAGAATAGAAATTTGTTGGCTTCTGCTGGCTCTTTGCATATATTCACTTATTTTTTTTACCGAAATGCCTCAGTAATTTTGTTACCGTACTTTAGTGTGTACGGTACGTAGGTGTTTCATCAGATAATTGTAATTTAGGTCTTATTAAACTTACAGGATGAATTGGAAGCTCTCGTCTTTGCAATTATCCGTCGACTATAATGTTATTTAGCTGCGTTATTTTCTATTTGGTAAAATTAATTTCAGATTCAGTCAATCTATTATCTTATCTCAGCGCTACCGTTAAGTTGGCATAGTCTTACTATTTGTTATAGTAATTGGCTAACGTTAATTCAGCGTATCGCTAACTTTCAGTAACTTGATTAATTTATTGGTAGCTCGTTGTATGCAAATCATTAAGAATATATCAACTAATGCACAGGTAGCTAGTTTGGATGTGGTCAAAGTACGCGATGGAGGGAAATACGTCATTTCGCAGTCCGATTCGTTGGCTCCAACAGATGTCGAAGAGGGTGTGCGTGTCGGAGTTGACGACCGGCGATATGTAATTCACGTACCGTTAGCAGCAAAGATTGACCTACCTGTAGCCATGATGCATATCGAAAATAAGCCTGATGTTACCTACAACAGTGTCAGTGGTTGTGTTGAGCAGTTAAAAGAGCTTCGGGGGTTGTTGAACTTCCTTTGTTGCATTCGGAACGTTTCGACCCGCCAGAGAGTGTCCCCTTGTACGGGCCGCCAGGTAAAGGAAAAACCCTATGCGCTCGAGCTGTAGCCAACCGTTCATACATTCAACAAAAAAAAAGAGCTGAGGTAGTCTATGTTCAAGGTATACATCAACTTGATGGAAAACATACAGCTTAAAGCTCTCGCTCTAGTTATATCTGTTAAGTTAACTCCCGGCCTTGCGAACAGGATTAGTTTGTCACTAAGCCCTTACCTAACCTGGTCCCTGAACCAGATACAAAGCCGCTATTGGTTGGCGCCACAGCGTCTTATCGTTGATAAGTAACCCCACTCCTCCGTTGACATTTCGTGGTACCCCGATACATTACGTTTTTGTACCTTTCTATTGCCATTCATCTGTGTTTTTGGATTTTCGGCCATTCTAATTACAATGATCCCGCTACCTTTACCCAACTTGAGTAATCCTGTTGCAGCCACACTAGCAAAGAAGCCCTCTAATTTCTTACCATTTTGCCGCTTAAATGCGCAAATGTAAAAACCTAAGTTAAAAAAAGCGATTCTTTAGAGGGTCTCGAGAGGTAGCTTTCCAACATGAACTTTCTAGCGATTATCAACCATTGCTATATAAATGCCCAAGAAAAAAAGAAAGTCACCCATACTTAGTACGAGACTAGCTCCTGAAGAGAAAAAATCATGAAAATTTTATCCGTATCCTGCCCGAGGACGAAACACAACAAGCGCGTGAAGAGATTACGTGAAGCGACCTCTTCTATGCGAATCGTTGTTGATATATAGAGAAAATAAATGTAATATATTAGATTGTCCGGAGCAACTAAGAGAGTCGGGAGTATCCAATAACCTTTAAACCATGTGAAATGAAAAAACGATCACGCTAGGCGTAATTCCCTTATAAGCTATTGCTTGAAGCCAGCACTATGGCACGTTTTGTGCCGGAAATTTACATTATTGTACGAAATTTGATTGCTACTTCTGGTTTGCAATGCTGTCGATGATTTTCTCATCTTCAGTGTTTTCGTTTTTATATTATTATACTATTATTAATTTTATAACAGATACTTTCAGGACTCTCCGATATTATAACCGTTTTCGGTATTACGTTTTGAATTATTAAGGTGAAATTTTAGTTTATGTGATCCGGATTTCGTTTTTGAAATAGTAGAGCTTAGCTAGGAGAGCAGATCCCGATCCGTCACCAATCATAAATAGGCGCTCTCATGTTCGTGAGACAATGACTTAATTATTGAACGGCGCTTTTCTGCACTAAATTAACTTCTAATGGTATTTATTCGGCTCGTAATCGTAGACAAGCAAAGACTTAATGTAAATATTTACAAATTACAGTTAAAACGGATGGTGGTTCAAAAACCACCTGGTGTTTTATCAGCTCCGCTAAACAGTTCCAGACAAACTAGTAAATAAATAGTACTGATCGATATCTATCAATCAAAACTTAAGCAGATACAGTCGCCTGATTACTCTCGTATCCGTTTATGATAACACCGTCATACAGCACCGTATCTTCCTTTTTAACCCATACTAACACATATGGTTCATAGTAGAGCCCTTCAATCTGTCCGGCCCACAGAGTTAAGGGGCTTTAAACTAGAAGGACTATTTTAGTTTCTGTTGTCTGCAGGCGAAGATAGCCTGATTAGAAGTGCGTAAACGTTCCTAATCTGTATATAAATGTTGTATATTTGCTTTTGATCGTTTCTTTAGCAAGAAGTCAAAATGTTTAGATCGTGGGTTTCGACCTATGACCAAGCAAGGTAATGTTCTATTGATAAACATCTGTTGTTACAATAAAGGTGCCTTTTAGCACATCTGCAAAATTCATTCTTGCCCTGCGATATTTAAACAAATTTCGGTGGCCATTGGCCCTATGCAGTAAATTACGACCGTTCTGAGCAACCGTAACTATGTCTGCCATCACTCAACTCTCAACGAAACACCGGTTCTAATTGGTATGTTTTATATTAATTAACTGATAGGTGTCACTCTTGATAAAAAAAAAATGCTTTTTCTTTATTGGAGAACTTTGATAGCGCAACACGAGAAATGGACCCCTGGTTCCGGGTACTTCTCAATCAGTCATGAAACCGTCCGCGATACTTGTCACAAAGTTCCTTGGGATACCAATCCAAACTAAGCTAGACACGTAAACGAAACTTTGCAGCTGCAGCACAAATATGAAATCTTTAATGATTGCTTAACTTTGTCACAATATTCTAAAGAAAAATACAAAAAAAAGAAAAGGTTTTCAAGCGTCCTGCTCTTGTAGAACAGTGGTTCCGTACATCGCACCATATGAACTCAAATAGCACTTTAAAATACAGATATCATGTGTTGGAGTGATTAACTCAATCGACAAACTGAAATATGACCTAATATTTATGGGCCGGATACAACAAACGACGCTTTGCAGTGTCAAAGGCCGTTTATAAATTATAGACCTAAACAAAAAGGTTGTCCTATGTGTAGATCAAGGACTGCAAGTCAGACAGAATGAAAACAGGCATTAGGACGCGCTCGCCATATTAATAATCATGGTAAGCACATGGGTTAGTAAAAATGGGCACACTTTTATGAAGTATCGTTGACAAAGCGAATTGTCTAACGTATGATAGTTCATCCTTCTAGCTACATACGTGTAGCGAGGATGATACAGATGATAAATCGAGCGTGGAATCGATAAATCGGGCATGTATAATATTTAGGCAGATACGTTTTCGAATGAGCTTTCGATCTCGAACACGTCTACTGCTAATATAAGCGGTAAATACTTGCAATATTGTATTAATAATAATAGCGAGAAAAATAAGAACGAAGATTGTTTTTGAGGGATAGGGACCACCCTCACAAAGAATAGAGGCTAACTTGCTGACTGCAATTCGATTGTTGGCCTTTTGTCAAAGGAAGCGCCAAGGGGTAGAGCGGTAAAGGAGAACCAATTGCTTTCTTGAGAATCAATTAGAAAGATTTTCCACCTCAGATGGGTTATGTGACCTATCGTATACTACTCGCAGGGTTGAACATATGCTTAGACGAAAGCCACCAGCGATGCGTTCGGCTACCGTGCGACGGGCCGATAAGGCCATCAAGGCGAATTTAACTGACTTTTCTTTGGCTTCATAGTTCCAGGGCCTACGGAAACAAAAGCCTAACTTGAAATTTATTACAAATATCTCTAGAAGAATCAAGAGTCTTCATTTTACGTCTGCTAAAGTAACAAGAAAAGATCAAAGGAAGCCTATCGAATCGTAAATGGCCTTTTCCCAAACTGGTCAAATTTGTTTCATCTTCTTACGTGCTTCGTCCTCTTAGCTTATCATTTACCATTATTCAGGTTACTAAAGCTGAACTCGATCGATTGAAGGGCTAATTTGCATAAGAGTAGACAACTAAAATTTTTATCTCAGTGGGCAAAAAAATATCGATAATTTGCTTGTGTGACAATTCCGCTTGCTGTAGCCAACCAAATCCCACCCTTTTCCTTTGAAATCTATTCTTGCTAGTTTTGATGCATATGCGTAATTGTTCCTTCTTTCAAACTGTAAAACACCTTTTTCGATTCAAAACTTTCTACTTTAAAATGTGTTTAGACCTCGGGGGCAGGAAAAGTCGTGGGGTGCTGGATCTAAGCAATACGACGTTTTAGAAAATGCAGGCATCACATTTTCCTCCGAAAGGGAAACCGTTTTCGGAAGGTGTTGCCCGTCCCCCTTGCCTCTTTTGTAGAATTTATTGAATTGCTTTTTAAAACATTGTCGTAAATTATGCAATTTATTATTTGGAAAATGCATACGCATTAAAAGTGGGAAAGTCATTGTTCACCTATAAGAGTTTTAGTTAAAATGCGTTTGTTAACCTTTGTCGGCTAATATTCAAACAGTTAATAATATATGCTGTATTAAAGGCTGTTCATGGAACGGTTTTACTATATACACTATGAGAGTTTTTGATCTCTGATATCTCTAAACAGGGCTAAGCCTAAACACAGTTATGGCTTTGTAAGGCGAAAACAAACCGTTGAATTTTTGATGACTCGCTTTTTGGCGAGCAATTTTCAGTATTATCAAAATGGAAGCAATTATATTAAAGTGATAAACGCAGTTAATAACTTAATTAAACCTATTGAGTTTAATTGAGTGAGCTAGTATTCTGAGTTGATAAGAATCTTGCAAAAAAAAACATGTAGCGTCTATGGAGTGACTGAAAAGGACGCATTCTGTGGCAGGGTTCTGCGTATCCGTCCCTTTTTTTCCGAACGTCTAACAATCTAGTCTACCACTATAATTCGATTTCCTTCTTTATATCTTTCATTGCCGACAGTTTAGGCTGTTCTACGAGCCCTCACTCCGTTGGAGGAGGAAGTGTGTGAGTGACATGAAACACCCCGTTGCGAATTGACAACATCCTACGTTATCGTACTGGGTTGATATAAACAAGGGTTTGACACTTGGGCGTATACGATAGATCTGGTTATTATGTCCCATTTGCAAGAACGTACTGGACGCAATACGGAGCCGCATCTATGCAACGACCACCATTGCGAATAAGTACTGATATTGCGTTAAGTTCATTTTGGCTAGATGTTAAGAACATACGAATTTTTAAACGTAAGCCATTGCAGAACTTGTGCCGTAGCATCAAAAATCTGGCCGAGATGTGTCCGGCAGTAATGCTTACCTAATTATGATGATTTCGAAAAAAGCTGCAGGCCTGATGCCTCATACGACCGTCAGTTAGAATAGTAAATCACGTTTTTGTAGTCTTTAAAGATACAAGGGTTATCATTTCTGCGGCTAACACTTCAAACGGCTTATTACTTATCATGCTGAAAGGTGACCGTATAGACAGTGAACTCGGTAGCTAAGGCAGTAGTCGAGAAGGCAATTTTAACAAATTACACACTCCACCGTTTAATTAAAACCTGCGTTCTATAGCGGACCATTACCGTCAACAGACAGGAAACACTCTACATACAATCATGGAGCCATGACGGCTTCTCCCATAGAAATCATAGTATTCTTTTCTCTATTGCTTCGTAAAATACCTGTTCTAGAATAAGTTGAACGTCATATTTCCAAATAGGTAAACTTTCGGCCTACGCCCCCCGCTTAATTCAGAAATATGCCTCGCGCTTACTAATTTAGGTTAGTTAGATGGGCCCAAGGCAAATGGGGTCAGCCTGTAGAGCTGTTGATTAAATATCCGAGCCTTGAATTAAGAACTAGTGGTGTCGACAGGAGTGAGGTTAAGCTACGCACTTAAGAGTGCTGATCGTACCTCGATAATGTTATTCAGATTCTCTATCAAAGAAAAAAACCGCTGAGAGTCTTTCAAGTTCATAAAGTAAGCTATGATAGACTGTTTTCACCAACACGGCTTTCTACACTGAAGCTTTCTAATGCCAACTCAGTTCGAATTCGGAAGAGGCTTATTGGAAGCATTTTGCTGAGTTAAAAAGTGAAGATTTTAGATGCTCACTTGAATTTCCACAGAAACCAAGCTGGGTCTGGGATTTTTTGCTCGATATTCCAACCGTCATTTGCTCTCTGGAAATCTGATAAGAAACAATCTTTACTCTGTGGGTTCGATCTGCTTCTGCCTGATACGTGATGAAGCTTGCCCCGCATGCTTTTTAACGGCTGTCAAAATGCTGTTTTCCTGTGTTAAATGGGGGCCCGCTTATTCATTCTCGCCGGAACAGCTTGGCAAGGCCACGTCGTGCATAGAGATTTGTACCTACGTATATCATATACCTGAATCAAGTGTGGATATTCCACCAAGGTAACATATATCTATTATGGATATAAGAGCCACTTGTTTTCCCTGATATGTCATTTAATACGTTTCATCATAATTCTAGTATAGTCCTTTCTCTGATATAGTTGCATATTGACTGCATGTTTCGTTCTTCACCTTCGGCGTGAATATAGTTGACACGCACGTTAGCCTAAAGCCCCAACGTTCCAATTAAACGGAAGTTTATCGTCCGACATAACCGGCACGTCACGCTAAAATGGTTTCTATGAAGCGGACCTGCTATTTATTCTCCAGAATGCACACTAACGTTCATTTTTATCATACCTCGCATACGGTGGGCCTACGCTGCAGAGAGCCGTGTCTTTTCTCATCTCGATTCGCAACGACTTCGGGTGTGTACCTGGATTTGGCTAGGTGCGACGACATCAGGTATATCATGGCCGGTGTCCTCAAACTGGAAAGGTTTGAGGTCACAAACGACTGCGGTACGGATTAAGGCGACTGGAGCTACCTACGGAAGTTTGCAGTTTTTCTAGATTTTGACTGATTACGGTTATCTATTCAGCGGCATCGCATAAAGTACTGGTGTTCCTCCCACGCTGTTCTGACAGTGCCACATCCATACAACTTCCGTGCTGCTGATCCAATAAAATTGTTCACGTTACCAGCGACAGTGGTTGCATCGTAGAAATAGTAACTGGCTAAATGTTTAGTGAATCCCACAAGGTTTAGAGACGACAGAGAACGTTGATCTATCTAAAATAAAAATGGATAGTGGGCGCATGGTATTTTTAGATATCTGTTAGTTTAGCATTCGCCTTCTACTAAGCGCCTGTGGGAAGACAGCGCCCTCTGTTCGCTGGTAATCAACATTGAAGGCAATAAAAGCATTTTTTGAAAATCTGTTTGTATCGTTGCAAGTCTAACAAATCTCTCAGTATTTGAAGTCTTAGACGATATAGCTATGATTACCTGGAGGGAGGCCTTTGAAGATCACTGACAATTCATATATTTGATCCACTTGCCGCATATTGCTTAGGGACAAAGAAGCATACAGGTTGAGAAATAGATCTTCATTGGCTGCTACGCTTTCGATAAGCAACATATTTTTGATGAAACGTAATGATACTACTGTAGCTTGGTGCTTTGCCCCAGGCAAATCATCTACTGACTGAGGATTAATTATGTAGCGTCCATCTGAGATCGCTTTAATCTGCTTCTTCCGTGCTGCAGATTTACAAGAATCATTAGATTTTGTATAATGGTCTTCCTGAAATCATCACCGTATGTACAACTCACACGATAATCGTTTGCACCGTGCACAATACAATGATAGAGTTTGCTTCGCATGCAACCTGAATATCATATCGGTGCCTCCCGATCGAGGCCGGTTGTTTTTGTCTAACAAAACTGATATTCAAACTAACAAAAGTCAACCTGATTTAGAAACTATTTAAGGTCGATAGAGACAGACGGTGAATAGCTTAATAGGCACCGTATCTGCATGCTAATCTTAGGGACGCAGAAACAGACTGTTTCGTGACGGGATACAGCCGTCTAAAGCAGCACCTAATGACAATACCGGTTACGATAGATTTGGATCAGCAGTCCGAAGCAAAAAGATAGAGGCCGTAAAAGTTGAAACACTTATCGGCAGGCCGGAGTACTACATAAACGATGTCTTTTCAAATTCGAATGTACACAGATGATTAAATCAAGGAAGCATCGAAAATTTATAGCCAGGTCGTGTACATTTTAAATATGTACAGTTCTTAGTGGGTTTGTGGAAGTCCGACCGGGTAAAGTAACACATCATAAAAGTAATCGGTCTCAAATTGTCTGGCGGCCTGATCGTTTGAACGTTTCTTCCACATGCCATGGCCTACCTATTTAGCATTGCGGAAACTGTTGTTTTATTGCGTTTTTTTTTAAGGAGAATTTACGTGCCTAACTTTTCGTATAGCGCATTGCAAATTCGTCAATTTCATAGACTATACGTTCATATTAGTGTTTCATTTCGAATCAGACCAAAAACACAGCCCAAGATTATTCGGTCTATTGTAAAACGCATAATACATGCATAAGATAGCTACTTCAGGTTTGAATTTGGCGGGCTTTTCCTTATATGAGAATAGGATCTATAATAAAAATCAAATTTTGCCAGAATATTTCTCAGTTAGGTATTCTTACTTTTAACTTTAAGCGTATTTCCTGTGAATACTTTTAAATAACAGAATTATAATTATAAGCTATAACATCATTTTGTTCACGTATAATGACTATATTACATTACGCTCTTCACATGAGCATTTTTCGAAATGAACTCTTCTGCTTGACCTCCTAGACTGTATAGCACAGCGTGCATCACCCATTGTGGTCCGAGATCATAAGCGTCTTCAACTGTTCTGTGAAAATATACCCAGAAAGCAAGTTTATCCTTAAGCAACGCGGATCTCACATTAGTTCGCAACAATTATAATTTCCCACTGTTCATTTGTGTTGAGAAGACGCAAATCATGCTTTCGATCGGCCATTCGGAAGTTTTTGAGTCCGAACCAAAAAAAACAAGACTTGTATGAACATCGTGAATTATCGGAAAGTTCTGTAGACTCTTACGAATCATCTACCGACCTGGTGGCAAACTTCCCACCTCGCTCGTTGCGCTTACTTAAGTTTGACAAAAGTCGAAGGCGTTTATCACAATGCGTAGTTTTCGACGGCGCTGAAATCGATTTTTTCGATTTCGATCGCTGATGAACGTCTGCCCTCTGATAAAGGTCGAAAAGCCGCTGTCGCTGCCGACGCCGGAACTGTGCTTATCGGATCTTTATGGGGATTGTGGTAACCAGATTAAAAATGGAGAAGGTGGATATAGAAATAAAGCTCCCATGTGCAGACAGAGGCTCTCTCGCTTTCTTTCCTTGGCGTTCGTCGGCTATTGCTACGTATGGTATTATCAGGTTCTATTCCCCCTTCTCCCCAACCCTTCTCTCTGAAGCGAGCATCCGTAAACATAGACCCAAAAACAAAAGGATGCTTTATTTAGGCTCATTTTCGGGCACGCTAAATTTGGCTCAGGCGGAAATCGTCTTCATTATGTGTTTCGCCTCATAACACTTCGATGTTTCAGTAAAATTAATTTTACGAAGCAATGAGTAATTGCATATCTGAGTCTCTTTGTCGTCCACCTATTTCTGTTTAGGTAATAGAGAACATTGTATCGCTATAAGGGGAGATTTTAATACAAGGGTGCGGCGCTACTGGCATACAAGACTAGAATATATCTAGTCGCTGTGATCGAGTAGTAGATAAAAACGCTTGGTTTTTTAGATCCTGGTCCCAAATGATGAGGACTTAGGCTGCATGACTTCAACAAAGCGTTTCGCAGATTTTAGGTAGGATCTTACTGTTTGAGCAGCATTTTATTGTTGCAAACGCGTTAGCCAACGATTTCACGACGTTATCAAAGCGGACGCGCTAAGGACAAAAGCAACCTTTACTGTAGAATGTCTAAATCGTTATTTAATAGTGTTTCTATGTGTTCATTTCTTTCGATTACGTTACCGATGTGAAAATTGCTGAAACGATTTTTTCAAAAGTAAACATCCTAGGTTAGGAGCGATGGATGCATGCGGCTCGAGTCGTGTAAAAGCGAGATATTTATGCACAAGTTTAATTATCCTGTTGATGTTTGGAGGATAATCGTAGACTACGTCATCATCATTCATTCATCCAAGTACAAAGTAAAGTTCTTGCTTTGTGTCTATAGGGAGCTTCCTTTCGAACACCTAAGCGACTAATATGATAAAAACCTGCATCTGATAGCGGACGTGCTATACCTATAGCATCGATCCGATGTGACGTGCTTTAGGCGTTGATTTGCCACGCAGATTTCCTGAGCGGAATCGTGGAGGCCTGTCGCCCTAGTGTCTGTGGACAAACTTAAATACCGCGTACTCCGTATGCCTGCAAGATTAGAAGTTCCTATTTCCAGTGGAGCAGTTTTAAGTGTGCTTCGATAGAGTCTCCGCGTTTCCTGTATATTTAAAATGTAGTTTCCTGTTTGGCAGCGTAACTGGGCAAGATTATGCAAAACGGCCTGTCTGACACTTAGTCCTAAAGGAACTGCAACCTTTTGATTGGCACGGAATTACATTGGGCCCTGTACTCGAACTTGCTTACCTTCGCACTAATTAATTTTGAACATCTTTTGCCTCTAAAATAACCTGAACTTATCATTAATTTGAGCTCAGACGGTTATTTCATTTAATTCCAATGCTAAAGGCATATGCGTCTCGTGTCGATAAAGCTAAATAAAGTGGCTTCGTTGTAGCAGGTAGTACCAAACGGTAAAGCTTCAACATACTTTAGCAGATCTGAAAGTCTGACCTCTCTAAACACTTGACGTATGGTAAAACAGAATGGCCGCAACAGTAAACGCACTGACCTTATCTAAAAATTTCACCGTCTTGGAACGTCTTTTTTTGCGGTTGAGCGTATTGAATGTCTTTCGCATAGCATTGTATTACATTTTATATAATTAAAAAGACCAAAATGTCGTGCGGCAAACATTAACTTCTGTTCGATCCAACGTCATTTCGGAACACCTGTTATGAAGCCGCGATAAAAGACCATGTTTCTTACACTTTACTAAATCATTTGTTGCTTTAAATGAATCCGAAGATAGAACGCAAAAAACATTAGCCAAGGCCCTCCATTGGAACTGTATATTACTGTTTCTATGGGCTCGGTCAAAAAATAAGTTTCTGTAGTCGTGTATTGCTTTTGAACTTGATATTAATATTTCGTATGATTTTACCTGACATGAGCATTTTTTTCTATAGTAATACTAATAAAGGCGAACTTGGCCCCGTCCTACGGTGGTTGCAAGTGTAGTGAATGGAACTTTAACGCGGTATACCTCTCGGATACCCATGTTAAAGTTTGACTTACATCATCTAAGTATATGCATTTTGAAAGTTGTTAACTCAAATAGTGAACATTCGAAGATACGAGCAGCCGCCTGTCATTTATGAAGCAACTGCGGATTTCCGTCACGTTATAGGTACATACTAGAGGCGTAAGGCGTCGAAGGGGGTAAGCAGTGTATTATTCCAACATTTTAGAAGTTTTCACAGCTAGCCTCATTGGGGGCCAGTCTCTGTCACAGTATGTTTGGTGGATTTAAACTAATTAGTTAACAAAATTATCACATTATGATCTTCATAGAGCTTTTCGGAGATTTCATTGTGGAATACATTCGCATGTAGGCCATACAGCTGGAAAAAGAGGGAAAAGAAGAAGACAGCTAATTGGTGTTGTAGATTTGACCGTATGATGTACGACCAGGAACTTAAATCTCATGACCAAACCTGGATCAATCGCGTCGTCGCAGATATTATGGTGGGTAATTCTCACATTCTGACGAAATTATGGGTGTACTTAAGCGACGCCCTATCAAAAGCCAGCCATCTAACGGAAATGTTTCCAAATACACGGTCGAATATGCTCCATTAACAGTTATTCAGAAGAGCAGAATTATCTTGTGCTTTAAGCAGGTGCAAACACACAGCGTCTCAACAGATAGACAACACTCGTCCTGTTGAGAGTGAAGAAATTCTTTTCGTTATGAGGACAACAAAAATTGGCATAGCTGTTAGACCTTCGATCCGACGGACGGCTGGCTGGCTGGCTCCCAGAATGGAACGAAGTGTTTCTGTGCCTGAATGCGAACCTACATCGTAACATGTCACTCAGATTAGTAAACGAATACGCTATATATCAAGTTATGATGGGAATTGAGAAAGTAAGCTAGGTCACGACGCATGTGTCCGTCTTTGGCTGTGTAAACAACTATATCGCGCGATTGCCTTCGATAGTCTCTATACATTGTTATGCTATTGGCATTTGCTGGTATGACTATCTCCTACAAAACAATATCATTCTACCCGTTATCATTTAATAAGCTTCTCAAACTGCCCCTATTGTTTAATTAACACAATGGGTCGGCTGCTATTTCTCGAGAGGTATAGATAGCAACAGCCGGTTTCTAACAGGTAAGACGTGCTCGCTCAAAACATTCGTAATTATGTATGCAAACTACAGTATTTACGAGACTGGTTAGACAGATAATCACCCTGCTGTAAACGACTCGGACCACACGAGCCTATATATATATATATAGCGCTGGATAAATGCAATTAAAAAAATCTTAGTAATTCTTCGACTAATATCCGTCTTATATATATATATCTGTGGTACCTTAGTGGGTGCGCGGAGACGCTTCGTTTCATGCTGGCATCCAGCCGTCTAAAAGCCCATGTACTTCCGATTTACAGTAATGTATCTGTAAAAAATGGACTGTAATCTTTTTCAGATAACTTTTTTCTTAACTTTTTTTAATAGGCAACCATTTATCCGTCTTTATATTTCGAATCACTTTTAATCTTTTTCCATATATGTGAAAATAATCAGTAAAAATATTTTTTGACGAATATATTTTACCCTAAGTTTTCATTGTCCTTGCAAGTTTTAGTTTAGTCTATAACCGTCATCTACCGCGTGTGTACTATGTGATATCTCCACTTCTTTCATTCTTGCCCATTACTGTTACCTTATGTTCTATACATTATATATGACACACATGTACTTACAATGGCAACTGGGCACTGCAGAATCGAAGTAATGTCAACATGTGGGTCGAAAGGCGGAAAAGATATTCTGAAACAAAGAATGATCGCGTGCTCACCCGCGTACTCGTTTACCCGAATAAAGTCAAATGAACCTAAGTCAGGAAGATAGAAGATGGTGAGCACAAAACGCAGCTAAATAAAGGAGCTAGCCTGATAAATGATACTACGTAAGAAACGATACTACTAGCCCGCACTCTTTCTATTAAACTCTAATCTATTACTTCTATCTAATCCAAGTTAATCTAGCCTATGATTCACGGTGTCAAAATTTTACTGAGAAAACGCTAATACTGCTGTACCAATCTCCGTCAATGATTATTTTTCATTATTTTCAAATCTGATAAACACACTGATGAAATTTCATGTTCTATTCGTATAAGATCATTCTTTTTTTTTTTTTAACATTTAGACTAACTACTTAAGTATAAGTTGACTACATTTACTCCATATATATAAAGTTCGATATATCGAGCGGACCGGAGCATCTTTAGAAGTAAACGTACGCTTTGATGCGACAAATATAGCTACTTTATACAAAACCGGCTAGATATCAGGAAATATTTCCTTACCGAATCCTTCATGGAATTTCATAGAATTGTTTAGTCAGCACGCGGCAGGTCTCGATTTTTGGTGCCTCTACGCATCCTCCGATCACTTAGTCGCTATTTATTTCGAACTTTTCCAAGGCAATGTTCTTTTTTTCTATGAGCGCAAATTCAGCTACAGGCCCAAGCCGCCCAAGTTATGGTTATGTCTCGAAAGTTTTTCCCCACGGCTGCTTCTAAAGAGGATAGTCTCTTACTTTGTGGGTATCCCTTTTGCTTACGCGTCCTCTCTTTCTTTGCCAATTGCTATTTCAATTTTTTTCCCATCTCCCGACGCACTACATGCTATCTCGTCGTTCTGGTAAGTCTTCCTATTCGTTTTCTCGATTGTATACCCTCGTTCTCTGACCCCCGATGCCTTTGAGCTGGTTTAAGTAACATCATTCCCATTCCAAAAAGGCCGATTTTCCTGGCTTTCATCATCGACCTTCCGTATTTAACGTTCGAGCTTGCTCGTTTGGTACTCACTTGAATGGGTGAAAACCTGGTTGCTGACGCAAAGACCTGTTGGAGTAGCAGCGTTGTTGCAGGGAAGCGAGCTCAGCTTTCTCCCATGAACCAGGTCGGAATCCTAAAGTCTTTTCCAAACAAACAACTGCGCGTTCACCCATTCATTCTTCACGAAGGACCCGAGCCTTTTCAATGTTACAGAGTCTTTTCGAGTTTCCGTGTTTCATTCGCACACGAATTTTTTTTGTGGTTTTGCAAGAACTCAATTTTGCTTGGCTTCTAAATTCTCTCCGATCTTAACTTATTGATCCTACTACAGGCGAATCACCGAAGTCGCCCCTTGAAGCCTTCGCCACACACATTCTACCTACCAATATCAAAACCTTTCGACAAGAAGTCTCAACCCAAGGTCGTTTACTTGCCTCAGGTACTCGTATAATCCAATACGTTGCAACATGAAAGCAACGTCTAAGCGAGCCCAAGCCTGAAAGTTATAGACAACACCTACTGCATACGCTATAGGGGAATTCATGTTGCCTGTGGGACTTTCCGGGCCCAACTGAGCTATTTCTTAGACTCAGCCTGCACCTTATTGGTTTGAGTTTTTAAAGCTGCCTGCATAGGGTTGCCGGTTCAGGCTACAAGCTACCCCTTATAATTCGAAGCCTGACTTGTTTCCAATGGATCAGTATTTTCTTCTGTTCATTCATGTACCCTTATTTATAGAAATACATAAAGTGATTTTCCGTTAGTAGTTGGAGCCTGTACAATTGTTCGATTAATGCATGTCTTCTACAAATTGCCTGTTTCATTATAAGTATAGGCGTGGCAGACTAACGGGGGCAATCAGCTAGCACACTCAAATGCATATTTTACGCTTCCAGATACTAGATCACATAAGTGGTAATCGTGATTTTGTGTTTTACTTTCAAAGGAATTGCTATTCTATTAAGGCAAGGCAGTTAATAATTCAATTAACTACTTCATGGAAGGCAGTGAAAATTGTGTGTCGTAGAACCCAGCATTCTGTAGAGAGGCCGAAAGAAATAGGTTACTTCTAAAGATGATATATGGCATATTTGTGGGCGATAAGGATGCAGCGACAGCACTTAGTCGGAGGGTATAAACCGGACGTCGTAAATAACCTTGATAATAGACCCAGTAAAAGCTTTATCAAGATACGAAATGGTGTACGTTTATTAGGGAAGGCCATCCTTTGGAACTGTTAGTATACCATGAGAGGACAGATTTTTACTTGGAATTCATTTTAGTTCTTCGGCCTGTTTTTGCACTATTAAAAGCTACAGGCACCAATACGATGACGTAGTTTCCATAACAGGTTACCATCCATTTCTACCAAACCAATCCTCGCTTTTAATCTTTTTATTTAATAGGGAGCTTTTTAATACAGAAACAAGCACCTTCAATCGCGTTAACTTTGCGGCATGCTTCATCTTTACTCACTATTAGTGATTTACGTAGACATTTCTATCGATCCAAGGTTGTATTAGCGTATATGACAAACATTTCAGATAGGCATACGAATTTCCGTATCTCGATAGCATAATTATGCTCAGAGATGGAACAGAATGGCACAAGATAGCCATTCGCTTCTTTCAACCTCGTGCCACTTTTTTAACAATGAAGACGCTTATTATTAGCATTACCTTCTGTCATCTATTGGTAGGGATTGACTGAACTATTTTACTACTACACAAAACCCATTTGTCTCCAAGCTGATGTGTTGTATACTTTAAATGCGAACCTGTTCAAGTACATACTTAACTTATCAAATTTGACCCACTCGTTGACTCATTTCAAGTTTAATCGCTAATACCGCAATTGCCACTTGCTCCGAAACGAGTATGATACCTTTGAATGGCGCAAAATAACTGACCCATCCTCAAGACACTATCAGATTTGAAGGTCGTAAAGCTCGAGACGCGAAACGCCTCGCTGCGAAAAACCTGACTTCGCTGTCGTAAAGTCAACAAAAGTAGTTATTAGATTTATTTTCCACATCATACAGTGTTAATTATAAGAACTTCGCATAAGCTTTCTCCATTTTTGACAAACTTTCTTGATTTTATGTTTGCCACTTTGGTCGCGGCAGAACAGAGCGCCCAGAGTCATGTTAATTGCCACTGACAGCTTTCTTACCTTAGTGGCTTCTTTGTTTGCTAGACGATAAATTAAAAACACTGAAGTAAACATGCCCACTATACAAAAATCGTTTGAGTTCTAAAACGTTGCTTACTGAAAACCTCTGTTGAAAAATAGAAGTCGATGAGCGCCTTTTATCTAGTTCGACCAAACATCATTGCGTACTATATTCAACGACCACATAGCCATATTTGAAACTGGTTTGTATTTCGTAAAATGTCTCCAATTGTGTATAAGATTTGTTAAGTCCAATAATAGTTAAATTTGTAGTAAGAAAGTGTTAGAACACTTTCTTTGATTTCTAAGGCAAGGTTGGCCACATCGAGGCTATTTAAAACGTGTTGTTTGTTAAACTCTAATAGTTATAAAGCAAGATACTAATTAGCTCGGCACATACAATTTTTTACAAATTTATTCAACAACTATTATACAAATTTATTTAGTGTATTATTAGTAGTAATTATTTAGTGTAGCAACAACTATTATATAATCTGCGGTATTTTTCACCACTCACTAAATCTTCTACGGCAATTACTAGCAAAGCTTGAAACATGAAAGGCAGCCTTCAATTCATTAATTTGTTACGCTCCATTTACAATTTATATACAATGATGACGCTATACGATAAAACTACATCAATGAAAAATAAGATTTTGTAGGCATTACATAGATAGAAAATGTGTAGGTGCTGGCTGGCTAGACGGAAATAAAGAACACATGCTAGAAGGTGCGATTCAATGTGAAAAGATCATCCAAAACTGATTCTTTACGCTTTATTCTATATTAATGTTATTCAGAGAAATACGTGGATAGGGAAGGTTCGGCTGAGTGTTAGCTATCTGTTATTCGACGGATCTCGGTGACCCTTCTTAGCATTGTACTTAGAACACCCAGTAGGGTTGAGGATTGAACACGTGCGATATGAAGACAATCGGAGCGAGCAGAGGTTATGGCCACTGTAGGTATCCGTTTTCCCATTTCCTACGTTTCGACCGAAGGATCAAACCACGTCTACACGAAGACTCAAGCCTAAAACACCTCTATATCTCTCCTGTTAGTAAGCAAACATGTTAATAGTAGACCATCGGGGGTATACAGAAGCCCTGAAACGCTTCCCTACCTACTTAGTGGCTCCTTTTTAATGCGATAGCTAAAACCACGGTTGCAAAAAAAGGTCGAATAATTGTGATTATTGCATCTATAGGCTATCAGATGAATCGCTGCTACCATTGTAACTAAATATAAGCCGTCCGGAGATTGCGATGTCATGTTGAAGACTGTAACTATAGATGTCACTAATCTGGAACCAAAAGTTGAAAGAAGAGACAACAGCCTGATAAGACATCTCTATACCTTCCAGCATCCAAAGAGCTGCAATGTAATCAATCAAAAATGGGATCAAAAGAGCACTGTTGTCCCATTGCAGCTAGTACGTTGCGCTGATTCAGTGTAAACCTTGGAAGAAGAATTGGGAGGAATTAGTGAGTAGTGGTCTCGACGATTTAACTGATGAGACTGAGCCCCACATTTGACCCACGTAAAGCAGCCATTATGCTCTAGTAGTCCTGGTGTGTTACGCAAACTTCCTACAAAAAAAAGAACAGACCTATTCCGTTCCTGCTGCAGCTATATTCCGTTATATATGTTTAAGTAGTTAACTGAGATTTATCCGTTACATCTGAGCAGTTGCAATTATTTGATTACGTCAGTGGAATTGCAGGATACATTCGATCTTTAAATAGAAATAAATATTTCTGCGGAATATTTTGCTAAAAGTGTAATTCCTAACATTCATGTTTATTCATCATAACTACCTAAATTACAACTTTAATTCGAGATTTAAATTTTAAAAACACTTTTTTAATCCGCAAGTAACTTTTTAATACCAAGCGTGCGTCAAGCGATATTGGTAGGTCTACACTTGCTCAAATACAGAATGTTTACACTATATCTGATGGAATTAAATTTTGGACTGCTAGCAAGCCTCGAAGGGGCCAAACGTTCGAAAATGTAACGGAGGGCGGTAAGCCTCAAAAAGACTAAACAGCCCAGTTAGCAATAGACATTCTCCATTGCAAAATGACCATTAATTTCCTCACAAAAGCCTCGATATGGCAAAAATGCCTTTTTGCCCCATTCCGATTAATTTTATACCCCTTTGAATCTAAATTCGATTGAGAATTTTTCGGGTTGACCCATTGAAATCTTCCCTTCATTTTTCGTCCGATTTCGGGCAGAAAAGATAATTGTAAATCTTCGCGGCGTTCATTCAACGCGAAGAGGTCGGATAATAGCTGATTTTCATTCATATCCTGAAAACGACGCATTGGTTTTTAGTTACAATGAGTTTGTCGTTTCAATCTCGAACAACCTGAAATTCTATGGTAAACAGCCCGCCAAAATTCAAAAGCTGCACTCTGTATTATGTTCTTGTTTTTTTTTTCTTACAGCTATAAGTGTGACCCGCTGAGCTTGTTGAAGTTGTGTTGTTACATCGTGTTTATTACGTAACTTATGTTCGATAAAATGCATAAGTAGAAGCTAAGGGAAAGTTAAACAATGTAGGTAGTTCTAGACGGGTTACATGGCCCTACCGTCCATATTTTTAGTTTTATTCTCTAATTGAGCATATGCTGGATCTGACGACAAGTTTTGCTGCAATATGCAAGATCGGAACATGAAAACAGCGTCAAGGCTCGATTGTGCAATGAAACATATAACTTCATAAGATCGCCCAAGCTGCTCATTTCCCTTTTGCCATCTCTACAATCTATTTCAATTGAAATCTACGGAAATAGCAAGAAATAATTACATGTTCAAATAAGTATTAGGCTTCAACGAGACGTAAAAGGTGCGGGCATTCACAGCTGATCAAGCTGGCCGTAAAGTCAGACGGGCATAAAATTCAATTTTTGCAACTAAATTTGTCATACCCCTTAAATCTTGGTTTGTTATTTTTTATGACCGCTTCTAAATAATAAATAATATACTTCACCATCAAACGGTATACATGCACTAAAAGATGTAATCACACATCAAACAAAAATGCCCAAATTTCTATTCAGCTAAAAACAAATTTTCCCAAATGGTCCTAAAATCGATATGACAAATATATTTTTGTATTATTAGAAATATTATTATAGAAATTACATAAAAATACACGTGTTTTTTTTTTTTGTTTTCATTTATACATGTACATATTTCAATTGCACTAATATGTCCCAATTAAAAATATGTATAGATAATAGAGATTATTGAAATTCGATTATTCTTGTAAAATTAGGCCTTAACTAAAATGATCATACTTTTCAGTAACATTCTGACCTTCATACAATTGTTTTCGAGCGCCAATTAATCGATCATATCAGTCAAATATAGATGCGAGTTACCTACACAAATTCGATAGATTGCTAACTATACATAGTACAAAAGTTCATTTCCTCCAACCAACAGTTTTTGAAATGTTTGACTTTTTATATTTTGATTTGACCCTTTCCCTTTCGACGGAAAAAAAAGCTCCTTTGGTAAATCTAGACATTGCGGAGATAGGTACGTTTTAGTAATCATTGTGCGCCAATGTCGTCAGCGTAACATGTACGTTTTCGGAAAATGGAGACCTTCCAAGTCAACTAAATATAACACTGAAGATGATTCTGCAGGATAATCCAAGAAAGCTATTTGTAGATTAGGAGATGAGCCTGCACTGCAAAAACTTGTTCAATTCCGATGCTAGAGAAACACAAGTGACGAACGTTTTCATATATCGACCCGACGTCCAAACACAGCATATTATGCTTTTTCAAAATGTACTGATCCTTCAACCCTCAAAACATATAAGCCTCATGCCAGTTACACATAAAAAGGCGTTGTTAAATCCCACGCATAAATCCCTCGAAGAAATTTTTCTCAGATATAGCTACGGCATGAAGACAATAAACTCGTAATTCACGCTATTTATAGTAGTAACCACCTGGTCGCGTTAAGAAGCTTAGGACAGGCATAAATGAACATAGTTAGTATACCGGATGGACAGGGCCTCACAAGCGGTATCAACTGCTCCAAGCTGGTATCAGTAATCACGCATCAAATGAATCGACTCGTATATTTCACGTAATTTGAATGAGCTTCATTTCGGTTTTCGAATGTAAACTGTGTGTATTGGCCTACGTGTGTGTGTAGATACAAAAAATAAAGTCATACTTATGTATGTACAGTGATGGATAAAAAAGCGGGCGGTGCCAAATCTGTGACACAGTTATATATATAGATATATTTACTGCAATCTCATATTATTATAGTACATCATACTAATAATGTAGGCCATTGTTTAATCAATTTCTTGCATATTTTATTAGCTACACAGGACAACAGAGCCTAAGTGAACTAGTTTATCGATACAACGTAATGTGTATTTGTATCGTTTAGAGACACAACATTGTTTTGCAATGATTATTTGCTAAGACACAAGTCCTATTGTAGGATGATAAAAAAAAAAATATGATTAGAAAGTGTTGTGTAACTCGTTGATTGTTTGTACCTGAAATAGCATAGGTGCATAGACATAAATGCTTAACGTACTCTGTTGAATGATAGCTAACATTAAATTGTAGGTATAGCCCTTGGCGGGGCTTCAGCCAGCAGTGGTAAAATTCTTTCAATAGTGGTTAGCCCAGAGAAACACGCAGCGGTCGAAATTTTGGGTGCTCGCTCATCAAATAATATAAAGGTCCTAACTAGAGTAAGCGTTCCTGATATTATCTGCCGAAGACGCTTGGCTTTAACATAAATCGAATAAAATCACAATGCATAATATAGATGTTGTGTATATAGCACATTATATAAATACTATTATTAGGAGCCGATTGGAAATGAAAATAAAGGAAATTTTTAAAAGAACAGCCCGATTTTTACTGTATCGTTTATATTAGTATTATTTTTACTATACTTATTATTAGTATGGTACACTATGGATATATTTGGCCGTATATTTTCCCGAGATATAGTTCTAATGGGCGTTTGCTGCGTCTTAATAGAGGAAACAATAGGCGATATATAAATGTGTGATGAAATCTATAAACAATACAGATTAACCTGGCTTGTTGTAAATCGATGCACAGTCGTACTAGCCATCCTGGAGCAATAGATCGGTACAGCGGTCTCTCTGAAGGGCGCTAGACAAATTAACGTAACTATGCGGCTTTGACTTTCTGCTGGAGGGGGCAGCTTCGTACGTACGCGGACTATCTGCCACCGACGCTACGCAGGCGCAGGTTGAGTTACGCGAAACCAACGCAGAGGCGTCTGGGGCGCTGGAACGCAGTACGGGTTGAAGAAGCACCAGGGAGGGACAGCACTCAAGCCAAGATAGGGTACATGGACGAAACGGGGCAAATATGTTACTCGAGCTTGGATGTCATTAAGCGTGACTCTGAATGTCATCTGATCATATGGCGCGCTGTGGAAAAGAGATTTGACGGTCTCTCAACTGGTAAGTCAACTACTAGTCTGTGACTGGTCTGTAGTAATATCCCTTTACCTTGTGTGTATATGATGATAGCCTTAGCATGATCCGCAGCTGTCGGACGAGTTCGGCACTGAATCGCTAGCTCCCAAAAAAGACAAATCAACCTGTGCCGTAACTTCAAAACGAGGAGACGCCAGACTCGACTGTTCGCTACGTACACGCGACGTAATTTTCGACTAAATTATACCATTATTGAGCTGTCAATGCACGTTCAATGATGGCTGCGCTACCGATTCTGGGTCCTGACAAGCTGCAGTCTTTCAGGACTTAGCGTCGGTCTCCAGTGACTACGAACCGTTCACTGTAGAATCTGTGCGCAGCTGCGCGATGATACTGATGAAGGTCCTGACTTTAATTCGACACGCTTCGAGTACAGCGTACCAAACTGGGAAACGTTATCGCTTTATACAGTCTGAAAATTCGCCGCGAGGGTACAACCTACCCTGAGGATCTCGTACGGGGGAATATGAACTTATGTAGAAATAGAGCCCAATTCTAAGTTTTGCGTGCCCGCGCGGTAGCTCTTACTGAAGGATAGTAGTTAAGTTTTAGTCATCGAGGTAAGTATGAACGACATCTGTGAAAATAAATTCCGTATGGAAGAATGAAAAGTCATTTATAAGCTGACTTTAAGTTTATTCACAAATCTACCAACGAGTGATACCATCAGTTTAAGCATATGCCGTGACGACTCCGAAGCATATTGATTGTCTTACGCATGATAATCTCTGCAGTGTTTCTTTCCATCTGGTGACAAACATTTTAAATATCTCCATCATAACCACAACTGGTGCCAAGGCTATTGAATGTCACGAACAACTCAAGTAAGGTACAATCAAGCCAGCTCATCCTTTCCGGTATCTATATATACACACACGCGACGATACGAAACGATCATCTAAACGCCGTCCTTTTCAGCTCATGGTATCCGTCCGGCTACTTTGGAGGGTGGACGTATCAAAAGTTGGCGTGTCCCATCGGACATCTACCATAGCGATGGCTGCGGTCCCCCGCGCCACTTACAATAACGGCGACACTTTGTGCTGACAACATTATACCGGTACTGCAATGTATACGTGTCCCCTCTGCTGGACTCACGCGGGGGACGAGAGCCTCTGCCACTGTGCTTGCTTACCCGCGCGTTTAGGTCGTTACTGTGTGGCCAAGCTGATAATTATTGTGGAGTTGACTTTAACCTTCAGACACAGAAACACCGGCACCGTACAGCGAAGGAACAGCTGTACGCTCTTCGACGACAAATAACGGAACTAGACCACAATGGACCATTCTTCTTTCCTGTTCCATGTAGGTAATACATCCAAATCGAGCCTCACCCTGCAACGACCTACGCAGCCTTGAGTTCAAGCTAGGCGTTTCTTCCCTTATAGCAGGCTTCCTGGACGGACCCCAGTAAGCTATTTTTGAGATATAATTCTCGAAAGGACTTCACCTTTTCATTAGCAATAAAGAGTTCTTCGATTTTCGAATCAAGCTGAGTAGCCGATCCAGGGCACATGTCGGGACGCGCTGTCTAACTATATCAAAGCCATCATTAAGAGCTGTCGGTCTTTTTCCAAGGATTTTTACTGGAATATGCCTTCCTAGGCTGAGCAAGCTTTAACGTTCGGCTTTGATCAGTATTTTATGCGTGCTAAGCAAATAAAAATGTAGGTGTTTTGAGACATACAACAACACTATACAGTTCGTGCTATTTGGATAAATTTACTTCATTGATATATGCTGCATATACGCGAATGGGTTTGTGAAATCTACAGCCCAGCTGTGTTTACCATGCTTTTTACTACTTAAGCGTATATTGGTTCACATTAAAAATGAAAAATAATATAATTCCGCTTAAAAGGCACGCTCTATTTTGCCTATTACATTTACCTGTAAAATTTGTGGTTCGAAACTCGTTGATTTTTCGTAATAATGTATAGTACCGTTATCTAATCTCCATGTATTAATATAATTATCTAGTCACAACTCTAGTAATTTCAGTTTCGGAGAATGCCAGCCAAAGAATGAAAAAATCCAATTTTCGTGTAAATATATTTAATAAGACATACTCGCCAATCGGCACTATTCGTTAATTGTAGTTTATTTTCAGGCATTTTCCCTGTTACCAGTTCAGTGTGCCATCAGGAGAGAACATACCTTTCGTTTGCGCAGCCAGTGTACATTTCCAAAGCGTCCCAATTTATATGTACATATGTGCGTGCGTCACTTTTAGCTACGTTGTATTCCCGGTGTTTTCACGCCCGCTCAAAACATTTATTGTGAGTACTAGCTATTGCTTTGTCCTTCATATCGATCAAACTTTTTTTTTTTTCACTAGGCTCGAAACCTAGCAACTCAGGTTCAACCTGTGACTATTTGAACTTGAACCCATCTGAACTCAGTTTTCCTCTCATAAACTAGCCACAGAGAACCGATCTGTAATATTTGCCATAAGAAAAATCACTGTATAAAACAGCGTCGTGCATAAACTTTTTGGTCTGGCTATTCTGTCACGTCGAAACCGTAATTTGTGGTGAAGGACGAGCGCTCTGTTGAACGTTATCATCCTCATCATTTACTAAAAACAATATAGTGCTCAACAAAAGGTTATTGCCTCTAAGCACGCCGGTTTGTTTTGAGACTTTTCCAGTTGAGGTCATCTGTTCTAGCTCAGCTTGAACGACTACGTAATTCAATAGTCATCCCATGCGCGCTATATTCCGTTCGGAGCTATCGAGGGCCACCGGGACGGAGGGCTTCAGCTACCCCGCAAACTTCTGTTGTTTTACTTTTCAAACTCTTTCTTCTCTTAAAAACCAAGCAAACGCATTATCAGCGAGGGCAGAGTTAGTGCAGAATAGCACCATTAAGCTGCATCATGTATTTATGTTGTAACGTTTTGAGGTTTCTAAGAAATGAATCATTTTTATAGAAGTTTTTCCTCGTCGCCAACTGACGTATATGTAACTACGTTACGTATAGCGTTTGCTGTACGTGTATGTTGGCCTTCTGTTACCATTGAAACGTGTCTCGTTTTAATACACCTACGTTTCAACGCTTTCAAGTAGGAGCATTATGAGAAGGTTTTGAATTGTTTATCATAATATTATTTAGAAAGAACACATACTTTTTAAAGCTTAGTCTAGCTTTAAATATTATATCCTGTGAATTGTTTTATGTGCACTTTCTTGTTACACTTATATAAAAACCAGCTAATAATAAGTGCCGCCCTAGCAGCAGTTATATAAGGGACATGCCTTTCCACATAATTGAATCTGAGCGGGTAATGAAGGTACAAAGAACACAGGCAGATGTCAAGGTGATTCTTTTTATAGCTAAAACAATTAGAAACTATTCGAAACAAAAGTCAAACATATTTTTGCGACGTAAACATCATCGGTTAGTGCCATAACATGGCGTTGCTTGGAAGTGGTGCGTTTACGCGTGCCTCGAAAGTTCTATTTGCATTGCTTTTGTTGTTAACGACAGAACTTTCCATTTGCTATATAATTTATGATAATTCTTTATTGTACTTGTAGTCGTTTTATCCAATATGAACTTCCTCTACGCTCACCGTGTATTGAATTAGCAACTGTACAGCGGACAAAGACATAGGTCCGCTCCGAATGTACACAAATCGAAATAGCAGAAGACATGGTCACCCCCTCAAGACTCACTATGAAAACAATACATTTATCAAATTGCTACGCAGTAAAAGGCAGGTCGGATTACCGTAATTACCATAGTGGTACTCTGGACTGTTATAAGTCTACGAGGATTTACGGCCTGCCCTCTATAAGTTGCCGGTAAATAGCGATAAATGTAACGGTATTAATCTTTTTCTTGGGTTTATTTTGCTCTTAGTTTATAACGAGTGCCGCCTGTTCAAGCGAAAATAGAAAAAAAATACTCGTTCGCACCGGGTTTCAGTTATTAGTTATTTGAAAACTAGATTTTGAGTAACCAAAGTCAAGTAGATGGAAGTTATAAGAAATCATGAAGAGCATATCGCGCCCTCTAAAGGCTCATCAAAAACTAGAATCAGACGCGAAAGAAACGCTTTAGGCTGGGAAAAAGTGGGCTGAGATACTGAAAAGAAATTTCATCCTAAGGACTTGCTCTAATTTTGTTGGGTTTTGATCAGTCGCCACGCAAGGCATTGTCGACCGAGCACGCCCGCGAAATTCGTTAATTCTGTAAAGCCTTTAAACGCTGTACAAAGGACCCGCTTGCATTTTAAATCAAATAAAACATACTAAGTTGTGCGATGTTTGGCCTCCTTTTAAGAACACGCTATCGGATGTTATGCTGCCAATAGTAGTAGACTGTCAAATATCGATGCTGTAGCATAGATTGCCACATCTCTGGCTGAAGGGGCGAAGCTCCATCCGACTAGTTGTTTCTAAGCCCACTCTCAGTAGACCTTGTTATATTTACATGCAGCTCAAGCAAATTCAGGGCAATTGAGCCTAAACCCTGAATATATAAGAAAATTGAGGAGATCGAGCTGAGCGTTAAAATTTACGCTTCAAAGTTGTTTTCATGTCGGGAGTATTTGGCCTTAAAAAGAAAGCAAAATGAACGAATGGATAAACTCTAACTAGCATGGCACATTGACAATTCATCTGATTCAATTGCCTATTAAGTGTATTAAAAATTGGTCAAAAAGCGTTCATTCTTTTCACCATTTGACATTTGTTTCCGTGGTACAGAAAGTTTAGTAATCGACACTATTAATAAGAAGAAAACTAATCATAACTTGTTCAAACTGTACAATGATAGAACTTGTATAATATATAAAAGTAAAGTTAATTCTAAGGTCAGCTTTATCGCTGTGAGGAGTGCAATCGGATGCGTTTGGCAATTCTTATGCAGACAACGCAGGCAATGAAAAGCCGGTAACGACGGTCAACGAAGGACCATTATGCTTATCATTACCTGCACAAATTGCGGCTGTTGTGGAGCCTTAGATGCAATACTATGCGTATATATGTATGGAAGCGTTTCTTGTACACTTGCCTATTATTCTTTTCATAAGGGCTGGTTTTTGGAATCACCTCTTCCGTATCACGAACTTAGCCTGCTAGGACAAATCGCCGAGGTAGCTTTTACTGGACTTTTTAGGTTTTCTCCAAAAGACCTATGAAATGCTATGCTAAGTACGTAAAAGAATGTTTTGCATTTTTTCCTGCCGAAGTTTGTGTTTGAATTAGACGGGCTATACATTTATTCTTTTCATGGTTACAATGGCAGCGCTCTGAAAGGGATCTGCGTTTGCCACTGAACCCACGGCACCATGATATGGAACCGTCATTGCTCACTGCTGAACTGGCAGTTTGGATGAATACGTTCATAATCTTCTGTACGAAACGTACATGATGCGATCTACCACCGTTGCGATCCAAGCGTTATATATATGTATACGTTATATATGTATATATGTATGTATATATGTATATGTATATATATATATATATATATATAGATATATGTATACGGCGTGTATGAGTAAAGCGATATATCTACACTGTTTGTGATAATAAAACTGTATACGGTATGCTGCAGTTTAAAATACTGCCAAGCTGAGAAGTTGTGTTGTTATATCACCCGTTGGCTAAGTCAAAACAAATCCAATTCAATGAATCATGGATATTACACAAGGTTGAAGTGCACACGAATACCCTAGAGCTTCAATATCACTACGTCTTTCGTATACATGTTCACTCATTATGTTGCCACTTACACGAAACAATTAAGTTAATAAATATAATATGTTGAAGCAACGATTCGTGTTCGCTGAAGCTACGGTTCTGTTCGCAGTCCCGCTTGACGCAGTCGGGCCATCATAGAGGTCAAGCAATTTCTCTGCTGTTTCAGCGCGATGGAGGCGGTTGACATGGGGCTTCGGCGGGCAGGCTTAAGCGTGAGAAGGAGCAAAACAAGGGGCTCGCGGTAGGCCTTAATTAACTAATATACATGTTCAAGGTTGAACCCTGCGTACGGTGGCTTTGGCGCACGTGAGTATAGCACAATATAGCTTACTGCTCAGCCATGCACGCCTGCAAATGCAGCGTAAAGACGCGGACTTAAGCAGGCCCTCGACTGGAGGCATTGAGTAACTGGGTAAATTCGTCCTCCGTTAACGACAAAGTATGCTAATGTAAGGGCTTTGAAAAAGTCAGGCTCAAAAAACGTGAACTCCTTGGATAACGAACCAGAAATATTAATATATTATTCCAAGTGAAAGGATCAAATCGTTAAAATTCCGTAAAGATTCCGAAAGTTCATTTGGCAATTAATAATTAAACGAAATATATGGTATCTTTGTTGGAAGGTTAGAGCAACTAAATAAGTCAAATGGTTTGGCTCTTGCTAATTTGTAACTTGGCATCCCGTAGTTACCCCCATGAAAATTCTGTATGTAAAAGTGCACTGAGAACAGATATA
>NW_019211457.1:5264205-5440348 GCF_002443255.2 Varroa destructor | reverse complement strand
TATAATATATATAATATACATATAGTCATTTTCCCCATTCACACCGGCTGTACAGTATACGTCATTCAACACGAAACTTGGCCGTCGTAGGCGCTATATCGATCATACATGTATATTTTTTCTTAGATGGCATACGCTATCGCGTAGCAAATATAGTAAGGTTTGAAAAGGTCGTAGAAATGATTACGTTATTTAGGTAACCTATCTGATACTGAAGAAATTCGGAGAAAAGGGCTTCGCTTATTTAAAAACAAGTTATTTCACTGTTCAAGTTTCATCTGCTTGCCTTTTCAATGCAAAATTGACGTGACACGCAGGAGCGGCAGGGTAAAATAGAGACTTTGTATACTTACTTCATTTTCATACCTTGTTTTGCCGCTCGTTCCAGTCGCTCTTAGTCTATAACTGTGTGACGGTGAACGGAACTCAAACATGAGTTTATATTTCAAACGTGAATTTCGTTAACGAGAAAAAAAAAACGAATTTTCTACATCTACTGAATTTCGTCATTTGGCCAAGTCGAAAAGTTACCGAGGCAAACTCCACTATTGACATTGGCTGTCCAATAATGTTGACATTTTGCATATCGGCCTGGGGCAACTTGCAGTGACTATAACACGTTGCTACATAAAATCATTACAAATGATAATAAGCGCCGTCGGTGCGTCAATATGAAGTAGAGAAAGGAATGGCTGGACTCCGAAAGCCTATTTTTTGCTTTCCGTATACATAAGAGGATCTTATGCGATCAGTGTAGCCCGAGAAATACAATACGTTGAAGAGGAAAAGACCTGTATATAATATAGCCAAGCTGCACCAAGTAGACGGGGCTACTCAGTTAAACAGAACGACAGACGGAAACAGAAAGAAAACAAGAACTTTCTTTCTTTGACAGTACTGATAGCTACCCTGCAAAACCTTGAATAGGATCTCAGAAATTGGTCGAGTCCTCTACCTCAGAAACTAGATAGTTCCTTATTAACGCCAGGCCCAACAAATTAATTTGTTGAAAAATGGGAGAATGATGAGAACGCATGACGGCGAGTAATTTGGTGCTAAAATTTAGAAAAAAGAACCGTGTCTTTTGTTGTATGAAAAAAAAAACATCGATTTTTTGGCCAACATTGCATGTTCCGGAAAACGAGAAATGAACACTAATGGCGCGGCAGGTATAAAGGAAATATGGTTGCTAGTGAATATTGTGCAGATATTCGTGACAAGTTTACCGTACTACTTACAAAAAATAGTTGTCCTTGTGTTGTTGAATTAAACGGGTTAACGAAGCGGGGCTCTCCTACCTTACGGTGGTAATCGCATCGCGTTCGTTGTGACATCGATCGACGTCAAACGGTCGATGCTATAAAATTAGACTTGTTATTTAACCGGTGACGAGGGTGCACGGGCCATCTCTTCGAGACAGTTTACGGGTAGCGCAATACTCAGCTTGTGATAAGTTCACATTGATAGCCGTCCATATTTGCGCCGCTGGCCTCATTGCCGATATTGTTTTTGACCCCGTCGGGCCTTTCGTGATCCCGCAACAGTTCAAGATTGAGCGCACATTTTCTGCCCAGTTACTTATTTGGGCGTGTTGAAGCCCAGCTGCTAAGTTAAGTAGGGGTGGAATGTCTGCGACTCTGTGATTGTGAGTATATGGAAAGGATTGTCGAACAAGTCCGTCGTCAACGAAGATACGAAGGAAGGACTGCATATATTCGCCGCTAAGGGCTACTCCAACCAGAGCCGCCACTGTTCCGGAATGACTTTGGCTCCCATAGCTATCGCCACTTTGGATCTGTCGAACGGTGCGGAACGAGTGCTGATTGGATAGACGCGATGCGTATAGAATCAATGGAACTACCTCTCCTCTCCTCAGTCGCGTAACCCGGATCGTCATCGTCTGTTTTCGTTGCTCGATTTTGTCCGCTCGAACTTTCGCTAAAAATGATAGGCTTAGACATGTCGCATGGTGCGGCCGGTGCTGCTACCTGGTGGGGGTTTGGTTATTGACTCGATTCGTTTCAGCCACAGCGTACCACTCTGCTGGACTTCGGGGCTACGATCTGATTATATCTGGACATTTTGGGTTAAATTAAATTAAACAGCGTAAAGAATCCTTTCGAAAGCCCAGGCCAGCTGGGAATTTAGCTGGCTGCCTAATCTGATACTGAACGCTTTCTTTGCCTCGGATCGGGGTAGGTCACCGATAATATTATAGTTTAAAATTAATAGGTGGTCGGACAACTGTATATCTAATATACTGATCGATGAAAGTGATCTGGTCGACTGGTAAAGCATACATGGCACTAACAAATAATAGTACTACTTATTAACTAACGAGATCGAACAAAGACATTGAATATAATGAAGACTATACAGAATAGAACTATTGCAATAATTGCGCTACTGCCCAAAAAAATAGGAATTATTAGTCTGAAGAGTCAGTATCATTTTATTAAATTCGACCAGAGTGAAGCTGATCGAGTATGGGTTAATCTTAAGTATTACGGAATATCAATTTAATGTTTTCAAACTACCCGGGAGTTTTTTTAGCCTCTGTGCTTCAAATTGTACGTGTGGCATTTCGTTAGAGGTCTGTCTAACTGGCTCTCAGCACGAAACGAAATCTGTCTGTCTATGCACGGATTCGAATCTAGACCAAAACGTATCTCGTAGATTAACAGGCAAATATTTTACCCACTGGGGTATCACGGGGGCGTCTCGGTGATAACAACCACTCGAGTGTTTAGGTATGATCGATTAGTTTACACACGTTCCCTTCTTTCAAGTGGTACCAAATATTAACCTTATCATTTTAAGCTATTAAAATAAACAATAAATAAGAAAATATTTACTTTACTTTTTATTTTTTACACAAATCGTGTAACGTTTGCGTATCGCGGGCAGGACTTAGTGCGGGACATGAGATCATTGAGTTTTTTTTTTTTAGTTTTAACATTGATATACATTTTGAGAAAATGTTGAGATGAAAAAAGAGAAGAAGCGTGACGAAAACCGTCCATAATTGGATCAGTAAATGTGCTAGTTCTTGCACTCGCATCGGTTCAAAGAAAAAAGTGCACTTTTCCTCAGCGTGTTTGCCTAACTGCTTGGAGACGTGAATTTATTATCCTTCAATGTATTTTAAAATGAACATTTGGGAGAACCTGGTTTTTTGGGATAAAAATACATACGTTTTTATAACAACTCGTATTCTACCCAACTTTTTATGCCATATAATCAAATAGACTATTCGCTTCGTTACAGTGTCTTGCCTGTTCTCTATTAGAAAATCTCCCATTCTCGTAGTCGACCAATGCAGCGAGTTGTCTCGTTTGCCTGCGCGTCAAAATGTGGGGAGGCCGACACGAGGGGCAGCTGATGCTCAATGATGTCGACTGTAGCGTCTTTCGTTGCGATGGCATAGACGACAACCGCCCCCGCCTCTATGTCCCGAAAGCCCAACTCTGTGCCTCCATGGTTCGTCTCGGCTTGCCTATTTGTCCTTCTCCCCAAACGGTACGGAAACGCATGTGCAGCAGCTCCACCTTCAGCCGTCTTGGCCAGTTTACTCTTGTCATATTAATCGGTAAGTGAAGTATCGTACTTTTCAGCGATGGCAAGAGATTCCGCTTCTTGGTCGACGGGTACAGGCGACCTGATATATTCTGTCAGCACGTCTAGTTGCTGACCCTTCTCAGCGTCGACGATGAATCATACCCGTAAAATGCGTAATACCCGATGTATGCACGTATAAAGTATACGAGAAGGTTTTGAGTGTATAGTAATTGTGCTGAATTCTAACTAAATCCCTTGGATAATTTCAGCTCAAGGTAAACTGTGACAGAGCAGCATTTGGAATGGCGCGTCGAAACAAATGTGTGGCGCGCTTTTTTTTTTTAAAATAAGAAATACGATGATTACCAAAGCTCAGTCTGCATACGATCATACCTCTGCATATTGTATACGTATGATCTCAGCAATTTTAAAGGCAAGCTTGAAAATGATAAGAAGATGATACAAAAACAAGTTATTACGTGGCTTCGTAAAACTGGTTTTATTATGATTTGGAAGTGAGTGTTCATTTTTGGAGTTTTTCTATTTTCCCAAGAGGAAACCTAATTAATATTATCCTTTACTGTAAAACACTAGCAGCATTTTACACAGTCGGGGCCGTAGCAGTTCTGTTTGCAGTTCATGCATATTGTTTGGTGAGCTAAGAAGCAATTTGCGTCGGTGGTGAAAGTAATTGCCGGTACTCTCTATATAATCTACGTGGTGTCAACTTCAAAGCGCACCTAATGGACCTGTCACTTCACCAAGGCTTCAGACCTGATTTGACCTCAGGTCTGTAGTTTTGTCACTAGCTACTTAAATACCAGTGCAGTAAGTTACCTTTCCGCTGAGTTTCTAGCTGCTCCATATGGACTAGAATAGCTCTCTTCTCATAGCCTAATACGATTAGATACAAGCTGGCGACTTGTCATTAGGCCCCCCAACAAAACTAATAAACTGGATTCAAGTCCTTACATAATCTTGTACAACCATGCTGAGCCTGCGATATGATTTACCCAACACTGGACTGATGAGCGTCCACAATAGTGGCGGATCGCATGCGATAGGTTGGCCTACACGATGATATACTGAGCGGTCAGAGGACCAAAACAAAATCATACTCGCCGAATGTCGTAGATTCGAGAATCACGTTTGCATGGCACTACAGTGTTCGTGAATGGGGACATGAAGGGCTGACCATGAAGAGGATATGAACGGGGCGGCTTAGAACTTGCACTCGTTTTTGGGGCGACTGCATACGTAGGGGCAAATAGGGGCATGGAGCTACCCTCCAAGTCGCAGTGGGAATTGGCTTAATTCCTCGAGGGACAGGAAGATCTAAAGATTCACAGCCAGGCCTCGCATCTTTGACCGTTGTTCGAAAACGGGCAAAAGTTTGCTTTCTGCCTACGTTGACAGCTTATAGAGATTACCCTGTTAGTGTTCCTGCTGAGTTGGATGTTACCGGGAATATAAAATGGACGAACTCACTGTAATGAAAGTAGATTAGTGTGAAAGCTCGCAGCTCATGGTTTATATTGTGCCTTTTTGGACAGCTAGAACGCATTAAAAGACATCTGGCGGTCATTAGTTTTTTATAGGTTATTTTTGAAATCGTTTTGGTCTAAATAGCAGATCCATAAATATGCGTTGGTTATCAGTATGATTTGAAATAAACTTTTCAGTAAAGCCTTTCGAATTGAAACGTTTTATAGCACGGCCTGAAGTTTTACTGATATATAAGTGGCATTTATTATTTTTTGCTGCAGTCCAAGTCACCCACTAAGTAAAGAATAGGTAATATTTTTACGGTCCAAATAACGGCGTATTGTACGACGTCCTATGAGTTTTTAATCATTTTTTTCTCTGAACATCAAAGCGAATCTGAAATCCTTCGGCGCTGATACCCTTTTAATGGACAATGATGTCTATCTCACGGAACTTTTTTATGACTTCTATGGACAACTCTATCTGTGGTTTTAGCCCCCAGGGAGCTCAATCTACATCTCTACGTTTCAGTGTAATAGCTTTCCTGCTTTATTCATTTTTGAACCAGAGGAAAAAAAATCGAGTTGTTCGGTTCTGCCCGAATTTCGATGAGAGTGATGTACACACTCCATATACAAAACATCAGCACGAATGGCATTAATAAAAAAAGACCCGTCGCCAACTTGTAAAATATCGGCTTTTCCAGTCAAACCTGTGCGTATGCCCGCTCTTCTTCCAACAGTCTCATAAGCTTTTTTCAATCTGTCGCCGCCCAGTATGATGGCAATAATACGCTTCAGTATTTGAGTCTCTCACGTAGAAATTGATTGTTGGAGGCTAACTTGAAAGGAAAGGGGAGCGAATCAAGCTCACGGAGAGGGGCTGTAAATCATGTGAATTGGCGAGTTAAAGGACGAGAAGAAATTCACCCTAGCTTATTTGCCCTCAAACGTGTGTTCGTGTGTATCCTTCATTGTATTGAGAGTTACCCCCTCTGTGGCCAAGGGGGAGCTATGAAGGGCTTGATTTAGCGAGCGGACGTCGATAAGCCTTCCACGTGATCTTTTTTTGCTGATTTTGTCCTTGTACAAGCGATTTTGCATTTTCAGCTAGCTGACGAACAATTCACGAATCGGCATGAGACAATCAATCCCTAAAGTCTACGCCAGTCATTTTCTGAATAAGACAACGACTGGCTTGCCTCTTCTAGTGGATATCCAGTGCAATAGCTTATAAATACGGAACTAAAATAGAGATTCTAGAAGGTCCAACCTAGATCTCGACGACATGAGCCCAGAAAGTTCGTACAAGTAGACAGGTTCGTTTAAGTGTTCCGTTAGTGGCACAAATAGGTTGCCGTGAAAAGTTGATCGAGTTTATTAGGTATTGTGTTTAATGAACCCTGAGACCTTTTAATATAGGTCTTTTATGTAATTAACTTTATCAGCATGGTCTGATTGATTGTCAATGAAATGAAAGAACGAAAATAAAACGAACAATTTATGAATCGGACCGCGGTGAATAGCGATGCCATCACGCAGCCCCATTAAAAAAATGTATTCAAATATCATTGAGTCTCTTGGAGAATACAAAAGGGCCAGTGCTACTAATTCATTGTTGGGCGCATAAACAGGAAAGGAAAAAGGGCTGTGGATACCAGTTATTCTTATACTTACAAAGGATAAGCTTACGCAGTATTAAAGTTTACATTTATACAAAGCAAATTATTAAATACACTTGCGGATTAGATCAGAAACACAGTAAAATGTCGGCATCGGCACATCGGCAGCAGTTTAAGCGTATATTTTGTCTTACCAGATCAGGTACTTCATATAATAAGCTACGGTAATTATTCTCGTTTCGGACCCAGTGAAGACCGAATCAAAGACTATGCTTAGCAAGAGAACGTATTGTACTTCAAAGAAAATATAAGTAACCAAAGAAAATATCCGAAAATCTCTTCGGTCAGGTTGTATCTGCTAAGGAATTCCGTTGGTTCGACATCACGGTCGGCCTGATTCAAGGTCGAGTGCATACATCTAACTAATGTTTAAATGCTACATAAAACTTCATCTCTGAAAGCGGGAGGTCATATGTACTTATTTATGAAAAAAGATAAGGCCTCCGAATTGGCGTATATCATCCGAATGCGAGTACAGAGCAACTATCTCGGTATACCAAGAGTTCCGGTCCACATATGGCTCACGCCTTAAGGTTCACACGCATTTCCATATGTACCTCATTAGCATGGTAGCACTGGAACGTCGGCATGCCTCAGCGATGTCGGCGTTTGGCCATGCTATATTATACAGATAGTTAGTGATGGTCTTGGTAAAGTCTTCCCGAAAAAAAAGGTTTGGTAAACGTTCGCAGAATTCGCTGAGCCGGGCCATCCACGTATTCCCATTACGGCCTTCATCGGTTCGCGTTTCAACGGCACAGATGGGCTTGGAGACAGCGAACGGTGTGGCTTTTGGTGCAGTATCTGTGTGCCTGTACTTTTATCGCTACATCGATAGATTACTTGCTCGTAATCCTTAAGGAATGGAGAAAAAAGCTAAGGACGTACAGACGCTAACCGGTCTTATACGGAACTGCGAAAGCTTCGAAGAGACTACAAGTTTGCGTGGCATTAAATTATTATTAATAGTCACTTGATCCTGTGTTCTTACTATAGTTTTCGGTAATATGATGGTGATCATAATCATTACGCTGCAATCCCAACTGTTCCCGTTTCCTGGTGCTACCTGAGACGCGACTGAATCTCAGACTTACGCTGAAAACGAATTGATTTCATATCGTTGGCGAGTCTTTGCAAGTGCTTCTGTGATTACCATTTTTTTTTATTTCTATGTGCTATTTTAGGGGGTGTGGGGTAAAGAAAAAGGTGGGGATGGCTATAAGCGTGTGTAGGCAATTGTGATAACTAAGAAAGTGGGCCGGATGCTGCTGTTGCTGTAGGAGATAAATTCTTAGCAATAAGATGAAACGGCAATTACGGCGTTCGCGTGAACCTTCAGAGCTACGTCATGTTCGCTTGTAGTAGTTTCCATTCGGGCCTATTTTGGCCTAATTCGTTAATCATGTTGTGAGACTGATTCACGTATATGAGTGTTTAAGTGTACTTCAATTAGTATTATTACAGAAGTTTTCCTAGAGAATTTCTATATGAAATGCTGCCAGATGGAAAAGAGACTAAACTGAAAGCATTCAAGGCCAAAATCACAATGGTTCAAACCTGCCAATCTGCGATCGGATGGAACATGTTGCGATAACGTTACCACTGTCGAGAGATGATTTACTATAACCAATGAATCGTTAACTAAAGGCCTCCTTGTCGAGCGTTGGTCGTCGACCAGTGTTTCTACTACATTATGTGGGCAGACTCTACCATGCCAATTGCGTCTCGGGAAGAAGCTAAGAGCTAGTTTTGGGGCATTCGTGAATTTTCAGGCCAGACTTTTCTTGGGAAGATAGAAACAAAAGCGTTTATTAAAAGTGCCTCCTTAGAGGGTCATTTCACGCAATGGATCATCTCCGCCAGTCAACGCGCGCGCTATTCTAGATCCTGGTCCCTAAGATCATGTATCGGCAAGCTGTCGATCCAGCCGATCAAGCGTTTATTGTTACGACCTACAGAATTCGATTACCGATGGCTAAGATGCCACGAGAACAAATCACGACGCGCTGTATATAGGCTCTAAATTGCAACTGATCTCATTGGACGTTGCAGTATCGCGCGAGTTGGAATTCAGCCGATCGGCGTAGATAATAAGCGTCATTTCAGTGTTACTACTGCCACAGCTTATAAATATTGGAACACTTGTATTGTAAGCGGACCGACCGGCCATACAGGCGCAACTTAAAGCGGCTTTCACGGTGTTTCCTTTCAGCCAAAGAGCTTTGAGAAAGAAACAACTGGATCTGGCCATTATTCTATGTTTCAAGAACGTATCCATTCACTATCAGATCAACAGTATGCAAAGTCGTATACCGGTGCTAATTTTTGTCCACACCTACGCAGTGTAACGCAAAACAGAACGAGGGTTAAAGAAGTCGCTGGCAAAAACACATGATCGGTTCAGAGGGAAAGTTTTCCTTTCCTATAAAATAGTGTATTTTTTTCTAATACACCCTTCGCTATCTGTTTTACCAGAATAGGTCCTTGAAATCATTTTTCGTTATAATATCAGGTAACTAAGGGTAAACATCGCTCTATTTCACTTTCTGCATTGTATGTATATATATATATATATATATATATATATATATATATATATATATATATATATGTTGCTAGGCTTAGGTTGATTGTTGAATGCAGAAGGTTTGAAAAATTTATTTGGACCTACGATGATTACATCTAAGCAATTTATTTACTAATTATCGAATTTGTCATATGATAGAAACATAGAATAGGCCTATACGTTCAGCGCTTGTCGCACTTTGTTCGTTCCCTTTTTGTGCAGGAGCTCGCTGATCACGCCGTAGATTCATGGTATGAAGGTGCCCGTAACATGTAGAATAGTATCGCATACGTTTCCTGATTCTCGCAGAGTAAAAGTTCTTTGTTTATCGTCGTTCCTGTTAATGGAAAAGCGTGTACCTGTTAAGCGAGAACTTTCGATCTCCTATAAGCATTGCGTTAGGTCGTTCTAATTGACTATGGAAATGGAACGTGCTTCAGCCCTGCAACAATCAAGTCTGCACTTTGTCGGTGTGTCGGGCAGTACCATAAACTTAATGATTGTATTCAGCTTGATTAAAGGCCTGCAGTCATCATAGGTATAGTACATATTACATACTTTGTTATATATGGACTCAAGCGAACGCTATCTCTTTCCGATACGCAGGGTCAAATTGCGCAGATCCTTGAGGTAGATAATTTGAGTACGATTTTTTGAAGATTTCTCGATTATTTTCTATGTTGAACACTTTTTTTTTGTTGAAATATGTCCTTTTTTCCTCAATCATCGCCTATGTGTTTAAGACGTACGAGATGGTTGATAGTACGTAACAATAGCAGAGATAATTCATAATAACACATAAGCGGTAATTGATACATGTAGCAAACCTGTCGAAAATAATCAGTCTATGTTATTCACGTTAATGGAAAAAACACAATTTGATAAAGTCTCAGTTATGAACGTTTCAGGTAAACAAGCATTTGAATGAAGAAACGCACTTTCGACACCTAAGTTACTGTGCATCTCATTAGGACCAATGTCCGTTTAAAAGCGTGAAATGGAAAAAGTGAAATGACCCGTTGCCCCTCAAGTGAACGCATACCTCAGGACTCACCGTTTAAACCAGTGTTTATTAACACATACAGGCCGATGTGACATTTCCGTAAGTTTGAAGCATTATGAAGCACGAAAATCATAGCCGGTTCTATTGATTGCTGTTGAAAAGTTCTTTTGTAGAGTTTGCAACGCATTCGAGTAGAATCGTGTCGAACTGTTTTAAACTTACCCGAGGCAGTTTAATCTTTTAAAACATCCGTATTCCATAAGATGAATTTTAATTGATAAAGGATTCTTCTAAACTTTGACCATTGAGCTTCCCCTTTTTGCAGGGCTCAAGATACTTGAAGTCATCCCATTACCTGATATCATCGTTGTTGGTTACTATCGTCTCCATAGATACACGGGGTTCGATGTACGTTCGTTCACTTAATCTTTCGTTTAGTCGGGAGTGCCCTTTCCTACTACAGTATCAATATACGCACTGTTCTATTATTAGATGAGAAAGATAATAAATAATTAACTTCAAGGACATAACAAAGGTTTATTATTAGATGTGTTACATCGTACATGTTGGTCACAAGAAACACAAGACTAAAATTATCTATCGATACTGAAATCTTCTGTTACAATCAATCTAACCTCGGTAGGTGCATAGGCGACCGTCATGGTGGGATGTGCAGAGAATTCCCGATAAATTCGCTCGTACCGTTATAACACTTGAATGTAAATATCGAGAAATGATCTCGTTTGAAAACGAGAAAAACTGGGTTCGGATTTGACGGCTTTCCGGGGGGCGGGAGACCGCGTGGGCTATACCTTCACATATAGCTTTTGAAGGCAAGAGATCAACAAGCCTGGATAGCCTGTTTTGCAGGAGCGGCAAAGGCCAAACCAGGGGCTTGACTCATTCCTCAACCCAGGACACAACGCGCAGAGGACTAGCAGGGCACTAGCGGGCAGAAGGAAAGAAGGTAAACGTGATTAATGTCGATAAGTACCAAACAAGAAATAGCAAGACAAGTGTGTCATAGTAATTTGTGCGCTATTCTACATTTGAGTGTTGCTATGTTCGACAGTCGCCGGATCCGTCAGCGACAAATCGTTGAGGCGAGCAGTACACAGACGATGATAGACATCGATCGTTCCAACAAGGGAATCAAGCTGCTGCCTTTTCCCTCCCATCGACCTGCGAAGAAACGGTTTATCCTGGTGAACTGAGGAGATAAAGAAAAAAACCAGAAAGTATTTATGCCTTCGGTCGGTGTATTTTAATGCTGTTTCATATCGTATCACGTACAGATTGGAAAAGACGACTCAGCATCGTCTGCCGCCTTGAAATTTACCGCGTTATTTGTTTCAAAAAAGCTGGAAGTGGTTAGAATAAATATAGGTCTATTCATTTTCTAACGTTGTTGATATTAAAATTATCATCGTTTTACGACAATCACAAAAATTCTACTTGACAATGTAATATTGGACCAAATAGGCCGACTTTACACTTTCAAGCCGGTGAAGTCTTGCGCATACACTGTCATTTAATTGCAGACAAATTAATAATCATGAATTCAGGGATACGTGACATAACTTTAGCTAGATAAACGCTATTACTGTTACAATTCATTTTTAAACTTTTTTTTTTTTCTTTTTAGAAAAAAGATACAAACGCACAGTAAACATGAATCGTCTTTCTAACTGGTTTCCTGTGGATGAATGTACGGCCACATTGGTTCCAGTAGGCCAAAAATGACCTTTCGTTCTTGGCCGAGACAGATGTTGCACTCGAATGTTGGCGGCGCCGACGTTATTCATCGAAATTCATGCCGGACTTGGTATTATATCGAAAAGCAAATGATGGCCACTGCCACATGTCAGACGCTGTCGCTGGTGTCGACAACGAAAGCCTTCGGCAGGCTATGTAATGTTAATGACTAGTTAAAGCTCCATGAATAATGCCATCGCTATTATAGGCCACAGCGGTGTTTATAAGAAGCTGTTTATGCAAACCGTGGATAATTTTCTGCCCTCATATCAGCGATGAGTAGGTTAAATAGTATCGTATAGAATAGGTAATGGCCGCTAAGCGGTGTCTCGTCTACTTTCGGTCCCGTCGGCGCAAATAGTGACGTTAATTTGACTTTGGGGCGTTTGTTACGCCTGTCATATGGACACATTTACAGTAGACGAAGGCGTCATAGTGTTTTTAAGTGTACGTCTATATTTACAATTAGCTTATGAATGTATCTATTTTCTTTGTCAGTTCAATTTATTATTTTCACAGATAGTAATTTATCTCATACGTTACTTTTTAATAATAACGAATTATTATACGGGACTTGAAAATGGGTTCAAACTCTTTTTATTTCGCGGTAAGTCTCTACGTGTTCGATGAAACGTATGATACAGGTAAGTTGCCTTTTATTCCCAACTTTGATTATAACTTAAGCTAATATACATATGTGTATAAGTAACGGCCTGAGCATTTCTCATCTGAAATGAAACCTTTTAATACCGTCAACATATTGCTTCTATTGCGTTACAGGTCGTGTCGCTGTGGATGCCGTAAGCGGCCTGTGGTGCGACGCGGTTAACTGAAAATTATGTTTAGGTCAGGTTGTCTGTGCCAGGAGAGATTTGGATTAAATTTAAAAACTGTCTTAAACAGTCAGTTTGAAGATGATCGCTATAGGTCGTATACACTTCATTTCTCTGCCTTGTTTTTGCCCAAAAATCAATTTAACCTGTTTTTTTCTTCCAGATTCTTTCACCAACTAGTTCCGTATTTTCTAAACTTCATATCGTCTGTTGTGAATAAAGTTACGAGTGACCCAGATGACAGTTCCATATGGTAACCGTCACTTATCCAAACATATCGAGCGCACAACTCGAATGTCCTCTGCTGGTAATCATAATTAAAGCGATCTTCACTAATAGTTAATTGTGCTTCACTGAGTATACGCGGTTGATTTTTGATAAGTGATACACAAAAGAGACATCGCCGTGTAGAAACAGGTCGCAAAGGGGTATCCAGTCGCCGACCTCCCCCATTAAACATTTTTTTTCCATTAATTCATTAGATATATAAAAGAAAAAAAAAAAAAAATATATATATATATAAAGTCAAGTAACTAATAATAATTTAAATTTGTCAAAAACATACACGCACAGTAATTGGAACGTAATGCAGCTAATTTTTTAGTACGACAATCACACTGAATAGACATATATGGCAAGCGGATACCGCAATGCACAGTAAGATACGTAACAGTATCATCATATGTATACATAATTTTATTGTGACAGTAAAGGATATAAACGATAAACGGATGCTGGCATAGATGCGCCTAAGATATGAACGCCCTAGCCGATACGTTGTCAGCCCCCGACTAAAAGCCTAGTCCTTCGCAAGATTAAAAGTTACGGGCAAAACTTTCGCTACTAAGTAAAAAGCCTCCACGATGAGCCTTCATTAGCTGAACCTTGTTTATCCTGACATCTGCTGAAAGGAGCTACATTGTCGAGCACTGTGGAGAGAAGGTTACACATATGGCTACGGTACATACGGCATATAATGTTACGAAGATATGACTGGCGGAAAACTGACAAGATATAACTATTAGGCGATATTATCATATATATCATAGTCAATATTGAAAGCCTTTAAAGGCGGACCCCGAAGCTTCAATGGTTGATCGTTTTCAGTTAGAACGCCTTTACAAACCACCATTGAATTCGCACGCCAGGTTATATGATGATACTACACAGTTGATTGGGAAACGTATTGAAGAGACGTATGGATAGATGAAAGAACAAGGCGAGAAGAACAGGCGGTCCTATACAAATTAAAACACGTTTTAGTTCGTATGATGAGTAAATTGACCATTGTCTGCTTTGCTGTCTCGCTCGTCATATGAATTTCTTATTCGGAGATCCCTGTTTTGGGCTTCCGTGTCTGAGCCGGATATCGATCCAAGTAGCCGTGTACCAAGGTCATAAATACTTGTGCTAAATTAGCAGTCATTTTCGATGCGATAAAGCATCCAGCAATCTATTCCCGACGGTGGGATTCTTACATTGAACAGAGCATAGATACCTATGCTCTGTTGAATCACGCCAAATTCTGGGGAGGCCAATAGTACAATTGAGCCAAAACAGAACATGTTGAGAATCTCTTATTGCCGACAAGCCTTGCAAGAATCGCTGATTTCCCCGATACGGGAACATCGCCATATGTATGCACATACAATCCGCTGGCATCGTTACTTGCTCTAGTTGGTATCAGACACAGCCGCTTTCAATAGGGCTCGTTAACCTGTACATGTTTTTCAGAAGGTTAAACAATATTAGGGTCATAAATAAAGAAACAATAAACCCTAGCGCAGTAGCCTCTCGCTGAGCGTCAGGTCCGGCTGTTTCGTTTCAGCAATTGCTACGTACACGGCTGCCATATGCGGGTACCCCCTTCGTTGTTTCCCATCGTCATCACGCTACTTTCGTTATCTTTATTACGTTGCACGTTTCCGACCCTGAAATATTCTCCCTTCAGAAAGCTACGAAAGGTTAGTTTGGATGTGACGATTCAGAATCGTTTATGGTTGACTATCTACAACAGGTTTTCTTGACAGCCGTTTGTAACGCTCGCGGTTTCCGCGTCATTAGAACACTCCTTCACCACGATTCATCCAGCTGTTCGACAGTAGTTCTCGTCTGACCCTGCAGAGGTGCGTATCGTGCCATCGGTGTCGTCGGACAATCGCCGAAAAGCGGTCGGTGAGCTTGCTGGCCATTTGTTGTTTGAGTAGCGCCTCAGCTTTACAACAAAATGTTACAGATACAAGAATCCGTATAAGACGTTCCTGGATTACGCACGAGTCTCTGGACAGCAGAGAATAGAACAGTTCTAGGAAGGAAATTTTCAGTATGAACTTAGATCTTTATACGCATTAATATAAAATCCTCCTCTAGAATGATGGCATTTTTATTAAGAAATAATATTTAACTGGCATCTAGATTGAGGTAGGGAGGACATATAATGTGTGGTTCGGATAGCACGCAGTAGTCAGCGATTCCATTGTTTTTGTTCATATTTCCATTTTTCTTTTTAAAGCAGAGGTAATTTTTTACGCTTGATTTAGTAGTAGCAAATGTAGAAACTAAAGAGAGTCTGCTGACGATACAAGACGCTACCTTTCTGACGATCGAATTAATTTGCTATCTGTAGAATGTGGCTTTTTGTGAATTTTTCTCACTATTGGCGTATGCTTAATAAATACTTCATCAGCTTCTCACTCGCCACTAATTATCCGAGTGAAAAATTTCTTGCGTAGTGCGATGCTTTTATTTTATCAGTATTTTAACAAAAACCCATACACAATCATAGTTGTAGTTCTGTGGAGAAAAAACAAACGTCCCCGCTTTTTTTTGCACGATTTTACTGTAAGCCTTACATTTTTTTGGGTAAGCTTAAATGTATGTCACGTAATCGAGTACGTAATGAGTTTTTTCGATTCAGAATTCAACATATTTATCTTTAAGCCATTTTGCGCCCACATAGACCAGGCAGCTTTAGAGCCATATCTGAAAGCAAGTAGGTCAGGTTGAAGACTCTTCAGCTGCTTGGATAGATCCCTCCTACTTTTACGAGTACGGCAACCTGTGTCTGACAATGGAAAAACGTGGATTTCAAACCAGCCGACCTCAAAGATGTCATGTTCGAGCAAAAAAATTGCTCCAGAGTCCTCATATTCACACGCAGCTCCCTAAAAGCTACAATTGCTCAGAACATGTTTGCCTTGGCCCGTTGTTCTATGTACGAGGGGTAACGTCCAACATTGCAGTGTCTTTATTTCGAGGCAATTTCCATGTTGATGTGATGAATGTATCCTATTTTAAATGAATCAGTTTCTAGCTTTATCGGGTCGGACAGATTCATTATCTGCTCAAGAAGATTTGTAGAGGAATAGAATGAATCACAGTTAATGAACAACAAACCAGTGCCAAAATGTTATTCGATAGGTTGTTGGTGATGACTTAGGTGGAAGCTAAATTTTTTATGCGTTTATAGGAGGCATGATTACTGAAAATTTGAAGGTAGTAAATTTTAGTGTAATAATGATAGAGAAAACAGCTGTATAAACATGTGTGACAATTAAGAAAATCCACAACCTAGCTTTTTTCTTCGATTGCCTTCTGTTATTGTTTGGCCGACTTCGTCTTGGGAACGTTCATTCGGTTCGAGGTAAGACCTACGGAAACGGTGGCCTGGCTGCCGTTTACCCACGCCCGAACTATAGTTACCGTGTATTCGCCTATGTAATTGTAAAGCCATTGTGTTTACTGTGACCTTCTACGATATAACGTTTTAACAACTATCTATCCCATAGAAACAAGTTAATTTTATCAAAATCATATGTTTCAATTCTTAGTGGGCGACCAGAGAGAAACTACACAGGCACTAAGCTGATTTGTCTAAGTATAGCAGACAATAGCGGCAGGCCTATGAGTAGTATTAGGCTGTGTTTGTTTCTCTCGCAAAAAATTCGTATTTTCATAATGACTGCCTTCCTGTCACAAGGGCGCGTTAAAATTAGGTGGCAAACGCTTTCATTGGATGAGACGTGCAAAATCCGCGCTGATATAATACTAAAATAACCCACAGAAAAATGTCAGTCATCAAGCCCTTAACGATCAGTGAATAGTTCTTTTTCTAGTTTAGATGGCTGGTCGGTTCCTGTGATTACGTGCGCGACTGATGACGCGTCTGTCCATTTAACTTCAAGAGATCTAGTGATTTCGGCCGAAACCAGGCCTTGACGGTTTCGTTTTAGGTTGAGAGAGGCGAGCCGTTTGAAGCAACGATTAACAGCAGCAGACACCGGAAGTGAAACAAAAAATATTTATTTAAACTAGAGATATTTATTGTAAATAAAAGCAAAAACTCACTCAAATAAGGCTTAATTCGTGCTGTTCCGGCTGAACCGATCACCGCTAATGGCCTAAAACGATAATCCATAGCTGAGCCTTTCTGAAAATTTTCGATTTAATAATCGCTGGATTATGTTTGTTCATCACCACATGAAACTAATTCTGGTGAGTTGTTAGAAGCTCGTCACAGAAGCACTATATAATAACTGTATGATAAAAATAAACGATTCAGTCATCTATTTAATTGCAATACGGTAAAGTTTTAGCCGAGATCGAGTAAACTTATTTGCCTTCAATCGTTTGGCAGAAATAAACGAACTGGATAATTCGTATAGGAAATAATGATATTTCCTCACTCAGTTTGAAAAGGTCCATACCTCAATCACTTTAGCATGTTCCTAACCTGGCTGCAGTTGGTATCGCTAGAGACGACTGCTGCCTGACGAAAATCGGTCACGACCTATACGCGGTGTCCAAGTAAAGCCTTCTTCAGGTACGGTCTAGCCTCGTTATAGAAGCGTCTCTAGAAGACCTGGTAGGCTTGTACGGCAGTGAAAAGCCGGCCCGTTTGCTAAAGCCATTTAGGCAAGCAATTATGATCTACATATAAGCAATCATGTCGGAAATCGCTCGCGGTCACCGCTATAGAGAGCATAGGAAGTGGTCGTGGTGATCAATGCGTGAGCCGCCGTTTTGAAACGGAGAATGCGCAGAGTTCCGAGTCGGCAGACCTCTATTTCAAAGTTAAGCGGGGAAAATTATATTAATAGTAAATGACAATAACGGATTAATAGTGTTTACATCAACCTATAGGCAATGAAGCGCATAAAGCCTCGGCATGTTTGTTATCAATTTTTTATATAAATTGTGTTGTTGAACGTCATTAAACGTGAATAAATTTTATGTATCATTGTAAGTAAAGGCTTTCAGCCTGGAGTTCCTTATGGCGTACGTCCTATTATAGTTATGTTTGAATTCAAATCGACCGCGTGTGCGGATTAAGAAGTGTCAAGGACGTTTCAGTCTTTCGTAGATTAAAGGGTGCGATAATCATCTTGCGTGCTATAGGTTGCGTCGTAACTGTACTCGATCTGTTTTTATCAATACAGAGTTAGATTAACTGTCTAGAATATTCGGTCAACTATCGATAGTTTTATCGGTGATAGAATGATAATGCGTTTGGTGTTGCAACCCTACAGACTTATTTGGGGAAACCATACATTTTTATACATTGGACTTCGAGTAGTAAAGCTGTTCTTGTTCTACTAAGCCATATGGCCGGCCGTTTGATCAAATGATTCGAACAGACCACCCCTCTAAACGTATAGTTTTACCAATACCTACCTTTAGCATGGGATGTATTTTTATACGTTCGTTTGAAAATTCGAATGGTATATCAGGCATTCAAAAAACATTTTTTTAAGAAATGCATCTTAATGCGCGATTCATTGTCATCAAAGGTCTTAAAATCAAAACAATAAGCACGCTTTTTGTGGTACATGTCTAGGCAATAAATAAGACCTCATTTACAAGAGCGTAGACTCAGTGTGTGGCCAAAGGCCGCAACACTTTTTCACCAAAAAAGAAAAAAAAAAGCACTAGGCCCTTCCTGCTACCAGCTGATGAGGTAGTTTACGCCTGATTTTTTGCGATAGCTGAGGTCCGACTTTCTGTTCTTGGCAGTGTAGTTTACTAAGCCTATATATGTTAAAGGTCCTTTCTGCCTGTAACTAATCGATACTATTTGTATGAGGCCCGTTCGACATGTAGAGGCACAAAGTGAAGCGTTCAGACTGTAAATGGGGCATTGTTGCAAGGTTCTGGAAGATCACTCCACAGCTGCACGATACGAGAACTAAATCAACATGTGTAAATCATATACATCTTAGTTGGCAAAAAATATAAGAGCAAAAAGTTAGGTCCTATATAAAAGAGTCAAGGTAAAAGAACATGGATAATACATCAAAAAAGGTGGGCGTACTGAAAGGTATATGGTCTAGAGGATTATTTACGTATTCATAGATAAAGTGTCTGCTTAAACAAAAGATACGCTCACGACGACCCACATTGGATTTCGCTGAGATTTTATGAGCTGCCCTCACGAACGCGGTACAGCGGTAGCGACTGGAATTCAACTCGAACAATCTGCAAAGTGCTTTATTAACGATAGAGAAAAATACATCTTGTTGAAATTATTTTTCTATTGGTATCTACTCAAATCTATATCTTGTACCTAAACAGCAAGTATTTTTGTTTTGATTTTTTCATAAAAACATTTTGCTTGGCTTCAATTAAAAATATTTTTGTTAATTTGATTTTATTGATAGAACATGCCTCACTGATCACACTGCTGACACGCGCGTTATTATTCTCCTATAATGTTTTGTTTTCTGGGATCTTTTACAGCCAACACCATCGTTATCGGACAGACCCGATGAACCACAAGAAGAGATGGACATTGTCGACTATTTTGAGTCTTGATTGACCTGTAATTAAATAACATTCTACTCTGTTGTTATTACGTTGTTATATTCATGGCCCGCTGAATGAATGCATTGATAAGTTTGTAAACGTTCTTCGAAATGAAACGCCCTAAGACCTAATCTGTCGGTGATACTAATCAGTCATATAGCTAGTAAGTAGAACATAGCTAGAACTGTATATTTCTACCTACCACCTGACCTGATCAGACGATCGTCAGCAATGCTAAAATTATTCAGGAAGTAAATGGCTATATATTGATGCTAAGTAAGCTTGCATCACTCATCGGATGCACGATGAGCTGAGCATTTCTCAACGAATTTTAGTCGTTAGACAGATATGTTATTGGCAACTTATCTGTCATGACAGTGTCCCACAGCAGCTGCTATTTTTTTGGGGGTGAAGCGCGTCGATGCACTAAGGAAACCGTAACGAATGATATTTCCCTGAAGGGCTAAAAATATTCACTAAGGTTACCGTCTCTATAAGCCGTAAAAATCCTTATGTTTATAGGCCCGCACCCCCGCACCCCCCCAATTTTAATATGTGACATGACTTTATTGCCTGCTAGCATTGTTTATGACTACTAGAAATCAGCCAGTGCAACTATATATGCAAGAGGTTGTCTGTGGCCGAGTTTTACCACGACCTAAGACGTAGGATTTAGTAGAAAGTTCCTGGAAGTTAAAATCACTGTTACCAACACATTGGGTGCGGACAATATATAAAAATTTATAACTAGCAGCTATTTCGTGAGAAGTGACTCACAATTAAAACACCATAAATCGTCATCTAAAGTATGAAATATTGATTTAATGATAGTTACTAGACTGAAAAGTTCGATCTAATCTATTATTATTTATTTATTAATTATTTTATATCTATGTTTATATATATAAGATCGATCGGATGTTTTTGATCTGACGAGACACGACTACTATTGCTTATGCTACTTGGATGCGAACGTATCGAAGTGATAATTGTTGACCGCACCGTACATCCTTACGGCAACAACGGCTGATGCAGAAACTTGTTGTGGGAATGAGTGTAGCATAGTAACAGTAAGCCAAGTACGGCACTGAAGTAACACAAGAGATAGCGCGCTCGAATCAAGTAAATAACTTGAAAATGAAGTTTACGCTCTTTTATGTACTTCATAAAATAGTTTTGTTTTAAACATGATGCGTCTAATTTCACATGAAAGCGTCGGCAATTTCATGAAGCTACATCTTTTATCGACTATAGCACGGTAATTACGTGTCTATTAACTGAACAGGGTAACTGATCGATGACCATTTTCAATAAGTTGAAATTGGGGGAAAGCGTAAAAATTGTCGGGGAGCTGAGCGTAGATACTGTCCTTAGTTGCTTGTAACTGTTACAGCTGGATATTTTCATAAATTTGAAATAATGAATTGAAACCTTTCAGCATATCCGATAAAAATTATAATAACATAATTGTAAAAAAAAAAATTGTTTTTACTAAAAGCACAATTTCGAATAAATGAACGCAATAATTGTTTCTGCCCAGTAGCACCACAATGTTGTTTCAATTGAGGATGCGGGGCGTAGCCGAATGCGGCGACCGAGCGACGCTGAGTATGTGCTTAAGTAACAACAACAAAAAAAACGAAAGCCAAATATAGCAGGAAAATACTTGCATAAATCACAAAATAACAACTTCACGAACAGTATGACGTAAATATTTGCTTAAATCTTATTAGTTATATCTATCGATAGTTAAAATATCTATCGAAATAGGTAGTGCCTTATTTCATATAGGAAAAACGACTGTCTAAAGCTGGAAAACGGCAATCATTAGAACGAATCGGACCTGGCACACTCAGCAGATGCTCAGCATGCTTGGCTGGACTGTTTTTTTCTATACGTCAGTTTTTTTTTCGGAAATATAAAAAAAAATGATTGTTTAGTCTCGCAGACTCTTTAAGAGTAAAATCAATGCAGAAATCATATTCAATAAACTGAAACCTCTTGCTTAATTTAACTTTATTTGAATTTAATTTAAACTGTTCACAAATAAATGAATTGCTATATCTGGCAGAATTTGATAATTACTACAACTAGCTGTTATATAGAGCCGGGAATATTTCATGTCTACAGCGAACTCTCGCAAAGCCTGAATCAGTCGGCCTTTACGTTCCGTCCACTCATTCAACTCTCAACAAGAGACGCTTTAAATTACATCGTTTGGTTATCTTACGGTTCGAGAAAAGAAAAAAACACATGAAACGTGTGCGGAGAGCTCTTGAACGTATTATATTTATAGCGTTCATGGGGAACTTGTTAGGATCGTCGCACTTCTACAAATTGAAGTCTAGCTTATTGAAGTAAACTAAAACGCCTAGGACTGTGTTCGTATTGAACAGCTGTCTCTTGCAATCGTTATCACAAGGAGTCCGGAAGTTAAGGCTAAATTGATGAGATACAAGAAACGGGCTTTGTTGCTTTAGGCAGTGATACATTTTGCTACAGGTAAGCTTTTCATTACAACCCATCCAACTTTAATGGTAGCCAATATTTTTAGGTGTATGGACTTTTCCGTTGATGGTCATATAACCCATTCCTCAGAGTTGGTTCATAGTTGAAAACTATTAAGAGGATGTCGATTAATGAAATCTTCTAGTTCCTTAGAAGAAAAAACTCGCTCTTATCATCCAGTACAGAACGAAACAGGTTTTGTTTACTCAAAGCACTATCGATATTTAAATTGGAGTTTTATTGCATAAAAGTGGGTTTGCATAGATGATTGGAAATTTGCCAAAGCCTGGTTGATGAAAACAGCTGTGTGAGTCTCGAACTACCCTTGCGCCATACCTAAAAAGAGTGAAGGCACAATCACCTACAAAAAATGATTCCCTTTGGATGTTAACATATTTTTCAGGCTACAGCACCTAACTTGTAACAGACCTTAACGGACTGTTTGTGATCGCTGCGGGGAGCTATTATCTAGACCTCTTCGCGATTGACAAATCTTCACCGAAATCATAAATTTCCTTTGTTGGCCGAAATCGGCAATTTATATTATTCACGGTGTTTAGATGGCTTCTGACAAATCCGAAAAAGACTTCCATGAAGGAAACCCGACGACCCTCAATAGGCTTTAGATTCAAAGATTGCTCAGAAGCAATTTTGGTGACATATTTGACGAAGTTATTTATACCGAGTCTATTTTTACCGTTATTAATTTAATACACGGCTACTAAAAAAATGTTATTTACATGATAAAGAAATAATATTCCAAACATTACTAGTGAATGGTTTATATTTAATATTGAAGGTGCAATTGCAGTAGACGATGGCTATATTGAATAAAAATAGCCATCAGAACTTTTAGCAAAAAAAAAATTATGATTCAGATGCAGTGTAGAAACCACACATAAAATGTTCTCAATTTAGGCCACGTACGCTATACATTATATAGCATTACGCATATGTAAAGCTGAGATGCGTTTTCTATTTCAGAAACCGATCATCACTTCAATTCTAATGGCGTTGCCCATCAGCGCCGATTACCAGACAATTGGCTTGTACTTGACAAGCCGAGTTTTTTTTTGGGCTTGCTGTGTATTCAATTCGAGCAAACGATTATAACCTGTTTAGGCGACCGCGTATCAAAAAACCATCGAGTTCCGCATTTTGGTCTCGAGAATTATATCTCACAGTGACCTGTCATATCATCCGTTCTGGCTTCCAGGTACTTCACCTTTGTGACCATGTACAAAATTATAGATGCCATAACAAACATACACGATTGATAAACATGAACTATTACTTGTTCTATTGAAGTTTGAAATACACCCATCATTCTACGTATTCCCAAGATAAGATTGCATAGTTTATATTACATAAGGGTCTGCTCCAAGGGGTACGACGTAGCAGCATATCTGTTTTAAGTACAGCTTTGAGTGATACGATTTGTATCAAGGACGAGACCTCTAAATCTAACGGCGCTTCAGCCTCCTAAGCTAATGTGCTAGGCAAATGTACAATCACCTCTCATCATGTGAAATCTAGCGCCTTTGTCCCTCTGTAATTTTAACGAAATGCTTTTGTCCGTGGGTTCTGGTCGGTTCTTGGGAACGAGCTCTTACAGAACCTTTTTTAGGATGATTTCAGATTTTCGCGCTCAGGATCGCCCTGGTCGTGGGCTTTTCGTCAGTCTAATTCCTTTTAATGCAGGCAAATATCTTTTGTGCGAAAAAAAAAAAGCAGTAACATGCTTACCGTGCACGATGTTCAAGTTCAACATTTAAGAAAAGCTTACAAGCCACAACGGATGTTTGTACTAGATATATTCGTATTTCTATGTTAGTCCGTGCTTCGCAATAAGTAAAAATAGGGCTGATAACAGAGTTTATGCAAGCCAATAGATAACTAGAAATAAGTAATATGTACTTGTCAGAGACCTGGCTACAGTCAAAGAGAGTATGGTTGCGTTCGAGTTATAGAGAGATAAAGAGAGTATAAGCTGCGAGAAAAGGTAACGACCTGTTACGTCGAGGAACGATATTAATGGCCGACTGCGTCCATCGCAGTAGTGGTTGTAGAATCGTGGAGGTAAGTTAATCGCAGGAAATACAAAGTTAAGTGTAAATAATTGCCTGATCATCCTGTGCTTTTTGCCACTAACTTAGCCGCTTACCTGGCCATTACTGATATACTATTGGCCCCTTATCCTGCTAAATATCTTATAAAAATTTTAGATCTATTTTTGCTACAGTTAGGTATGTTGTTGAAAGTGGTGTCTTTTTTCATGCCTGTTATGGTAGAAGATATGTGCGCAAACATTCATATGGTGAAAGACTTAACCATGGAGGCTAAAATGTCCCTACGTAAAGCCCTAAAGCAATATCCGTATTCACGGAAAAACAATCCGCTCCTGCGCAATGCTGATCATACCCATTTTAGTCGTCCAATCGTTGAGATAACGCCAGGGGAAGAAAGTGCTGCTATATAGATCTTTGTTATAAAGCGGCGAAGTGTTAGGCTGTGTAAAACCTTGAAAGTCGTTGCGTGCGGCGCGGCGATCGCCTCAGGATTTTAAAAAAACAAAGAGCATGAACAGACAACCAATAGGCTAGAACTGTGAATTATATAGTGCTTGGTTTTTGGAGATGTTAACTCATTCATCTAATTATTATGGGCTATTTTCATATTAGGAATTGTCGATACGTACCTTTGTTTTAACCGACGACTTCTGCGCCCTTGATATAATATACGCCCTTCAAAGGTCTGTGCTCTTTCAGAAGGCTTTTTCGGTCTACGACTCTCTCTTACTATATACTTCTATTCTATCTAAATTCAAGTTAAATTCAATAAAAATATTATAAATAGATTACTATAAAAAATATATTCAAATTATATGCATAAAGAAGCTTCCCTACAGAGGCCGTAGTCAAATCAATCGCAAATCAAAGCAACACATTTTTACGTAATCGTTTAGCGTAACCAGGGAACCGACATACTGAAGGCATTCTGCCTTTAGACAATAGGTTATTAGGGGGGTACCTAGGTAAACGTAACATATGTCGTGCGCACTCGTAAACACAGCTCGCATTGCAGGACAACTTCTTCTTAATCACAACCGAAACCTTTTTAACACGACTGCCTGGAAGAAAATTGTAGCCTATCAGGTAGGCACGGAAATTAAGCGCATTTAAGCACACAAGGGCCTGGAAAATTTGCCCTATATAGGCAAAAGATCGTTTCTCGACAAATGAGATTAAAGAAAACCCTGCATGATAGCTAAAAGCGTCTCTTCAGTTATCGACACTTGTCGCTCATTTCTCATTTGCTATTAGTAATCCGAGTTCCGGTTTCGATTACAGTCTCGCCAAATAATTGGGGAAAGTCAATAGACCTATCACACTGATTATAAAAGAAGCTTCAAATACGATCTGATCGAAACATTTTTTCCAAAGGATAATTTAAAAAGGAACCCAAAGAAATTAATCTCGTTTACGGATTTTGGGCCTCACATTTGGGTACTGATTTTAGTGTGGCATTCTACGCAGCATTTCTTAACCGCAACAGTACCCACTACATACGCACTCTTATCTATCCCTGGTTCTCAGCCAATACTTAAACAGGTTCGAAACGTTGTGCCTCTCACGCACCCCCGATTGTGTAGATATACTACATTTTCAAAACAAGTGAGATGCACAAGATAAAAGGGATCCTTCGCTTTTCAAAAGACCCCTCACAGCTCTATCTAAAAACGTGATAAAAAAGTAGTTGTACAACTCCGGTTGAGATTTGTCTCAGCCATTTTTGGCCCCTGCCTACTTTGAAACCTGGGTAACAGCTGTATTGCTCTCGACCTATCTATGCAATTAAATACATCTGCCCTAAACGTAACTTTCATTAAGGACAATTGCGATACCTCCCAACGCAGAATACAAAACGATAATCATTATTGATGAACTGTTAACAAAGCACCCTCGTATTTATCGCTCATTGGCGATGCAGGCATGAGAAGACCGCGATTCATTTTATATCGATAACTACTCTATGGTCGGCCGTTCTTTTACAGGTTAGTAACAACCGTTAGGAACGCCTTTACTTTCTCCTAAGTTTCAAAATTTTCCCAACAGTATCACTTGTGTACTATCACCATTATCTGTAGATGCACGAGATTTATATGAGAACGATCCGAGAGCACATGTTGAGAAAAGAGATTAGGAGACCTTTGCTTCGACACAATTTCCGATTAGGCGTATGTTCGTCAAGATGGGTATAATAACTTTTGTGGTATTGCGAAACCTCTGTTGGCATTAGCTGTATATTTCGAGGATACAGTATTGAGGGTTGCGGCGTGGTGGTTTTAGACCAGAACCCCCAAAAAAGTGAGCTGTAATGCGAACATAATTGGATTGATGTTTATATTCTAACAAAGCGTCAGGTATTTACCGTGCCAGTGAATTTGCTTGTTGCTTAGAACTAATGGCAAGAACTTAAGCTAAATGTGGTCTGGATAAATATATATATATGCAAGGAGGAGCTTTATAATTATTTTCATAACTGTAGTAGCTGCGATGTTATACTAATTATACGACCCAACCAAATGTATGGTCTCCGTATACCTGAAATTTACTGTTGTTAGTAATGGACATAGTTGAATAAACGGTATGAAGTAGCTAGCAAATTACGACTATAGGAATTCAAAAGACCTAAGCAGACGCTATCAGTAAAGTTAATTGCTGGACGAGTTATGGTAGCAATAGACTATAGGTGCAGACTAACGTCATATGACTTTACTAACGATAGTTAATTGAAATTCCGTTGCGTTACTTACTATTTAAAAATGGATAATAGCTTGCGCTTTGTTTTAAAAAAATATATTGCCTATAGCACTATGATCACGCCAACGCCACGATGTTGTAGGCCATTAAGAAAAAAAAACCTACGAGTATGTACATAGCTAATATTTGCTGACATTGTTTCCCAATCGTATGACTGGTAGAGTCGGCAATATGGCAATATCTACTCCTTCTTACTACAAGTTTACGAGAAAACGAACTCTTTCTCGCGAACTCAAACACAATTCCCTCTCCCAGTTGTCCATGTTTTATGGAGAGAATAAGGGTTAAGATATAAAAGCCTTTTTGCTGCCAGGCCAAACCATGCAGTTCACATCGTAACGGGTTTAGTTGAACATTTTAATGGCAGACCCTAGGTTTAACATCATAGATTACTCACAATAGTTCACCGGGCAGTGTATTTAAAGCTTCGGTATCCTCCTAACAACACGTTTGAAGGACGGAATACACATTAGACACGGTACTCATTCAGTCTTTCCCGGCACTATTGCTAATTCCTGTCATTAGTATGGCTATTGTCGTTAGCTTAAGTATCTTCTGGCAATTTGGGAGGTTTCTGAAACAATTTTACGATCCACATCTCATACGCCCATCTATGTTCCGTATCTAGGCATACTTAGCAAGCCTCAAAAGCTTCTAGTATTAGGCTTTTTTTTATTTGAGTTCATCCCCGTCAATGACTGTGAGATAACGGTAACCTCAGAACTATTGAAGCCCGACGCAACTTTGCGGGCGATACAATTTAGAATTGTCCAGATGATAACTGCGGATACAGCGAGATCGGTGTCATGAGCCGTAGTCGGATGTGCAAACCCAAGCAGCCATGCTGAAGATTTTTATGGGGATTTTTTTTTGCCATCAAAGTAGCTACATAGTAAAGAAAGATCCATACAATGCTTGAAGAACACACACATTTCAGGGTTACCTAGCTACGAGGCCGAGGGCTCGCACTTCATCGATTCGATATTAAAGAAGTCCAAAGAGACTCGTAGTCTGAAAGGTCAGGAGTACTCCAGGCATTCGAGGATCGGTCCATGGAAAAAAAACAAGGTAAATCTGAAATAAAGCCTAAAACCTTGCTACACTGAATGCGACCGCACATCTATGGTCGCACGGGTGTGTACTGCCGCCTTCATGAAAAAAGCTGAGACTCGACTGTGCGAAGACAAAGTTCTCATCAGAGGCTCACCAGTTTCCTTTGGAAACAGAACTAGGCTTATGTATATTAATTGGGTAAAACCTACGAATTAGAAGTTTTCTTTTAATAGGACGCGGACGGATAATTGTTAATTAGCAATCCCGAGTGGCCCATTGAAAACAATGCTTTACCTATTACAAATATCGTGAAAAAATGTTATTCAGTAGATAAAATATTCAATTCGAATAATTATATACTTACAATAAATGTTAACTTTATTTTACAAACTTCCTATTAAGTTTAATATATTCACACCATTTGTGTAAAATGACAGATGATTAATTACCAATGTTATTCGACCGTCTTTCCAATCTACGTGCGATAACCAACCATTTAATGGTACACAAAGAGCTGTACTATCGTGGTCCGCTTTATAAAAGTTATGTGTATTATTAAGATCATTGATCAGAATCGTTTAATATATTATATGTACATATAAGCGATAAGTAGGTCGCGCTACGAAAAGCTTAAAAAATAAAACTAGAAATCAATGTTTTGTTTAAGAAATAGAAAATTGCGAGACAGATAATAGTTCATGTTCAAGCAACGCGCAGCAGACGCTGCAGTATCCTCTAAGGTGTTTAGCCATTATCCATAAAGTTTCTTTCACTCATCTCCAATAGCATGAAGGCATATTTACCTGTCAACTTGGTCTATTTTAGTGTTTTTACGCTTGGAAATCAGTCTGGTTTTGTAAATCCTATCTATTTTTTGTTTCGTAAGAAGCTATATCACGACTTACGCTACAATGTATCGCGATTTTGCGTCAAAAGGAACCTTTCAATAACGTCAACCTGGTCTCTTAGGTACGGCGGTTTACCCTATGGTAAGAAAAAAGGAAATATTTGTACATGGTCAACAAAACGAAAACAATAATGCCTCACTCTGAATTCCTAACTATAAAGCGATCGTGAAGAATATTTCTTAGTAAAGTGGATGAATAAATTGTATTTATAATGTGCAATTTAAAGCTAAGGCTCATGGCAAGTTCAAGATCTTATACGGGCTCGCCGACTGGACAATAGGTTGCACAAGACAAGGTTACCTGGTATGCATTTAGGAACCGATATTAAGCATTCTGGTTCCTAAACGCGATCGGGAGATTTGATCGGTTGTATGTACTATGCGAATTCCACTTTTGGCCTTTTCAATATCACCTTAAGGTTTAAGATCCTCAGCTCGAAATGTATGCCTTATGTCTTGCGTTATAATATGTTTAGTGTCTATAAGAAAAAATGGAAACAATACAAAATAACAATAGAGCCTTGGTATTTTAAATTATATATTACAGCCAATCAGTAAGCTTTAACTCGCACATGAAAACTGCTGATATCCCCTACAGTAGACGAGGTTAGTCCTTTTTTCATCCACAATTGCTAAACCCTTACAAACTCCAATTTTTTCATTTTGTTAATAGACCTATTGTCCACATGGTAAAATTATCATGATAAGCTATGACTAACAGTGCCAGTAATACGTCTATAGGCATTATTGCGCTAATCTCACCATATAGGTAAACGCCATGCTCGTGCAATGACGTTTTAATATTTTGCACCGTGTGTCACTTAAGCCTTCGACCCTTGTAATGTGGCCTCTTTTGTCTTCTAGGAGACATCTCCTCCTTCCTGGTCAGGCCTCCAGCGGCGTGATTAGGTCAGAACAAACTAAGGCCATAATTTTTTTCTCACGGAAAAGAACTGCCAGTAATACTTCGTGCTGGAAACAGCTGAACCCACTACTGATCTAATAAAGGCAGTCATAGACAGCCGATAGGATTCCTTGCTGCACGAAATAGTTCTAGATGCTTTTACTTTCGTAGTACGTATGATGATGGTAAAGTGATTGCTCACTGAAGTCGCGGATAAATGGTAATCGGTAAATGGTAAGTTCGAATCCAAGTGCAAGCATATTGTCGCTCGTGTTGGGCACGCAGTGCTCGGCTAAAATAGTACCGGATGTAAAACTCAGAACTTTTCTGTAACTGCCTCCACGTCGATATATGATTTGCTAATAATACTCGTAGTCTTTTAACTTATTACCCCCCTCTCGCCCTCCCTCCCTCCCACGTCAAAAACAAGTGTCCTCAAAAGAAGCATCGTTTGGTGAAAATTATTTCCATTGATAAAACTTTTTCTTATATTAAAATGTTTTTGGGGGAAGAGCATAAATTAATTTATCATAAGATAATAAAATGTACGCACACCCGTAAATTGCTTCGTATTACTTCATCATTATTATTATTAGCAGCCCGATTTGGAAGATAGTAAAGGCATTTCGTATGTCTTAAAATACAGTCAGCAAGATCAACTATGCCTACGTAAAATTAGTGATTGCCCTTCTCTCAAAAGGGTAGATGGATGATTAGAAATGAATGGCAATGGGATTTTTAGCATATTTGACGTTTCTGCGAAGATAGCATATCCGAATCTGCAGACTTTAGCTTTTATCGACTGTTTGCAGCTGCTTAAGTGTGCAGACGACAATAAGAACGTCAGAATTTCAAATAGGTCTGTAGATAAGAGACGGCCATAAAAATAAATCATTGATTTAGCAAAATTCGGGGGACTCTTAGCTATATTTTATTGACTGACCCGATTGCTATTCAATAAGAACGAAGAACATTCAAGAAGAAGAGGTATCTTTAAGAATAGAATGATTGAATGAGTTACTGCCATTGAAGGTATTTTGATGAGAATTCATTTCGAGTGTCCAAATCATGGAAGTGACTAGAATCCTTGGGACACTGACCTACTTTTGTAATGGCTGTCTATAAAGCAAACAAGCTTCATTATTCATATAGGGTATTATCAATATACTTTAACATTTATGATTCATTAAGAACATTGTATGACACACGCTTATCCAACTTTACGGGTAAGTTACCTAACGTGAATTTACCAAAAAAACAATGGAACCCTGTTTGTTAGCGCGTCAACAACCTAGCCTAGCAACGATGATGGAAACACATTTGATACTAGAAATGTCGCGGTAGAAATTAGGTCAGCGATTATTTCGCCTTTCACGATGTCGGTTGACCTATTAGCACATTTAAGTTAGTAACTTTATTACGTTACCCACAAATGTCTTTATACCCTACTGCCATTGACATCGCTGATAGCCTATTGAGCCAAATAAATATTATGCAAAGAAAAAAGCGATAACAAAAGGTAATTTCTTCGTTAGTTATAACTAAAGAGGATTTTTTATATAATAATTATTAGTTGTACATAAAGGGTACAGTGTGTCAATTGAGTTAAAAGGCATGCGGCCTAATAATGAGTAAGGGGCTTTTGCATTAGGTTTCATCTCAAGAGTGCCCTCGTCAGCATTCCATTTGCCGCGTATGATCTCAACCGTCAGCCTTAGCTATTGAGAACAAGTTAGAATTCCTTTACGACTAACTCCATTAGTGGGAACTTCATAAACGATCCATTGAGGATAAAAACGATACCTTTAAGTTTAAGACTTTATTACTTTATTTTAATAATATTATTAATCTTCTAATCGATTGCTTTATATCAGACGTGCAATCGGAGTGAGTCGCGTAAGTGCTACGCGTTCACTGCTCGCATTTGGTTATTCGCTGCGAGAGCTGAAGCCGGGCGGCGTTTTTTTCGAGCTACCAATACTTTTCGAATCACCTCCCTATTCTCACAAATTATACATATACATATATATACGGCGTGATCGGCGTGAACTTGGAATTTCTTCAAACGACAAACGCGGTTTGAAGATTCGCGATCTTTAAGCGGTACTGGTGGATGAAATCTCCAGAAAAAATGTCGACAAATAACCATTGAAGTGATGCTCGACCGTGATCCGATCGGTAAATCCACAATACACAACCCCGCAAACATGTCCGTGTAGACAAACCCAACGAAAAATGGACGATACATACCCAAAAACCGTACAATTCCTAGAATTAATCGATGTCGTCGACAAGTGGTCCTATCATGATCTTCCCGCTTTGATAGGACTTTAAACAAAGAGGTTTTATGTGGTTAAGGCTGTTAATACCTCACGAAAATCACAGCAACACCCCATATATCATAATGAATAAATACTCTCTAAAAAGGTTAAAAGATAAGTCTCGAGACTTCCTCGATGCCGTTTGGTCGTCACCTTTCTTAAAAATAAAAACACCAGGTTGTCGTCAGTTCTCCTATGATGAAAAGACGACTATTATCTATATAACTATTAGCCACAAAATTTAAGAAACCTAAGAATTTAAAAAAGTTTAAAACGTAAGAACTTAGAAAACATGCATACCATGGGTAAAATTAAAATATAAATAAGTAAATTAAAAAAATTAAGTAAAGCTCTGAGTATGATATCCAGCAAAAAAGACATCGTACCCCGGTACTTTTTTTAGGAAGGGAAAACTATTAGCATAAAAGTTTGTCTATAAAAACTGTTATGCAATCATGTATAGAGGGTATTTGAACGTACGTCTTCTGCCAAGATGGTGCCATGTTTGAGGTATAACTGAACTAAGCTTGAATATCTGACCATGTTTTGGGATAAGCATAGACGAAGCGTTATTAAACAAACGTGTAATTAATTCCAACCCGATAACGTCGGTCCGTTATTAAAAGAAAACTTTTTTCCGCCCGAAATTCACAGTCTGCGTTTTCATGGTAAAAAAGTTTGTTATTTGTCCGAAATTGAGGGTCTGACTAATTGCCAGTTTTTAAGTGAAATGTTCTCAACAGAATTTATATTTGTATAAGAATAACCGACAATTCGCTGAAGCGGTCCAAAAATCTGCTTTTGAGATACCTCAATATTCTATATAGAATTTTATGGCCATCTTGAAGCGAAGATTTTCTGCGACTTTTTGAACCTTTTGTACTTATCAGCCGTTTTGAGGCATGGCATTTTTGAGACCTTTGGCCTGTTATCAGGCCAAAATTCAACCAAGTTGCACTAAAATGCTGTGGTCGTAGCCTATTTAAGCAGAATTTTAATGAGTTAATAATACTATTTTTAAATCGTGGCTGATTTTTAGTTTTTGCTTGTAGTTTATGGAGTAGCCCGAGTCTGAACTTGAAGTACTGCAGCAGTATAAATAGGCTCGTGTCAACCTTTGGCGGAAACCCGCGCCAGTGTAAAATAATATGTATTGCCATATTACTTTCCATCGGCCATTGGCTATCTGGTCTGTGGGTCTTACTGGAATGATCTGGGTTTTTCTCAAACAAATCTATGAAATTACATACTTATTTTGTATCATAGTAACCACTTATCAATGCTAAAATTCGAACCAGCGACGGCAGCAGGCCCATGATTATCTTGGCCATTTGCTCACAACTATGCATTAGTCACGCTAAGCACGTCGCTTTCTGCAAATTGTGGTGCGCATATATATATATATATATATATATATATATATATATAGAGAGAGAGAGAGAGAGAGAGAGAACGGTTTTGTACAGCATATATACACGCATATCTATGCTATATTTATTCTAGGAACGCGTACAATGCGCACCTTGAGGTCTATGTAATTCTATATTGGTACGGCATTCTCTGAGACATATTCTTTCTTTAAATCCCACTGTCGATTCGGGTATCGGGCCCATCTAGCCGCTAACGTAGTACTCTTTATTTGCTTTCAGTCTATTTTGACAAATCTGATTCTAGGGCAGGCAAGTTCCTAGTGAAAATTTGTCTCGTTTTTTTTGACAACTCTAACTTTAGTAACAGTTTTTTTTAGGCCAGTTATGTTTGTTCAAGCGTTTAGGTCGACTTCTTTTTAGCTCGCTAATTGTTTGTTCGCGTAATCAAACTGCTGGTTCGTTTTGGAATAACTGGACAGTGCGTACAAAGGTTACGACAGCCTATACTCATATGTTAAAACTTAATGTATATTAATTATAGCTAGAAAAATATTATTTGCAAGTGGAGACGGGTTTTTGAACGCCCTTCCAGACTGCGACTCAATGCTAAGCACTCACATCTGCAAGCGAACATCATGGGTCATGAGGAACGTCACTAGGCTTGTTAATAGGTAAAATAGAACCATCAAAAGGCTGCCAAAGCCGCAACGGTGTCGCTGAACAGTTAAGTTGATGGAAAAAGGAGGTGTCTTTGTGCAGCAAGATGATTCTGTAGGGTTCCTACACCGATGGCCCCCGCGGAATCTGCCTTCAATTATCATGTAAGATTCTAGGACATGGGCGGTATTTTTGCCATGTCTGAAACGCCGCTTAATCACAGCAAAGAAAAAGTTAATGGCGTTTATGTCAACTTGCTATCTTAACCCAGCAGTATGCTGATATAAAGTTCTAATAATTTTTCACTTTGGACACCAACTATATTTTACATGTGGTAAATCAACAGTCTGGTAATTGCTGGTAAATACGCACTATATACAAATAGTCACAACTTAAATTGCTACACGTGTATACCGTTATAATAAGAATATGTTTATAAAGACTAAGAAGATAATGCTACACGAAAGCTAATACCAATTTTTTTTTTCACAGTACTTTGCTGCTTTCTATAGAACTTAACATGGAACAGACTAGGTCCAAAAATATGAAATGCCAAAGACGTTTTATCTTAGTTCAGTTATCTAAGTTCTGTGATCAGTAAACATTTTATCCCAACTACTGAATATAGGATACAAGCGAGGGAGTGCACAAGTATTATCGAATCGAAATGTTAGAGGGTCATTTTATTAACAATATAGTATACACTTTTCACAAGATGGCTTCCCAACTTACTTTTCAATTCACGTCTTTCTGGCAAATATCTGGCAAATGGACTAGAGCGGTAGATTTCATACCTTTTACAAAGCTTCCTCATTGAAAATACGGGCCAGTTTTACTTTGATAATTGACCACGTACGTTGACGTTCAATAGAACTCTGTCTATCATTTTCGGAACTAACCGTATCGAACGTTAAGGCCATCAAAGAAGAAATACGTCACCCACAAGTATCTAGAAACGTGGTTTTAGTTAAGAGTCTATTCTGAAAATACAGTGTAAAACACTTTTCCAATAGATCAGACGGCATCACAAGAGAGACCCTCGTTTTAATTTACCCATTACGTTACTGTTGAGAACTTATTGCGGTCAACTTGTTGAATAGCAAAAGCATGGTATTTTAATCGTCAGTTTATATGGGCGTCATATAAGTCCACCGACTACCGTCTCAAAACAATGGCGTCCGTTAGCCTATTGTATAATCGTCTTCCTAAGCCTCTTAAAATCGACCTAGCAGATATCGGACATCGAAATGGTATCTCGTTACCCCGACCGGCTTTGTTGAAGCCCCAAGTTGAAGACCCCAAGCAAGTGTACAATGCAAAACAAATTGAGTGGCTTAAAACCGAATGAAGGACTGCAAAGCTTATTGGGTCAAAGGGAAATCTCGCCGTTAGCATTAATTTCAAGACCTAGGTGTCTTTTATCACTTCAGCTGAAATTTGTATTCAAACAATACAGCTGCTGTACTTCATGAATGAGAGCAATCATGTAAAAAACCTGGCCTACCCGACCTGCAGTATTTCATTTCCGATTGGCTATGTTCGAATAGATTTCTCCGCGTTCTTAAACAAGGCGTTAATGTACTGGGTTACGCTTTCAGCGCTATTTAGCTTGTTCTACATGTCAATTCTTGGCCAAAAAAGACTACAATTGGACCATAAAGTATCACCTTGAAAAAAGCGTACACTATGAAAATTAGCAACGCGATAACGAGCAGAATCATGTTAGCTTATAGGCTTTTCGTCTTTTCCAGTAATACCATAAAAGGATACTTTTTTTTTCTATTAAAGAAAAAACGTTTGTATATGTTTAGGTATTCCTAAAATTAAGCCATAAGTCACTTAGAGTAGATTATGCTTGATCTCCAATCACTGCGATAAACGAATTCTACATAGATTAGATACGAAAATGTTCCTATTTCGTAAGTACCTCGATGCTCGGAGTCTGTATTGGTGCTAAACGTTCACTGGCACATCGAACACACAAAACAGATAAGCAGGATCAATCCGGAGCTACCGGTGATACATATTTAAAGAATATAGGCGGAGAAGGCACGAACGGCATTAATAAAGTAAGTTTAAATTGGATCGTGACGACAACTCGAGTAAGTAGTAATCAAAACACGTTCCGAATAAATGGGCATCTATTTTATTTAGTAAGGTTGATACATTTCTGTGAATTAAGTGATTATTTTTCTTTTTTTAGCTATTACCGGGCATGCAAAGAAGACATGGTCAATTTCATGTGTAATAACACAAAAATGCCAGGCCAACAGCGTAGGTAGCCATATACTTTCCACAACGAAACACATACATATAATAGTAGTTCGGTTCCATATGAACGGAAAATAAGCACTGTAGATCCAACGTTTATTGAATAGGTAAACTTATCGATTCAATGTGGAAGCGACGCGGTAGAATTAAACGCCATGTCGTTACGACGAAATTCATCATATGACATTTTCATAATATAGCCGTATGTCTTTGTGTAAACTATAGTTTATAACAAATTGCTAGCGAAAGCCATAGCGTTCCTAAAATCAAAACCTCAAACGTAACTCATAGCCTTTGGAAAATTCTTCCTTTTAGTAGCGCGAGTAGTTATGACACCAACTGAATATCGGGAACGTAGTTAGCAGCAAGAGAAAAAACTGGCCCGGATTTTTGCGGAAAGCTTTCCCGGGCATTTTCTTTTGACTTGTGTCCAGGGTTCGTTGGTGTTCCACGAAGTTCCACATTGGACAGCTGCAACTTCAGGTTTGTATTTGCCCCAAGCTCATATCTTTTTCTATTCCACTATAATTTACAGATTAATGTGTATTTTTGACATACGTAACGCTGTATAAGTATGCATTTGTAGCTAACAATTTATGTATTTGTTTCGACGGCACGTATTCTGTTGACACTCCTTTCTGTCCCATAAAGTTTCTTGAGCTCTGAGACAGGACAATGTTTGTGTTCGTTATTTCTATATTCATGTCGTCTGTATCACTACTACTTTCCCCTCTCGTAGGTATGGCAAAGTTTCTGCAAGTGCTCCTCCCTGCTTTTGCCTTTCATTCGGAACACCGATACAGTGACGATCACTCATCATGAATGTTGGCCCGTAGCTCTTTTTCGTGTATCACCTTGCCCTATCGCCGTGCCGTTCAGAACCTATATGCACCTGTCTGGTGGGTAGCTTGTGTATGTAAGGACTACGTAGACCTTCGACATGTCCAGAATACTATATATTTCGCGCTCTTGATCTTATGGACGCCGTAGGTTCGCCTTGCGGTGGGGCGTTGGGCCTTTGGAGCTTTCGGTTGGCATGCTACTGCTATTGCTACTGTTGTCCTCTTCCACCCCAATGTGCAGGCCACTCCGCTGACAGCCGGCGATTGCCCGTCCCAATGTGGAGAGGGCGAGTAAGAGAGGGAAGTTTGCGAGTCGACACGAACCGAACTAGAAATCCGGAGCTGCTTGCTCGATCTGCGACTCAGCTCCATAAAACAGGCATCCAGTCGTAGCCACGGCCCGGTGAGCCCGTTGGGTTGAAAACACGTATGTGAGCTGCACCGGGCAACCGACATAAGTACGGCAGGATATGGGAAGAGACAAGATCGGTGTTAGTACGTGAAGTGCCGGTCGCCATCGAGCCGATTTAACTTAACCAATGCTTGATAGTTTTAATATGTAATAATAGTATTAGTAGAAATCGGCGGCTAGATGAAAAGAGCGCGCATTCACAGAATGAGCTTTGTGTGACTGTTCTAGGAGTGATTAAATGCAGTGAATTCGCTTATATTGAGCATGTCGTACAAGTGAATGAATGTATGCTTTTGTCTGTGTAATAGACGTCTGTGTATCAGCTGCGAAGTGACGTTCACGTGGAGGATGCTGTTGTGCTTTAGGAAGTTCCCCATGTCTAGCAAGTTAAGAAAGAAAAGTTAAGAATGGTCGAGTGGTAGTCTGTTCGACGAATTGCCGCGGTCAACGAGGATATTCCTGACCAATGAGTAGCCTGAGTGAGCAACGATCTAATTTGAAGTTAGTTTACACTTTCTGATCGAGTCGGTCGGCTTTCCATTTGTTGATATCGCTACGACCCGGTGAATGGCTCTACCCTTACGTGAACCTAGTTAAGCTGAAGGCGGTGAAGGAGCTCCAAAACAAAACATGTTTAACTGTTGGACTACGGACGGTATCACTATGACCCAAAAATGACTTCGGGCCCGGGTTCGGCCCGGAGAGCCGCATACTGCCTTACGACTGTTGTTAGTATTCGATGCGGATTATCGTTCTGCGCTACGCCGTACTCAACGCCGGTAACAGCTCACATAACAATAACAGCACCAACAACGGCAACAATAACAACAATAACAACGAAACCACAAACACCCAGTCAAACCAAAACAACTACCAAAAAGACGTCGGAGGCCACATTTCAAGCAGCATCGACCGATGAATCCAAGATCGAATCTCGTTCAGTTCCGAATCACAGCAAAGAACGCATACCGAGTTGTCTATTGTCCATCACGGGGATTGTAATTTCGGGTTTCTGTAATTGCCACAACCACTTTCCATGCTACAGGACGCAACAAACAAACAGAAAAACGTTGCAAATCAACGACTCAAGATCTTGTTCCCTTGCGCTACTGGATGCCGCTGGCCTCACCGTTGACACAAGCCACAAACAACGATTTGGTAGGGCCAGTAGGTTGCGCGAAATCAGCTGTCTGCTACACAAGTTCGGCCATCGAGCAAATCTGTTTGTTTCCAGTGCCGATGCGTTCGTTCCATGAGCCGCTATTCGGGGTGAACGCTTTACTTAGACTTTTTCGATGATTAGGACACGTGGACGGCGTCGAAGAAGATGCCCCGAAGAGCTGTTCGAAGTCTAGCCACGTTAAAAGCAAATCGGAGGACATTAGCAGGACCTCAACCAGTTGACCGCAAGATAAACTGAGAAAACTTTGCAAGAACCGGTAGTAACAGCAGCAGAAGCGAGAGGAAGTTTTAAACAATCGGCAAAATCAAAATTAACGAAAACAATTGCTTTTGAGCAGCAAGAAAATTGCGCCATTATCTTATGTCCACGATCACAATCACAGACAGCATACGGCGCTCCTTTTAACAACTTCAACGAAAATAACAACAATAAGAAGCTGCTGTACCTTTGCAGTCGTAACTGTAGAAATGGCGGTCTGCGTCCTGACAGTTTCCTGATGCACTGTATCATCTTCATCAGCTGTTGTGAAAGTCGCATTCATCCAACTACTTAATTACACAGCAGGCACATTACCACCTTCGTCATTACGAGCCGCTATTTTACAGTGAAGTAAGTCCTTATTTTCTAATGTAGCCTTATTTCTAAATGTGAAAATCAATAGATATAAATACCTGCCTCATCACGCTGGAATTAACAAATGAACGTTGTTGTTCAGTCTCTTTTTTTCAATATTTTTCGAGTTTTTGTGACCCTACTAATTAGCCTAATAGCACTCATAATAAACTTATAATAGCAGTACAAAAAGTCGGCGTGCGATTCGAAAAGTGCGCGGGTGTTTTCTCAAATCGTCATTGCACTTGTTGCTGCTGTTGTTATTGTTGTTGTCGTCGTCGTCGTCGTCGTCGTCGTCGTCGTCGTCGTTGTTGTTGTTGTTGTTGTTGCTGCTGCTGCTGTTGTTGCTTGTGAATTCGTTTGTTTTGCATTGGTGCGGCGGGACTATAACGTGACCCGTTGACTGGAAAAGGAGAAAAACGTGTTTAATCATAAATTGTGCTCGCGCCAAGTGCGACGGTGGTATCAACATGCGCCCGTCAACGTTCACTGAAGTATTCGCAGGGAAGCGTCAAAATAAAGGGTGACGAGACAGGCCTCGTGAGCATTGCTATGTTATTATTATTACTATTATTGCTATTGCTCTTATTCGAACGGATAATTAGATTCCAGCTGTTCGTTACTGCTGTCTTCATCACCATCGTCATTCATCGCTCACCAATTAATCATCTGAGCCGACAACCCAATTGAACGTTGATGGAACTCGTGAAGTCCTGAAGCGTAGTAAGATTTTAGGCTGTAGTTTGGCACATGTTCAGGACGAAACGAAGAAAACGGACGACCGTAAGTGCTATTCGGAGACTAATTAAAAAAATATCAAGCCGCAGATTGACTAAACTGTTTTTTACTACGAAAATGTCTACAGATGTGTGAAATATGAACGTAGGGTGGAACTTTTCAACGAATTGCGCCCTAAGACCGCTGTAATCGGCCCAGCTGAAATCTAATTTCTGACTTAAGGTAGTACAAGAACACTCAACTTTGTATCTCGCCTGGGACAACAAGTGTTAACCTAGGAACGAATAAAGGTTCCGGAGCTTCTCTAGACGTCACTATAGCCAGTAGCTTTCAGCTTTGTTTTGTTTGGGTCATTGACGAATTCTGCATGTCCTCGGAACAGTAGTGGATTGGCAAAATATGGCTTGTAACATTACCTCGTAATCAGCAGCAATCGGTCGCGTTTCTCTGCGAGACAAAAGGCTCAGTCAGTCTTGATTTGACATCTATTTTGAAAGGATTTCAATCTGACTAGCTAACCCCACTATTTCGGATCACGTGGGACGAACGCGAGGCTACACGCGAAGTCTATGAGCACAACAAACAACCACCGACCGCACACGAGAAACCTGCCAACTTTACTAAACGTATTTAGCTAATATAATAAAAAACGAATCTGTTTCAACAAATTGATTTAGAAAAGCCGTAACCAATCCACAATTTCAAGACTGAGCTGTCTGGATGCTCAAAAAAGCGTCGCATCTATAAGTCGATCGTGCTCTTGCATAAACCTTCGTGTCTGCGCATAGGTGAAGCTAATATGTGACAGGTCAAGCCGTTCTCAGTTCACGCACTGCCGTTGAACAGAACAATCGATCTGCCATACTGAAACAATCAGCCCTATTTTCTAGAGAGTTTTCAGTGAAGACGCACACATTTAACCAATACACGCACATACAAATTGCAACAGTGTCTCAACAAACGTCAATATATGTCAGCAAGAATAGCACAACCTATGAAGATTTAGAAGTAACTTACTAAGAGGCGCAGTCGGACGAAGGGCAAGACGAAAAAAGAAACACTAACAACAAACAATAGAAACAGGTGGAAGTTGTCGCCTTAAGAACAAAGTGGCACGCCAGCGCCTTTTGCAGCGCCTTAAATTTAAGTACGACTCCTCTCGCAGATAGTAGTCGTTTCGCGCTGGCGGCGCTCAGGGTCCGAAGAGTCGGAGGGGTCAGGAGTATCAGCAGTACAAGATTAGGGGTAAGATAATCCTGTGATAGCAATTACACTGCTGACACACACGGAGACGAACACACATAGACACACCGAAGTCTGACTCGCACGCGCACGGAAATTTATTAATTTCCGTCTCATTGCTACTCGTGCATTATTTCGAAAATCATCAACGTCATCGACGACGATCGGGTTCCGACTTCAGAAATTGACTGTATTTTCATTTTTGTTAGGGAGACGATGACGAAGGCAAACTTGAAATCTCGTACCACTCCCTGCACTCTCCTTTAAAATTGGACAACAAAATCAACAGTAGATGCAAGAAATCGACAAACGTTTGCTTGCGTACGGAAACTTGTATCGGTCAGGGCAGTGCGAAAAGTCAATCCTAGAGCTGGAACCCATTGAAGATACTTGGAAGAAACAGTGAGTGCCTTGAAGGGGAGTCGTAAATGGTAAGAACAAGGTTTAACGCTCTTCACGTTTACTAACCGTCTTAACAATACGAGCTCTTCAAAGCGGGATAAGAAGATTACTACGGCTAGCGTAGCACCCTAAAAAAAATCGATGAAAATCTGCAAATACGGGACGCGTAGCCGTTTTAGGTGTGTATGTACGTCTTTCGGCGTATGCACGTGCTTATTAGATCGTTGTGCGCGCTGTCCGTCGTTTTGATTTTTCAGAAAAAACTAATCGAGTCCATACGTTCGTATGGAATTCTCATAGCAAAGGTATGGCACGGGTAACAGTTATATCATCAACCGGGACAAGACGTGGCTCTTAGGGAAGCTAGCTGGATCAAGCAAACAACGTGTCTCCCTCGTCTATCATCAATACGTCTGTATTAATCCCGTGTGTGTGTCCGTTTCGGTATGTTTTAGCAAAGTGACAATGAACCGGCTTCTGAGTGTGATAACGGCGTTACTCCTGATCGTCTCGACGGAGGCTCATCAGACCCTGCAACCTGGGTGAGTTGTTGTTGCTGCTGCTCTGATCGATTAACTAATCTTGGAAGCGAACAAACTAATAATTCGCCGTGCGCAAAACCCATTCTCATGTCGACATACTTTACATTTATTGTGCTATTTAGCACCAAGTAAAGAAAGGTAAAATGAATCCGCAAAAACACCAGGTGACTTCTTTCGGTTTAGCGGGGCCGAGGGTCCAGGTTCGAATTCGGGCATAGACAGACAACGAGCAGAAAGGTCACCCGGTAGGAAAATGCTGCACATGCATATGCACAATATATACAGTCATTTAATTGGGCCATTCCCTTTTTGACAATACTGGTTATGTTTACTGTAAGGATTTAATTTACCACGCACTTGAGAAGTCCTTAAAGAAACTGGCGAAATTTGTTTCCAACAGAACACCGCATCTGCACCTATATCGTCGTGCTTTAAGAGCATATCTTAATGAGAATTTTCCATCGGTGAACTTTTTTACGAAAATATTTTAAGGTAATAATAGCCTTGTCGTTATCACTATTCAGTCAGGCTATGGATGTATCCACAATTATGGGTCTTGGATCAGTCAACACTTAAAAATATCTCATAGCATTTTAGTTGTTAATTTCGAATCACTCTGCAATCACGTTTGATTAAAAAACACCACTACATTCTGCTAATTTTAAATTCAAAGTTGATCTGTATTCTGTCACATAAATTACTGCGAACGAAGTATCAGTAGTGTGAGGCTTCCGTCCTGATAAAAATAGACAAAAATCTAACCAGGACATGCGTCTTGGTATTCAGGAGAATTTATATTTGGATTAAATAGGCTCTTGATTTTTGTTTCGCTCGAAAAAGTGCTCGTAAACAGTTATTGGTGAGGCTGTTATTCGATAATAGCAAACTTCTCATTCTGAATTAGCTGGTTTTAACTTCTAATATAACACTGCCTGCTAACGTAATCTTTATATAATCTTGTGTGTTAGTCCGGATACACGAAATCTGATCAATTAATTAAAAAATAACTAAAGGATATTAATTAACGACTGTGATGGCCATTGGGCAAAAGCAGGATCTATACTAAGCTAGACTGGGCCGGACTAACATGCGCATTCAGGTCAAACGCATCACTTCAAAACGATTTGCCTACATTTGGAAACCTCAGGACATCGATCAGTAAATGTGACTGATATTTTTGTGACTATGCCCTAGCTATTTGTGGGCATCGGTGCTTTGCATGCCTATATATCGCAAATTCTAGGTTAAAGCAGTACGGTACAGTCTCTTGACAAACCCGTAACTCGTAAGTAGCTCCATAAATCTGTACGCTCGTAGATCTTGCATGAGGTAAATAATTCAAATATGCCAGAATGAAATGCTCCCATTCTGTACGTAATACATTACAACCACTTAATTTACCGGCGGCTTGGTTCGGCGGATTTAACGGTGAAGATAAAACGGAAGATGATAATGGTGATGGCGCGGAAGATAACTATGTTTGTGAGCCAAAGAGAGAGGGCTATTATCACGTCCGGGTTGGTTGACCATGACCGCCATTATAATGCATCACGGAATACACGCAGCGCAGGCTGTGATACGAGTAGGTAAGTGCGTTAATTATACTGGTCAGGCTAATTCTGATTCATTTAATCTAATAGAAAAATCAAAAGATCGTGGGATGAGTAGAAATTTGCTACATAAACTTATTAAAAGTTGGATATAAGATATTTTATAAAAAAAAATGTAGTCATTTTTAGAGATACATTTATGTTCATTGCATAGGATCAAGTCACTGGCATCTTCGTCTAATTCGTAACATTTATTGACGGAAATGTAAGCATAAAAAGATTCTGTCTAAATGTATGATTTGTCTCATATTGTTAAGCATGCTACGGTCAATACAGTTGGTTTGTCAATGACTGATGCGAACGTCAGAAGTGTAAATTAGCCGAGCTACTTGATTTTATGTGAAAAATCCATAGTGGGAAACATTTCTGTCCCACTGTGTATGGAAGCGACCCTATAGCGACGTGATCAGTCTTTGTCATATAAAAATCCGATATACTTAAGAAATAAGGCAATGAGCGAAACTCTCACAGCAAAGGTATTACCTAATAATTTGATTTTATTCCTTCTACCGTTATTCCCCTCGCCCTTCCCCGTTCTCCTTTTGTAAGAAAACATTCCGACAAATTCGTCACCTTGTTGCTTCTATATCAATGTGCGTGCAAATAGGAAATGTATGCTAGCTAAGGGCTAGTACCTAAGAACGTGAGAAGCCCCCCTCTAGTTATGATCCGCAATGCTTCTTTTCGGCTAAATGATTTTATTTGGACACAATGAAACCAATTCAGCCCAGAAATAAATACAGTAATGGGAAGCTACAGAAATGAGGTAAAAAAGGGGCGCTTGCCTTCAACTTGCTGGGACACATCGACCCGTCGAAGTAATAAGAGAAACGTTTTTTTTCTTGGCATCGTTAGCTTACTAACATTATGACCACAGAACTATCCTCTGCATAACCAGCCGAGCTTCGTAGCCATGGTAATCCACCTCTAATGGACATCGGTAGAACAAGTGCAAAGGCCTACCTAAAATGATCTTCACCCCGCATTGGGTGTCTGATGCGTGATTTTCACTAAGCGTTATTTGAGAAAATTTTGGGACTGTGAGGGATGGGGCCCAGGGACAAACAGTAGGGATTCGTGGGCGAATGTTATGACACGGGAGTAAAGGTAAACGAGGTAAAGTTTGTGCGAAGACGGTGCAATGACTGATTTACACGGAGTAACAGGCACAAGAAGAAGCGAGCGAATGGAACAAAGGTGCAGAAAAGTAAATAAAAAGAAAGAGACGAGAAAATAGGAAAACGAGGATAGATAAAAAGTGGTGTTCAGTTTTAGCCTATCGAAGCCATAAACGCCAGGAAGGTATCAACGACGACCGATTTTTCCATCCAACCAAAGCTAAGCTTCTACAGTTGCAGGACCCTAGACGGTTGAATAATTGCAACAGCACCAGTGTTTAGTTACGAAGTGAAAAAAGCAACATCCACGATTTACAGATGACCTCCGGAACACAGACCCATGCTTCTGACATAGCTCATCGGCAAACTCTGGCGCAGTCCCCTGAATGCTGCCCTCGAGATCAGAAGATCGTACTGCATCAGTTAGGGCCTACCGTTTCCGTCCCTGGTGGAAAAATCACACAAAGGAAATGGCTCGGGTTCCCCTTCATGAGTTTATAATATTCGAGAAGCTACCTTTAGTATTAGAATTGCAGTAACTGGATGACACTGTACAACGGTTTTTGCTAACCGAACGATTCGTGTTATGTAGAAAGCAATTATAAACGCATCATTCTAAACATTTGTTAAATGAACGATTTGCGCATCTAAAGGTTCAATTGGGCCGTTTTTCAAATTAACCTTTACCAGTTTGTTTCATCCAGTGTTTGTAGCCAATTAATCCTCAGCTGATCGAGCAGTAGTGAAGTACCCCACGATGAAAATATAATCGTGGGCAGGATCATTCGCTGTAGACACCTTGTTTCGCCTTCGTCAGATTCTGTATTGCGCTGGAGTTAACAAAGGATTGCACAAGGCAGAGGCTAAACCCTTACTGCTGTCCCAATTTTCTTTTTAGGTTTCTTCTATTTCTATATGCTAAACTTGCGATTTCGACACATAACTTTCTTATTGACTTTCTTTTATGGATCTCTTTATGAAGCCTTTATAGTCTAAATGTAGGGAAGATTGCCGCGGGGTCTCACCGGCCAAAGGGCCAGACTCGATCCCCGACGGATACAGCAATCTTTTTAAAAAAATATATGCTCAAAATTAGCTTATCGCGTACCTTTGGCTGACTAGCGCCCACGTAATGTTATCTCCAATCTAATAACATGATATACTATTCTATGAAATAAAGCAACAGTGTTGTGATTAAAGGGGCATTTCAAGTCATCCATACAGCTCAACGAGTTCCTTTGTGTTCAATGGCCTTAGCGCTGTTTTTCAATAGGAGTGCAGCAATTCTATTAGATTTGTGGTGCAGGGTCTGTGATGTTTTAAAAAAACAGTACCAAAAAAACCCACAAAATTTCCTCTGAAGATTTTTCCTGTTATATAAAAACGTAAACGGTGTAATTATGGGATCTCTAGTTTTGGTCTCGAGGTTAGAAGACAAATATATAAACATTTTGACGAAGTACGTCTTTGAGCACGTAACGAGCTCGTCTAAATCCTGTGATGTAGAAGTGGCCTGAAGGGCCAATTTCGATGAGTTGCAAATTCAGATTTCGAATTGCTACTGTTTATTATTATAAACTTGTATAGAACGACATAGAACCGACAAGCTTGAACGAAGGTAATACATAACTTGATTTTGAGTATGGGAATTTATTTCGTCGTTCATGCGTTATACATAAATAACTCGATATGTTTATATCAAAAAAAAACATTAAGGCGTTCAGTGGGGGTCACGGGTTTAGCTTAGGTGTCGGCAGAAAACGGCTTATTAGGTTATATAACATTACAATGTCAATTTCCATTTCACTACGTACCAAGTTTAAGCAGTTTTGATTCAGCCAAGGTCTAAAATAAAGTTGAAAGTATCTGTTATCATTTGTTCTTGTTTTTAAATGTTTTGTATTTCTTCTTATACGCGATGTTTACTATAAAAACTTAAGTTTCTCTTAGTTCGCACAAATAGCCGACGCAGAATCACTTAGCTGAAAAGAAAATATTTATTTAGCACTTAAAATCTTTCATATTAACAGATATTAATAGACTCGATATTGTAAACCTGTCGCTCTAAAATTGATTTAGTTCAGCGTGACGTACATTCTACGACTGCAGTTTTTTTTTTTTGGCTAGATACAAATCAATAGTCCCCGTCATAGCTTACTTGGTAACGTATTCGCATGCCAATGTTAGGGGCACTTTGTGGTCTAGGTTCGAACGTCGGCATAGGCACACTTTGTTTTACTCTGGAAGCCAGCAGTCTAATAGAATGCCCTATGGCGATACCCGATGTAGGACTCGTAACACAGAGACAAAACACCAATATGAGCAATGGAGCAATATCAGATAATTATCCCATTACGCTGCATATAAGATAGTGAGAACACAAAATCAGCGATTTAGATCTGGGACTTAAAATCGATGTATTAGAACCTCTCGTAACAGCTTCTGATTCAATTAAAAATATATACGGCAACGCTATGCAATCAATTTCCGTTGCACTTAGGTTGAAAAATGCAAATATCATCCGTGTTTCGTGTGTCTTGTGAACGATATACAATATCGTAGACTATATCAGACACTTATGCCTGGCCATTTTTCTTTCTCCATTACCGTCATCAAATACTTGTATGTGTGTACGAAGATCAATCAAAGACTCGTATCAAGTAGCACAAGAGCCATGTCAAATATGAATGACTCAGGCTTGCAGGGTCTGAAAGAATCCACCACGTTCGGGTCCGATTCGAGGTAGTAACATTAAGTTCACTCGACGATGTCTCGGACGACAAATGGCAGTAGTCTTCTTTGACTTGCAAAAAGAACATGAGATATTCGTTGGAAGATCGCATTCTTCATCGGGTTTTGTGGCACCATTTCCAGAAGGAAGCTCCCCCTCTTCTCATTCGTTTTAGCCGTGATGTAAGTGTACAAGTTATATTAGGTTGTTCCGCCACTCAGAAACACCTCAGACACCGAGCAAAGTTCCGCCTTCAGACTTCGCGTTCGAGTTGACGTTCACACTGATGCCTAAGCATTGAGTGCGGTGGACGTAAGGAATAAACCAAGTGTGTGAGCGCCTTAGAGTAAAAGGAGTGCTCATAGAGTCGAGGCGTAAAGGCAGTCGTTCCGTGGGAAAGACAACTGGCGTTTTTCTTCACCCGTCGTTTTGCACTCGTGTATCTCTATAGTCTGAGGTATACACACGAAAGAAACGATAGTTTTAAACATGAAAAAGACTAGAAAAAGACCAACGCACATGTCAGGGTGGGGAAGATAAAAGACAGCGAGGGCGAAAGCGATGACCACAGGTTATTAACTAAGTAAAAAAAGAACCCTATGTGAGAGACCGCTTTTAACCGCCCGCTCGCTAGTTCCAGCATACTCGATCGCCGCCAGTAGCGACTGATTGCGGAAGCCCAAACATAAGATATTTGTAATCACCTTCTTGCTTGCGTGGTTCTTGACCTGAGAGTTTTACAACGCGGAGAAGGAATACTTCCTTGTACACTCCCTGACACTCTAGCAAGTCGTTGCGTAATGGTGTATTTGTGTGCTATATCGGCCCAAATACGTTTTAGCTTTAACGCCTTCTATCCAAAATCCCTCTCGATCTTTATAGTTCATAATCCTCAAACGCGCCCAGGTGTCATAGGACAGCCTTCGGAACGCTGAGATATTTCGACGAGACAAGACAACCTTTTGCTTGCTTCGTTGCGCCCTACATCATTTTTATCTCGTGTCTTGGTGTGCAGCATTTACTCTTCCAGGTGACCATCGCCGTGACGAACACTAGAACCGCGAGCGACTAACTTTGTACGAGCCCAGTTCTGCCTAAGGGCTTATGTCCTGTGCTGGCCGCGTGTCGGCTTGCTGGCTGTCTCTAACTGGCTACTGCCGCCGCCTCTCGCAATTTTTTCTAAGGGCAAAATGAGAGAAGAGGGGTAGTTTGATGCCCAGGAACGAAAAGCACGACCCGAGGGAGGCACTGAAGCCCTAAACATTAGCGACTACACCGCCGTTAGACTGTAGGCGAACACAGGCACTAGTACACAGGTGTTCACACATTCGTATTTAATGACAGAAGGCTTTTTGTGAAAGCCGATGCTCAAAATTGTCATCGACCAATACTAAAAATCGCAGCATAGCGACAACGGAAACCGCGCCAGCTACGCGTGCAGGCAATAACTGTGCGATTTTCCTTTACGCTAACTTTACATATGAAAGAGCAAGAACATCCGCATCGCGAGGTTTCATACTGTGTTTACAAACGTTCTGTAAATGTTCTTAAAGCCTGTTTTCGAAGCTCGGTTACTATGTGAGTGCTACATGAGCTATTGGCTAGAAAAGTACCACTTATTTTGAAAGCACCTTACATTCGGCAATCAGGGAAAGGTGAGTAAACCTCGCACTATGACAGAGAACCATTGAAACAGCCTGAATTAAGCATACAAACTTTTCTAGTATACGGCATGCCACTGTTGTTATCTGCGGTTCAGACTATTGCTCGTGGTATGCAAGTGATAGACCGGATTGTGAACAGTGACTGGAAAACACGTCTGACAGATAAATGCTATAGAAAATCGTAGTATGCGTTCGTCACGCAAACCGCACCCGCTTTTAACGAACGTAAAGACAGAACCGACCGCTGCTCCTTCAGCTCAGGCCGTTGCCTGGCTGCGTAGCGTAGCCGACGTCGCTTCTCCTCCTGCTCACAGTAGCATTTGATTCCTGTCGGACGCAAGCAGATGAAGCACATATCTGCCTTCCGTGTGGACGCCGGCATAAGTATCGTAACCCAGCAACCATATCTCAAGTCTCTTACGTCGCGCTTCATCTTCGCCTTATTATTATCCTGTTCCTTATCGTGTTCACAGTTGTCGTCGCTGTCGGTGTCTTTCGAGACGGCAGGACGCTTGCTTGGCCCACAATAAAGGTTACAATAGCGAATCTTTTTTCCTTTCGGTAAAGAAAGCCACGTGAGAAACAAGAAGGAAGGGGAAAGACGTTTCTACTGTGCTTGATCAAAGTACGACTCAGTCGATGTTTAATTGTAAGATAGCAGAATGTAATACAGAATTCATCGGCAGCTGTGGACCGGATACATGGGACGACAGTTGTTGGATCAGGTTTTTTTTACGTACATTAGTAGTGGTGCCTCATATACAATAGGTAACAAAGTACCGCACACAGGTCACTCACCAAATTGGCATTTGCAAATTTTCTATCGCCTTCCGCCTCCCGCATTCCGGTGTCATCCCAACGTCTTGTCGTATTGGGTTCGCCCACAACTTTTCTATTCTGCACTGCGGTATTGAGTCTGTGGCTCGATAAAGCGGCCTAGAACTGCAAGCGATGAAGCTCGTATAGATTCGCATGTGCTTTAGCACACCAAATGTCTTTCGTACCATATATATATATGGCAGGACGGAAAACGAGTAGGACTACAGCGGACATTCATAAGTGTGTGGCTGCCGCTTCTCTTCGCGGCACAGTTCAATGGATGCGTGTGACATTTACCAATAATAGACAGATATTGTAATGGTACAGACTAAAAGTAACGATCGTTATGCCCATGAGAACGAGCAGCGATTCGCTATAATACATACATACAGCGTAGACAGTCGTCTGAATATCTGTGGATTACAAGATTTGCCAATCGCTTCCCGTTCCAATTATATAACTGCAGTAGATAGCTTGGAATGGGTAACCTGGTGCATAGGGTATGACCTAAGCCATATGCCAGCGTCAGTGGGGGCAGTTGTGCTACGGCTAACTACAGCGACATTCAAAGTTCCGAGTGAGGAGCTCGGAGACCGACTATATAATATATATTTAGCGAGTATGACAGAGACAAAGAGGCGTCCAATTGGTTCGCGGAGTGAACTTGATATTTGAATGAAGGATAACAATACCGTGGCGTGACGGATTCACGATGCACCTTCGAATGGTTTGCTCGTCAGGACCGTACTTGACATTTGATTATTTTTTCACTGTAGAAATATACGAGACGACCTCTGGCGGTTGTTTTTTTTACCACAAAGAGGATATGTCATGAATTTTTTATGCGATGTATTATAATGCAGTTTTTATACGACGATAATTCCTGCAGGCAAACAATGGCGACTATAAATATTCGAATGATTCAGATTTGTTTATTACCTTTATTTCTCGGTGGCTGTTTGGGTATTAAATGTCTTACGTTTATATCGAGTTTTCGGGTCTTCATTTAAACTCTACTTCGGGTTTACGCGATGAGCTCAATGATAAAACGCCCGCAGATTCGTAGTGTTTTGTATGTTTGTTATCTAATAATAGCTGACAATCGATTCTATTATGCCTTTAGACAGATAATTAGCTGAGAGATTATTATCTAGATGATAATTAATGATAAATTTTGCTGATTAGAGATTAGCTTTGTGAATAACGCTATGTTGTATGTTTGGTTCATTGCCCTAAGGATGACAAACTTGATATAATGAACTTTTTAAATGAACATTAAATGAAGCCAAGTGTGTAATAGTTGTAGTTGTTAGTGCGCCTTTTTTAAAGCTCCTTTTTAAAGTCTGTAATTTTATCTGGAGCATTATTATTACTTTATCATTATAATTTTCATTTATTTTTTGGGAACTACGACCTGTTGTCCTTTATCGCACATACTTTCTCATATGTGTCCCTTTAAAATCTTAATCTGAGTTGTGTAAAACTTAGTCTCTATGCACCTTCATAGTCAAACACTTTTTTTTTTTAAATATAATTGAAATATATGAGTTACACATAGTTACATTTCTCTAATTCTGGATATCAATGCATGATACCTGGTTCAACGTTACAACGCGATTGAGCCGTCATCCGAAAATTAGCCTCTGAACGCCGCATCGACTTTAGCGAGCATCTTCGTAGGCGCTCTCGGCGGCTTGTTTTCGTCTACAGAACAAGTTGCGCACGTCATCTGCTAATAGCAGACGACGTCCTGTTTAAATTTTTGCGCTGTGTAAATTGATGCATATGATGGGACGAATCACGCTAAAATGACTTAATTTTCATTTCATCTCGAAGTTTTAGAGCATAGTATCTCAACCTGGAGACGTATTCTCTATAAGTAGCCATTGACGGCTGTCAGAGCCCGGGATACCGAGTTAGAACCACAGTAATCGAACAACTGATTATCAGGTGCTCGCGTCTACATAGAAGCTAATATATATCTAGACTCGAGCAAAAATTGGGGTAATTAGGTGCACAAAAAGGGGCTAAGGACAAAGATCGTTTTAGTAGAAGAAATAAATTATAGGAGTAGTAGCAGCAGCAGTCGGCAAAGTGATACGCAGCGATCAAATAGAGTAAAGAGGGGAGAAATCAATCGAGTCGGTAGGTATTAATTACATCTATTTATTCAGCGGGCCTGGTGGCTAAGGAGCTAAACCCGAGGTCTAAAGCTGTAGGTTAAAGGCCAGCGGCCAGAGGAACGACTGTCGACTAGTAAACCAACCAAGAACTCAAGCAGTTCAAAAATAATTATAAAATCGATGGAATCAATAACGCGACAAAGCTGGAAGACGTTGACGTGCTACATGATGACAAAATGGCTCTGTCAGAAATAGGATAATAAGAGTGATAATTGTTAAACATATTATCAATACATACGGTCGTGTACCCACGCCGTTCGCGCCCACGTACTTGGATATCTATGCATTTTCCTCTGATTGCATCAATCAGTTCATTATGATATTATGTATTCAAATTTCTAGTTGAACCAAAATATTATTATTAAGAGTCCAAGACAATTTGCTTTAACCACACCATAGCAATATTAATTGGAACGTAATATAGTCCTAAAATACAGCTGAAATTGTCGCCCGTTATAACTTTATGAGAGATAAAAGGAAAATATAATATTTGCGATCCGTCCATGCCAGTGCCAATACCAGGATGTTAGTGTCACTAGAGAAGCTGAAGCAGAGGAGTATTAGTACTGAAGTAGTTGTCGAGTATCATAGGCAGACGTAAGAGTCTTCTTGTCGGCAGAATTTAGATCAGTTCTTCTCAGATCAGAATTAGATCAGAGCGGACCGAGAAACCAAAAAAAAAAACTCTTTAGTTCTTAAAAAGAATAAAAAGTTTAAAAATATTCGTTTTTTAAATTCAAAAAAAAAAAGCTGTAGAGGGCAGCGCGAGTACTGCTTAAATACTGTATTAGCTAAATTGAGGAGTTGACAACCTACTAGTAAATAAAAGCATACCGTTCCGGAATGTGTAAGTATATACAAAGCCGAGAAGACTAACTTCAACCGCGAACTTCTGCGAAGTCTAAGATCTAGCTACAATGAAGCAACGAGGTCGCTGGTAACTTTTATTGAAGGCATCACTTTTTTTGAGGCAAAAGCTCACATCCGTTTCAAAATACAGTTTGTTATAATTCGGTAGTGTAGTAGATCTCCTTTGGTTAGAACGATTTTAAATAAATATTAAACATTGTCATCAATAGAGAAGACCTATTCACATTCGAGTCTCGGTGCAGCACAACTACGCATCTCATAAACTCGAAGAAGCCATCTTTGCGAAATCTTTGTAGAGTAATATTGTGTATGCCTGAAGTCTCGATTCAAAGTCTCGTTTGTGTTAGAAGCTAAAAGAGTTTACTGTGCAGGTAGCAATAGAGAATTGGCGCAGCAGCGTAGGCCGTATGAAATCTTTCGGCATTGGCGCCACCACGCACGATTATCGTACCGAATGCGGGCCTCACAGAAATGCATGCGCCTTTTTCTGTCAGGAGAAGGTTAACGAAGATGGCCTTAACTCTGCACCAACTTTTGTTTGTTTTCTGCTATATCAACTTCTTCAAAATCATCTTCTGAGTTTTCTCGCCGAAATCGCGATCTAAGATCACACAAGCGGTTCACTTGTTAACTTCTGCCTAAGGTTAGCCTTTGAACCAACTCCCGTTTTCGCTCGCTCATCCACTTTGAGGAGGGTATGTGTGATCTATGCAAAATATAAGCGGACCCTTTCTTCTAGAAGAAATAGAACGTTCCAAAGGAAAATGCTAAAAGCGTGCGGTTTCGTAGGCATGCACGGAGTTGATGGGACTGAGACGAAATTTTCCAAAAACGATTCAGTTCCTAAATGTAGGCCAGCAATGCTTAATGGGTTTCTCTCCACACGGTGATTTTCAACAATGAAGGACAATTGCTTAATGAAGGGTAATAACTTATTAGCCTTAAGATCTTGTAACACTAAAAGCTAATTTCCAAATAATTCGTATGTAGGCTGCCCCGAACATAGGTTCAGTATAAGGCGCAAATAGTATCAACAGACCTGGCTCACCCTACTTGTATCTTAGAGAAATGAATTTGTCATTCCTGTTATCGCAGGCCAAAGTTACCTTTGTTCGCTCAACTTGCGTGTCTCCGTATATCAATTACATAATAACCGTCGAACGGTGTACTCCATTCTACGCTTAACACGCTCATTTTACGCCTCTCACTCTGCCCTTTTTTGAGAGCAAGCAAATAAACGAACTCGCGAGATGAGCAAGAGAGGTGGTCTTTTTTGCTTTTGGATGGGCGCGTATACGGCTGAAAAAGACAGATCTGCCCGAGATTTTTCGCGCAGTTTGATTTATTTTATATTGGAAGATCGAATTGCTATTAGGAACCTAGACTAACTTACTGAGTGTGCGCTTGGATCTGCTGCTTGATGCGTACAGAAAACCTGAGTCTTGAATTTTCGGCCGGTACAGACCTTGCAGACGGCCCAGAAAGGCCAACGATTTTACAGCGACAACTCTTTTCCAGTATAATTTTCTCTATCAAAGCTTGTTTGTAACTCAATAACTCACTACGGTGTAGGTGAGGGTAGCGCCAAATGTGCTAGCGATGTTCCAACTTATCGTCGACAGCTACTTTAACGCGTTTTTTCATACACACTGTCGACGTATAATGCCTGGCATTCATAGAGATCTTTCAAAACACACAGCCGATCTTTACATGTTCTCCCGCGGTAGGATGTCAACGTCAGTGAAAATGTGTATAAGTTATCGTCCGTTGAATTTTCGGGGTAGGAGGAGCAGCAAAGGAATCAAAACATAGAGCATACTCTCAAAACAACAATACAACGTTAGATGCTTTAGTGGTTTTCGTTATCGGCCCCAATCCCTAGAGCTCTTCTCTAGATCGTAGCTTCGACTTCACGCCAGGGCAAATCGACGTCCTGCCCTGGCGGACGTCTGATAGCGAACTAGCTTCGCATCGAATTCAGACAATCCTTATATTCGAGTTTGGTTTGCGTAGGCTCCCCTGCACATTCAAATGGCATTTGCGGCCTGATTTAAAAGTCAAATACGACAATGATTCATTGCTGCTTGTACTCAACTATTTCGCTTTAGCTCCATTCGAGGCGTCTACGCCAGTTGTCTGCAGTGCATCAAAGCAGCCCTTTGAGGGGCATTTCTCAAAGAAGTCTACCGTACGCACATGGCGCAATCGCTTACACTTAGTTGTAGCTTTCTCATCTCTTTTTTTACGTCGCTTTCCAACATAATCGAAGTAGGCCAAAAAATTCTGAAATAATTGCAGCCCCTAGGTAAACCAGTTGAATGGCACTTAAATGATCATTTCACTCCGCAAGTGTATGTGTGTAGAAGGGAGAAGGGCCTGAGTGGGGCCTATGGACAACTTAGCGAGGGGCGTTCACACTCACGAACATCTGGCCGTATCCACTTTTTTTCGATGAGACTCTTTTGGGTTAATGTGGAAGAGTATTTGAGAGCAATGAACGAGTGACAGATCGACGAAGTGAGCGTGTGAGGGAGGGAAAGTAACCCTAAAATCACTTAGCGACAGAGCGTGTAAGCGACAATGAGACAGAAAACACAAACAGAGAGGAAATTCATCGTCGTAATGAAAGTAAAAAGCAAATAGTAAATAGTTAGTTTGGTAGATAAATTCGACCAATGAAAGCAGTCGGTTTTTTTCTGTAGAGCACAAAAACGGTTTGTCTCGCCGTTGCATATAGTGGAGGAAGGATGAACAGTCGAACAAGTCGATGAAGCTAAATCTGTTCTTAAGAGGAGGATATGACACTGTGAAATATCATTTTGCACGAGGAACTGTAATCTAAACATTGCATTAGGCTGACTGTTATGAGGAGTGTGAAATGCTGGCATTTACGAATCTGTCGCCGATGGTCGTTGTGAAGGTTATTGGTTTGTCATGACGACGTGTGGTAACGTAAAACGAACTATACGGTAGATACCGATACAACGACCGGTCTTGAAAAATGGGTGGATTCAATTTTTTGATATTCATTTTACTTTATATTCTTGGATAACTCGTACGACAGTTGTTTTTGCTCTATATTCAAGGGTACTAATTATTTTTGGTGTGGATTTTTAATACCATCGATAAAATTCAATTAGATATCAGACTGTCTACTAAAAAATCTACTTTCTGCCGCAACAGAAGTAGACGATACGGAATGTTGAGGGTAGTTTACACCAATGTCCTTTATAATAATCCAATAATAATAACGTCCACGAACCTTGAGCAGGATACATGTGGGAAGGTGACGCTCGATAAGAGAAATAGATTCAACCCCGGTCGTGTTGGTCAATCGTTGGATCTGGTGCATAAAAGCTGATTCGAGCTACAGAACCCTACAATAGTAACTTAGGTGAAGAGCCCGAAACCGATGATACGAGATCCAATGATTTTTACTGGCATGACACAGTATCATCACAAGGTAGACTGCAATATTAAATATTTATTTCTGCCTGATTCTATTAAGACTTGTTGACATTTCATACTGATGTATTGGCGAAGGAATCAGAATAGGCATACAGCGAGTATCGATGCCGCTAATATATACTAGAAAAAAAGTTTTTTCTCTAGAGAATACAAAGGCAGCACAAGCGATGTTTATCCATCTGTAACGGCGCGTAAACGAGAACGTTTGTTACTACATTCGTAAATTAATACCATAATTATAGACGTAGATAGGTAGACACAAGTATCTCAATATTGGCGTTGTATAAAATGCTTTTAACTGCAAAAAATCGAGGAAGGTGACGACTTTCATAGAGCCGTTAATAAGAACATCAAACAAACATTGTCGAAACAAATCGAAATTCTGATAACATCTAAACGAGGAATAATGAAAAAGGGGAATTCGACTTTTAGATCATTATAAGTATAATGGGCTAAGTAATACATATTTTATGGTAATTTCGGCGTTTTTATGTCTAGAGAGCGCGAAAATGGTCCATTCCAACAATCAGTTTGTGCGGAAACGGTAAATACCAGACGAGTTTAGATCACCTGTTTGAAGGACAGCTCGAACCTGCGCTACTTCGCTGGACTAGACGAGGGGAAAAGAGTGCGCAGGGTTTAACGGCTATAATTTGTTAACGATAATGTAATCAATCAGACTCTTTCATCTGTGTGAAAAAAACTGCCAACTGTAGCTCTATCCAGAAAGTCTCGGGTCTCAGGAAATAAAAGCTTGTAACACTCGCACGCCTGAACAATTATTTTGTCCGTCTGAGTTGGTGAAACACTGAAAAAGCGTTTGACGGTACTTGAAAAAGTAACGCTATAGCGTGTTATATCGCTTTGTGCCGTATGTTACTAAGTCCTACCACAGATTGCCGGAAAGCACTTGGGACGCAGATGGCAGACCGATCCATGACGTTACGCCCAAAAGAAATTTACGCCGATGTTAGTGATAAGGTGTATTTGCGTCATAAAACGCCGTGTGGTGGTCGCGTTAATGCAGGCACGGTCAGAATCACCGTATCTGCCTGCGGTCTGTACTTTCGCATTTGCGTGAATCAGCCAATCGTCTGCTCTGGGCGCATGTTGGCGAATCGCGCGTATCAATTCTAATAAACTAATGTCATAGTTGATTAGTAGGTTTGTCGCTGTTTTTAGAATTAAGTTTTCAAGGATAGGATCTCCTTTTGTAACCAGGCATTGTGAGTGGATCAGTGTTCTAGCTATTTTTTTGAACAGGACTTATAATTCATGTGAAACATCGGATGACTTATCAAGCGGCCAGGAAAATGGCGCCGATCACGTCGTTTCGCTTTGTCTAACTTTTATAGTTTTCAGTAGCTCGTAGTGAGCCTATTGTAAATTTATGCACAGGAGGCATGCAAATGCCAAAAAACAATCGTACGAAGTGTGGAAACGACGAGACTGTCACGAAATAATAATAATGCTACTATTAATTTAGAAAAGAACGGAGCAAGAAGAAGAATTGTGTCGTAGGGAGCGTTATTACCAATCTACCAACTAACAGGGAAGCAGCCCAACAACGAGCCCACTAATAAACCCTAAATCTTAACAATGTGGCAGATTTATTTTCGCAGATTCTCCACGTCAACGGTGAAGAAACAGAGGCTGTCTTCCTTTTCGCCAGCCGAAAGGGTCAGACAGTGTGTATGCGTCTGAAAATTACTAGCTAGTAATAAAAATATGGCAGGAAAAAAGTTCGCGCTCTTGACCTCTTTCTGCTGGTCTTTTTTCTAAGTGTTGAATAAATATTTTGAGTAGTACGCTCGCTACTGTTGAATTTGAGCATCAGATCAAATTTGACGTACGCCGGTTTGTAGCGTAAAATTTGCGCCTAACTAGATGACAAGCCAAATGTATTCAAAGAGTAAAATTGTCAATATATATGACGCAACCATAAATAATTGGCATAGCCATATACTTATTAGCCCCCTTATTATATTTAGCCCTTCCGCCCCCCCTCCATCAATGCACATTGTGAACACAAGTGAACTTCTCAAGCTTGAGATGCGTTATTGGTGGGGTGAGGTACATCACACACATCAAGCACAACAAAGAACGACGGCAGACATCTATTTTAAATTTAATTATGCCAGAAATGGTCATGTGAAAGACGAAGTTAGTAACAGAAGACGTAGAACCGTCAGGTAGGAGTTCAACTTTAACCTCGATGAAATCACTTTGGATAGCAAGTGCCACCGCAAGGCACGCTATCGGTGCCATGTTGCTCTGAAAGATTGCCACCTGTGTTCCGATACCTGACTGTGAACCTTTCCCTGTCAAGGACACGAGAGCATTCGTACTACCGATTATAACTATCATTTAATTTATGAGCGCGCTCTGTCTAGTTGCAAGTGGTTATTCGGTGCCGGGTTTTTTAGGTTACTATTTTTATGATTCAGCCAAGTTCTTATTTCAAACAGGCAATAAAAAAATATATTCGACCAATTCAATTTATTGCTGATCGACGAGTAAAATACTGGACTAAACGAACACATAGATGATGGTAGCCCTATAAAATCACCATATACTATTTTGGCGTTATCTTAAAGCGAGTAATTAAAAACTAGTCTATATGTTAAAAAACTAGTCTATATGTATGTAAAACTCTCGTATTTTTCTCGAATTTACCAGTCCTACAAACTCTAGCTGCTTTTTCATTTTGGAGCACTAATAGGGTTTTTAGAAGTAAGTCCCAGAATGGCCATCTTAATAGCAAACCCCTGCTTCGAAAGAACTGAACCATTGATAAAAGAAAAAAACTGCATTTTTACTTAAGTGAAGTTGCAGTCTGCACAACGAACTCGATTTACATAATCATTTTTAACCCATAGTCTCGCATATAGAGGCTTTAACTAACACAACAAAACATAGATAGCTCAGCTGAGAGAAATAAAAATAATATATCAGAGCAGCCTACTAATTATAATAAAAACAATATAATTTCATTAAGTTCAAAAGCATTCAAGTAGATATCTGTTACATGTATTGAACAAAGGACAGGTGTTTGAAGCCGAAAGATGCACACAATACATTCATCCGCCAACGCGTTGATAACTACGGCAGGAGAAGAGCACTGGGATTTAAAAACGTAATCCACAAGATTCGGCATAATTTCTACGCGGTAATACGTGTACTGTACTGATTATACCAATGAATTATCTTGTACATCAGATACGTTGTCAGATCCCTTTGAAACTATAGAAACATTCGTTATTCAGGCCTTAGAAGAGGCCGATCACTCGGATGTGTTCTTCAAACAGAGCTATCCGTCTTTCTCTTCCCTGTATTTCTTCCTATTTATCTAGCATACGTGTACTATTTATCTCTAAACCATCCTATGACATCGCCTAACGCAGCTCTCGAGTACAACTGTCCCATATTACAAACTACAAAAAGAGGCCTAAGGTTACAAAATAACCTGCTAATAGTCATGCATGAAGTCAGTCTCTTAATTCTAGAATGATTAGTAGCCGTAGAGGGCGATCGCATAGATGGTGTAATATTTGGAACCTTGTTGCAGGAACGCGAGTGACGCCAGGTCACCTCATCTGTGATTTTATCTCGGAGTGACATTGCGCACTGGGTCTGATTAGCAGCTCTACTGTCGACACCACCCGCATCTCGCTAATCGCTAACATTTGTTTATCTGTTGGGTCTTTGACGCCATTGCCACGCAACGCTACACCCTGCCGCTTCTTAATTTTCTCTCCTGGTTGTCATTGGGGTCGTTGCTAAGCGCGAGCCGAACTGGAAGTTTGGCCTTATTCGGCACTACGAAAACTCTAGGACTGGCTTCCCTTGCACTTCCAAAAAAATAGTGGAAACAGTGCACACAGTGCATGCGCCTGAAGAAAGCCTACCATCATCAACGCTGGTGTAAGAGCTGGAGTTGGTTCCCTGTTCGAATTCTTGTAGGGGAGCATCTGGACTATCGGGAACGACCATCTGCGTAGTCACTACAGACAACCACGGTACCATCTGGTGCTATCATCGTAACCACTCGAGGACACGCGTTAGTTATACGGCCGTATATGCTCGCGTATACTTCACACCAGCTACACTAAGAAGGAAACCTGCTCCGGGTTGTGCGACGTTGAATGACGACGGCGCACGCGTCCTTAAAAAAGGTCCCTGTACGTCTCGAGTATCTCGCTGTGCTTCATAATAGTAAAAATGTTTTTTCTTCAATTAACTTACGTAGTGTTATGCTCAATCCGATCATAAGTTGACTGGTACAGGTGTGTACTTGCTTTTACATTTGTCTTGACAAACAGATACAGTATCCGATTGTTTTTCCACGTGGCTTTTTCTAAAAAGTTAGTTACCCAGGTATCTAAAACGAGTATAATATGTTTGCCATCTGGCTATACAGCAGTGTGTAAATGTCCTAGGCACTGTAGATTACCATGTAATACGTGATTATTATTATTACTAGTATACGCGTAAATAATATTTGTTTAACATAAAAGCGTTCAGAGCTACTGACGTTTACTAGATAGGGGCCCGGTATTTCCGTTTTAACTGTTTATATGATAGATTGATCATATTTGTTACATAAATGCGTATACATGCCGGGGCTAAAGACATGTTATCACGGCGTTCTTTACCAATTTCACATTGCTAACTAATCCTTGCATATTTAAACGCGCTTGTATATCCATTTTCCAATAATTTTTCCAAGTTCTCACACACGACTTGTCCTATTTTCACTAGGCTAGGAACTAACTTATGACCTTGAAAATTAATCCGTAGTGACTCACAGCAAAATCGACCGAACCGAATCGGACAACTCGGACGTGGCTGTACATGAATCTATCAATGAGTGCCACTCAATGGCATTGTTTCGGACGTATCTTATACACGTACGCCGAGCACTGAAAAAAGCGAGGGTACTTTTTGCCGATCAAAGCCAGATAAAGCTGATCTGGGCAGAATAGCGCAGTGTTGGCCTTACATTACACAGAGATCAATAGATTTTGGCTGATGACCATAAAGGGGCGTTTGTCAATTTAACAGACGCCACATCTTTGCTGTCGGTACAACACCGTCTAGGATAGCATACGATAACGAGATAATTTGCGATAGCAATACAATGAACTGTCTGGTGCTTGATTATGTAACATATCCAAAATTTTGATTTGTAATCCTCTGAAAAAGAATAAAAAATTGGACTAGTTTAAACATCGAAGCTATATGGATTGAAGTATTCTTTGATAAAGCAACGACAACATCCGCCATTTTATAGCGGTTCGTCATATTTTCAAAATGATCTACAACTGATTTTCATTTAATGCCATCAAATTGAATGCTAGCTAAAATCCACCCGCTCAACCAGTACAGAAGCAACCTGCTCTTCAACAGAAGACAAGGCAAAAATCGTTCAGATCTTCCACAAAATATTCGATTACATATTACCAGTATATCTTCAATGGTTACAATGTATTTCGAGACACTGCTGTCTTTGACGATTGGGTCGCATGTCATTTTCGAAATTTGATAAAGTCTACAGTAGAACGTAGTATTGAGAGCATGACCGATGCAATATCCTCTGCCGACTAATTATTATACGAGTTCGAGATAGCGGGAACATTGTTGCCTGCGAGTATGGCACCTCGAATTCAAATTCACAGGTACCTAACGAATTTTGACGGCGTATCACTGAAAGCCCAGTTTATAAAGTTGTCTAAACATGTATATGCTTAATTGAAAATGGCCTATTTGACTTTTCAAAGAAACAATCAACAATATGGGAATAATAATAATAATTTAAAAAATGATATCAAATAGAAACACATCGAAATAATAAGTCTAAAAATGTAAGTAGGTAACCTAATGAAGAATAAATAAATTATACATGTGCGCAGCTCTGGTGGAGAAGGGAGGCTATATAGCAATTTTATATTAAACATGGTACTAAAGTCTCTGTGCAGCTGGAGAGCCGGCCTTCACAGTTTCAACTTTATGGCTATCGAAAGACTTTCGGTGTTTTTTGCATATGAAACAAATACTACTCGCTCCATCATACGTTAAAACGATAGTGAAGGGCAATTCTAAAAGGACTCTATCTGAGGTTTCATTTTCGGCTTCCGCTTCACGCGTCCACCTTCACCATATTCATGTGGAATTATGAGGAATGAGTCCCAACGCGTTACATATATGATATATAATATATGCATGCTGCCGACATTCAAGCTTTAATATTTAAAATTCAGACAGCATTAACGACCCCGTTTTTCTGTCCGTCCCTCTGTCTGCTTTTCGCAGCTGCTAGGCAAATCCTTAGATCTATGTACTGCACTGGATGAATGTGCGAAGGAGTAAAGGCATCCGGCGGGGCTGCTCCAGTACCAGATGATTATAGCAGCGAATGGCGGTCCATGATAATGCATTTGCCGTTGTTGAAGCTGGAGGGTATCACACGAATAGCTACGCCGAAAGGAAATAACCCGATCTCGGGCACTGATCTTTATAGATGCCCATGTCGTCCGTAGCACCTACAGTTTTATCTCTCTTCTTCGAATTTATCTATGCTAAACTGTACGTCGAACGGCTTTGTCGACATCCAGCAAACCGTAGCTTGGTCACTCCTGGTGATTGGCGGTTACCTTCGATTTCGCAACAGGCAACAGTCTTGCTTTCTTCAAAATGCACACTGTTTTCTTTAAGCGTAAAAATTTTTGCTGCCTATGTCAATAACCTATAATAATAAGTGAGGAAAATTATGACCATTACTATGCAACCTAATTATTCACCAAAAGAATCAGTCGGGGCCTTCTCAAAGAAGAAGCCAACAACTTCAACAGAGGATGTAATTTGAAAATAGGTAGGGGTGAGCCTGCAAGTTCACCCCATCGCTGGGGCATTCAAATATCAAATTTAATGTGTAGCGACGATATATGATGACTTAGGATAGCTGTAGTGAAAAGGGGAGGGTGTTATGAGACGAATTAAATCAACTTAAATGGTAAACTACTGGTAAAGATGCCCTTATAAGCTTACCATTAGACGCGATCGTTCACGTAGTTTCATTAAGACAGTTTCCTAATTATATCCCCTTTACATATTTTAACACTGTGCATTTAAAATGGGTTTAAAATGTAATATCAGTTAGTAGTCAACGGTAGCCGTACAGTTCAGCGGAAAATATCTCCGCTAACTTTTTTCAATGAGAACGATACCTCGAATTAGCTAATTCTATCTCGGGAGCGGTGCTTCAAAACAGGACAGAGGTAACTATTAAATGAGTTTGATCCAGCGTCCTGAACCAGATAAAATACGCTTCTTCACTGTGAAAAACATTTTCCGATCAGCAACTGACCGAAAGTCTGAAATACTCGTAATCAAATGTTCAATTCTGGCATGCCACGTTAATGTGGGTCTACAACGGTGCTGTATTGTAAAAAATCCGGCCAAACAATAACAATCGAACGCTTCAAAATGCTACGGTTTCCTCGCGAAATCACTCGATTTTCTCACTGCAGTTAGCCGAAAAAGGAGTTACACAAGATCGCCATTTTTAGGGTACTGCGAGTAGACTATATAGGACCGCAGAAGCAGTATGGGCATCGTTTTATTTACGTCGCAATGGCTGAGATTGAGGCCTGTTGGCGTCAAACGATCCTATTAGATTCCGGGTTTGTTCGCTAATTAATGGTGGCGACGATGGTAACTTAACAACCTATACGTTGCTAATGGGAGAGGTGTACGTGAGCGTAGCAGCGATACCAGCAGTGTCCTCTTAGGAACTCTAACCCGTGAAGCAGACGCGTATGACGTGCTGTTGCTACGCGGAACTTCGGGTAAACACGGCGCAAGCCTACGGAGCAAATTTACGATTCAGACTACTTTCTTTATCGTATACTCTTGATTTCTCCGTTTTAACTTTTTTTAATTTCTACCATCTTATTAAAATGAAAAAAGTAGTAGCATGAGGTTAAATCCAGACGACTACAGCCCTCTTTTTGCCCCAGGGGGGCTGATGCCAGCGATAAGTATCACGCAGTGGAGTAATGGCGCATCTGGAGACGGAAGTGTCTCCGGATGGGCCATTAGCTACGCATGTCCAGTGACTGAAAAGTGAGCCGCCATGGAATTTGTCCCTGCCCAAGAATTGAAAAATATACTTCGATTAGATAGATTAACAGCACGAAGGCCCGTTAACCCAACTGGTCGACGCAGCTGAAGCGATCAAAAGGGTATATTACTCAATACTCCTACAGTTCAGGAGAATAGGTTCACTGTTACGCGAAGCCTGAAGAGGATTTTACTTCAATGGATTATCTTTTCTTACATGATCCATAAAAGAATGTGTGATAACGAAAGAATATCAATAAGTATTAAGCGAAAATCTTAGCCACGGAATGAATATATTTCTTATATTATACCCACTAAAATGTTGAAATTACTTTGAATAATTTTTCTTCAGATGACAATGTTCCAAATACTGTAGACAAAGGTAGAGTAAGGCGAAAATGCTGCCCCCTCATTAAACTGGAAATTTAACTTATTTATTTAAGGACAATTTTCTTTGACGTACTTTTGCCATATAGTTCGTGTCAAATGTAGTTTTTTAAAGGTTAACAAGAAGAACAACCAGGAAACAAATTGCTATAATTGTTGATATAACAAAGAATAAAACCCACGGGTTCACGTCTATTGGTTTTCGTTCTATTTGCTTTCAGATTCGTGTATTGCTGCAATGTAACGTTCTGAGACGAATCCAGTCTTTCGTAGCTATCATGCTGGGTCCGCATTAGCACCCCTTTCAATTTCGGATTGGCGCGCAACAAGTGTTGGCCTATTAGCCAGCTAAAAACTGACCGTATTAGGTATTTACGGGGTGAACAGGTCAATAACTTCCGCTTGCATGTTGGAGCCTATACCCTGCTAAACGCAGGTAGATCGTTACCGTCGAAGCGCAGTTCTATCCCTTGGGCTGTAAGTGCAAGTTTGGTAATTTGCGAGCTTTACACACTTCAGGTATTATCAGTCGCTGGTGACGCATATGACTCGTCGAAAGAAGTTTAATGTAATAGCTGACGCTCTCCCTCATTTTCGCGCGTAGTTATTTAAAGCCCGTTCGTTCATCTTCGGTTCCGTTTGTGGGGAGGGGGTGGGGGATAAGAAGTCGTCTGCGTATCGTAAGATGCGTACGACTCTGAGGAGGCTTTCGCACAATGACGTATCTGATTAGAGTCGATATATTATTAATAATAGATATAGTAGTAATAGTATAAGGCGCACTAGGTTACACTCGGTTAAACTCAGACGTGTCATTTAAAGCTAGAGAAAAGGCGTTCTTACGAAAAAAGGTATTCTTATTATGTGCACCTGCCGATTCTAGCAGTCAACAATTTGTAGCCCACTCATAACATGCATTAATTACTGTTCGATAAAATATGGAACGCTCCTTAGGTTAAAATCAATATCTTATCTATATATAAACGTTGTTTGTTAGTAATGCGAGCTACAAGCTCGGCTGTATCTAAAAGGTTTTGTGTGCCGCTTTCGAAGGTCACCCGATTGTGCACGTTTTTTTTTTTTTTTCTTTTTTTTTTTTGATACTTTACAGCCTTCGTGCAAAGACGATTAATTCCTCTGCGTCACACGCACGTGTTATAGCCTGACCTATTAATTAGGTTTTTCATGATTCGCACCTACCATAGAAAATCATCTTACATTGAGCGCCCATATGATGTCTACCCTATAATTTGTAAAAAATAAAAAATGCTTTCTTACTTCAACTAACGCCAATCCACTAGGCTTGTACTTAGGCAGGTATTTTGCATATCTGCTCTCTTGTATAGCATGTAACTCAAAATGCTGCCTACAGGATGTAGGGCCTTCAATGACTCACGATCCTTTGGAAGGGCTCAAATAAAACGTTTGCCTTTTTTGGTCGAGTTTTCGTCAGCCCTTTTTTTTCGTAGAAGTATGTCTTTCAGAAAGAAAAAGTTATACAAAAAGGCCGTTTTCAAATGCGTCGAAATATCGGTGAGGCCAGGCCGCTTCTCAACTACAATTAGTAGCTATACTCTTATGGCAACGACATAGAAAGCCTATTGTTCATTAAAAACGCAGCGTTTGGTTTGAACAGACTAATAAATAGCGAAAAAGTAGAAGTCACATGTGCGCGTTGGGGGGGCGGACGGAGGGCTATGGCCGTCATTATATCACCTTGTCACCCCGTTCCCATCTCAAACGACCCGTATTTGGCATGGGAACTTTGTTGTTTGTTACAAAGTCGTGCGTGCCTTGTGGCGCAAAGACCTATTCAAGGTGGTGGGTAGCAGCGGGCAGCAAACCGTAATAAACATTCTGATTACTTCATTCAATCAAGTTGTCTAGTATGTCGATACCGTGTAGATTTTCTAACAGTTTAAACTAGTGTAAATAATTCCATTATTTATATGATTTTGATATCGTGCACCGTTGAAATGATAATTTTGTTTGATGAAGTCTTGGTATATTTATAATTAGGAACGTTCCAGGGTTGACAGGACTTGAGACTACATTTAGGCAGGCCTTAGACTAAGGCGTGTCACACAGCTGATTTAGTACCTATAATGTGAAATCTCCAAAACTAGTCCAATACGATGAAATAAGATAATCTCTCTTGACCGACAGTACTCCAACATTAAAGTTATAGCATACGATTCTAGCCGATTCTACTGAATATTTACTCCACAGGTTGCCGAACACTGCACGAGATCAGGCGCCTTATACCCCGCCACGTAGCGCGCTCATCATTGCAGTCCTCCGGCCGGTTTGAGTCCGCTGGAAGGAATCGATGTAGAATTATATGCATTTTTTTCTTAACATTTATAATGCTCTCTTGCCGGCATCAATAAATGAGAATAACTTTATCATTAGTTGAATATTATGAAATTGAAATATGTGTAATTTTATCGTATTACGAATATTTTTTTTTACCATCTCCGAGGAACGATGATGTGAAAGAAGTCGATGAAGTTAGATAAAGTTATAGTAATAACAATTGTTATTGTTTGTACTAAATGAATCAAATAGAAAAAAGTCTACAGATTTTTATTTAATTTTTATAAAACTTAACTGCTGCTGACTGTTACGCATTTTCAAGTGTTTTCAAGCGTTGACGACGTTTAGAACCCGATGGCTTTTTATTTCGTCCTACCGTACCTGTCATATATAGTAATACAGAATCTCAATGTGGCACGAATGGGGCTGCGTAACCATCACATGTAGCCCCGGCGAGATAAGTCCAATGGGTAGATTGAGTATGCAACAATTCGTTCTGCCTTTTCGACAGTGTCCTCCAGGACAGATGTCCTGCACAGTTAGCATGTAGGCTATTTTTTTTTAAATCTAAAACAATCAAAGGTCGAGTATTCTAATGCTGATGATAAAGAGCTGAGATATCCGTGGATGCTCAATCCAATATCTTCAATCTAGTACATTTACAGGTAGCTAGAAACTATTTAACTGCGGCATTTGCAATCCCTTCGTGGTCGTACTTTGTTCTGATATTACTTCTAATGGCTCATTCATCCATAATGATGCTTCTTAATATCCATTGGGCTTCTGAAACAAATAATTCTCCATTGCTCTGGAAGCGAGAATCGGCGAGACCAAAAATACCCGCTGTCTCTACATCGGTCCACTTTGCAGTTCATCGATGTAACCTTGAGGAAGCTTGAGATGTATAACTAGCGTCGCTACTAATGGCGTCCACGTGCCTTTTAGTCGGCACCTGAACCGGACGCCTCCTTGTAGGCTCCATATAGCCATAGTTGGCGAGCGTACTACGAACAAGAAGCCAATAAATGAATTTGAGCTATCACTCGAGTAGAAGCGATGGACTTAAATAATATCTCCGCTCCGTTGCTGCTCCTGATATTAGTGTCTTCGTAGAGTAATAGAGAAAGGTGAAAAAAATAGACCACGCGCTAAAAGTACTCAGAGCAATACCGTTCGAGACGTAGCGCAGATATGTTCATCAGTATTAATGACTGATACAACGATTTTCCCATTTCAAGATCAACGCTACCCTTTAATTAATAGGCTATTTAATAACTGAAACAAGGGTGCGGTGTCACAAACAGATATCTATTCATAGAAGTTACGAATGTACTTAGAACATGCTTTAGAAACTTACGTTCTTGGTTTAGCTTGCTATTAATAGTTGTCATGACATGCTTACCTCTATAAACTTGCGAACTTGACAGATGAACTGAAAGACAACGCCAGAGTATTTTTGAATTCCTTTGATTTGTCTGTCATTCGACGTACGTGTAAGTTTGAGTTAGTTCCCTTGAGATTCGAAGGAGCATATTGAGGACTTTTAGGATAGGAACTCAGTAGCAGAGTGCCTAAATAAGACCTGCACATGTCCTGGTCTGTACAGAATAAATGCCGTTTTGACATTGGCATAGAAAAAGAGTCTACGTACATATAAAATCTGTTCAAGCATACCAGACCCTTTTTACAATTAGCTTTTTCCTGGCAGATATCTAGATAGAAATATAATTATCTTCTATTTAGTCTTTGCCACCGAACGCTACAAGCAAAAGCTCCTCTTTGCAGAAGCAAAACGTTTAACAATTATATTATATGAGTAGACGACCATACGGCTGGCTTAGTTAGACTAGAATTTCGAGCAGCGCCCGATCCCTAATCTAAAGTCTCAGGCCAAAGTTGTCCTTGTTTACGGTTATCGCAGCGAAAGAATAAAGGGTTGGCAAACAGTATGTTAGTCTACGCGCTCAGAATACAAAGCGGGTGTCGGATCTCAACCTAGCGAGCCACTTGATCTGTCACTGTTGCGGTTTCTATCCATCTTTTTTACAAACGGTGTCAAAGCATCTGCTGCTGATTCATCGGCGGGTCGCAAAGTCGCCTGGAAATAAGTAGCGAGATCAGGCTATCCGTTGTCCTTAAGTAGCGTATGGTGGACGAGTTAGTTTCGTATCCCTTCAGGCATCTATCCGTTGCAGGCCAAAGAGGCGTTATGCGCTTTGGGGACGTAGAGAAATATTAGGTTTCCTAGAAGCGGCAACAAGTCCTTACTCTTTGCCGAGGCTTTGACGACGGTTCAGATTTGTTAAGGGCAAATTGAAGTGATTTATGTTAACGAATTAAGTTTCGCTAACTGAGAGAGTTTCGCTAAGAAGTGACGGCCCCAAAATAAGCCAATAGACACTCTTCCGCAGTGGATAATATTGGAAAGTATGAGATAAAGTGGGCGGCCACAATGGGTAACGGTACGCGGGCACATGATCGACTAGTAATAGTTCTTTTCGTCTATGAGCTAAGTATCAGCGAGCCGTTTAACGTAGTAGGCTTATATATTAATTGTAATCACATTGAAGAATGTAACCGTACACCGAATTATAAACGCGGCCTTTGGATATTTTTCTGGCTTTTCTTACAATACAAAATTCGGTTCTGCATCACTTGCTTTTTCGAATGGTAACCTATTAATTGGCCTTTTTTTTTTTTATATCTAACTGTCCTATTTATCATATTTGTGGTTGCGACTACAGTGTATATATATATATATATATATGCGATGTAGCTTATAGTGTACTCGAATTAACAAGTACCTATCTAAGGTGTCTTGAACATCTTTCGCTATAATCGGGATGAATCGACTTCGCCCAATTTAAACTTCTGGTTAGAAGCACTGTTATTCACACCCTCAGTTACTACTCCTATCACTTCTACTTATTAGGACCCAACTTACACGAAACCACTCGATAGATTTTTTTTTAACTTGTTCTATGCACATGCTGAAAATTCAGTTGCGAGCGAAAGAAACCCGAAGAGTGTTCGAGTCAAAACTATTACGGTGGATCGTTCTATACTAATGTTATGCTCTTGGACTTTCTGAATCGATCTTGAGAAAAGGAAATTATGTGTTTGTTCCCCTCCTCCACAGGTTGACACGAAAAGAAAGTATTCGTTCCACTCTTATATAGCAGACGCTCTCGAGAATTGGGCAGTCCCATTTCAGGACCGTCCGGAAACCCGTCCACACGTCCGCATACTTGTTGTTAGCATACAGAGTAAGGAGGTCCGAAGCAGTTCCGGTAACAGCGAGATGAGAGACATACAAACATCAGTTGAACTGAAGTCAGCCGACCGTGAGGTGGGACCCAGTGAAGCGGTTATACCCTGCTGCGAACGAATGGCTGTTCCGCCTAGTCTAGTCGCTGCTGTTTGTCCTCCCCATCGAATGAAATGGGATTTTGCCTCTTCACACTGAACAACAAGATAGATAAACGACCAGAGTTATTGTTCATATGTATATCAGGTATTGTGGTACTAGTGACCTTTTTTTTTGGCGCGTCCTTCAGGTGCCTGCCTTTTTCGGCATAAGAAAAGTGCATTGCTCTCAACAGGTATTATCGTATATGTACTGCTCGGTAACGGTAAGGGCACATAATCGCAAATGATAAATGACGTTAAAGAGGGCCTTTGTCACGAGATTTCGTTTTCAACGAGAAAAAAATCACTAGGGGCCTATTTTTCCTCCATGAATAAACTGCCGATTGGATTCTTGAGCAGAGATTGGAAAAATATGTACCGACACAGACGATTCGATCGATTCCGTGTATCGATGTAATAGGCTGTATTATTTTTTTTTTTATAGCGTTTTATCACTATTAAATTCCACGGTGCACACGAACCTAAAGTGACTGCAACCATCAATCACGCAAAAAAGATACACACAGAGTACTCAAATATAAAGTAAATTGTTTCCACTGCGACAAATCAAACTATCTGCAAAATGCTGTCGGCATGAAATATATTTACTATGACTCGCACGTAACTTACTTAAAATATGCAACGGAGATATAGCGGACTTTATTTAGAAGCTTTATTTTGATTAATACTTAGAGCGGCTGCCAAGTTAAAATCGAACTTCAGGTTCCGGTCTACTGTCTACCAACGTAATTCCTTGAGGTCCACATGAGGTCTTTTGCTACAGGTAGATACTGGTTGTCCCATTTTGTACGTACAAGTTAAATAAGTTCGCCGATTCAATGTACAGTGAGTTAGTACATAGGCGAAAACTACAGAGGAAGCCATGTTAAAAATTATGAAATTAACGACCTTCGTCTTAAAGTGCAGCGTTTAGGGTTGTCTAGATTTTTTTAGCACGCTAATAAACGTTTTCGGAACTGAGAACCTTCCTGTATACAACGCATATTAAACAAGCCTTAAAATATAACACTATTCAATTTAGCCGATCTTCGTTTGGTTATGGGTACGTACTAACAAGCTAAATCCAACTAGTACAGTCGTTGGCCGAGAATAACACTAATTGTATATATATATACGAATGTATGCTCGAAGAGATTTGAGGAATCGATCGTTGAGGATTGCTGTTACAATCGTTCATTAGCAGCAGAAGCAGGAAAAACGCAATATATACGAATTTGGCAAGGCGCCCGTTTTCGTTCAGCCCCAACACAACTTTTCGACCGGGTCCTTTTTAGCCTTTTCCATGTTTTCTGTTTCCCTTCTCCCCAAGCTGCTATAATCTCAAATCCCGTGAATTTCAATCTAGTTGAGTAAGGGAGACCATTTTGTCGCCTCATTTAACTTCGTTCATCCTATTTGAGATGACATTGGTGAGCAGGTCGGAGATACTTAGCCGCTCTGAGTCCTGCATCCTCAACCATTTTGTGGCCAGGCATCTCTTCTGAAGCCGGTCAACTGTCTGGGTAGCGCTGGGCGACGCTTTTTTCATTGATAGTTAAGATCAATTGACTCGTCTCAGACTCACGTACAACGGCAAACAGTGACGATTGATCTCGTACATCCCTCCCGGGTACCTAAACAGCTCCTGGGCCCCATTCGCCTACCGCTAGTTTATTTGAGGGTACCCTTTGTCTTCCCCCTACAGCCATTAACGGTCTCCGAGCAATCGCTTAACGGAAAAATGCTTGTTATAAGGGTGAATCGACAAGTAGCAGTTGGGTTGTAAGGACCTTATAGACTGTGTGAAGAGTCGGCTGCACTATCTGGTAGTCTGCATTGTAACTGACTGGCTAGTAGTCAAACAAAGGCATCCAAGCATGCCACTTTCCAAAGTGTGCACAACTGTGTGCTGATTGTATATAATTAATTATATTATTATAACTATTAACTACACATTGGAACGAGAACTATGAAATAGGGCGAAGGTTACTTTACTAATGTTAATCCAACCACAGATACTGACGGTTACGCGTGTGGTTTTGCTTGTGAGAGATCCTATTCTAGATTCACTTATGGGCGATTTTTGTTTGATTTTCTATATTTAGCAATTTGAAAGCTTGTTAGTTTGGAATCGAAGTTATATCATAACAATGTCGTACAGCAAAAGTTACTACCTCAAGAGTAAAAAATCTTCTTAGATTCTATGGTGACTATTGAATTGGTGTTTGTGACATTTTTTTGTTTTACCAAATCATTCAAACGTTTATTAACATTTTCAAAGATAAATGTCCGCGACCCCTTGCCAAATATAGATGCATTTTTTTTTAATTTCGTCTATTAAAGGCGCTTCTTTCCTTATGTATATATAAACAGCAAACGAAGGCGGCGATCTTACTGTGCATCTATATATTCCAAATAAAATATGCTAACATCGGTAACATTGAGCATCTATAAATCAAAATAATCGCGCTTTCATTTTAGTTTCACAAATCCGGCCCTGGGGCGAAACAGCACTTCATCAATTAACTATTCTCGTAATACTTCGGACGTAAAACAAAATATAACGCTATGACGATAGAACGCCTACAACGTCTACCGACTCATTCGTCCAGGAAACGAAAGACTGGTAGTCACTGCGGTCCGAATTTATCGTCTTAAAAGTTTCGTCTACCAGGTTTACGTAAGTTCGACCGCTCACACGTCATCAGGATGCTTGCACCGTTCGCACATAACGATAACAATAAGACATAACGTCTAGGGACTGGCTAATTGTAAACAACGGAATTCGCCTGTGCATCTGGTGCACGTCCCTAACATGAAAGTTGCCTAGAAAAGTACATACCCATGCGAGCAGATCTTAGGACTGCTGATTTCATCTATCTAGAACTTCTTTGGGGCACAATCGATCGGCCCAGGAGGATTTCAGGCGTTCCAATGGAATATTTTAAGCCTTTCTTTCAACACTGGACAGCGAAATAGCTCCGGAGTCATCTCTTGGGAATATCGGCAGCTTCTAGCCGAGTAACTGACGAGTTAAAGAGCTCCCCTCTGGAGCAAAGCTTTTTTACTCACCGAACCCATTCGATGTCCGTAGCGTATCAATGTTCTGGCTTGATGACTTAACGTTGTGCGTTGTCGGTCAAGTCGTTCGTGTACTAAACTGCATTGTTAACTTTCTTTCAATACCGACCATTCTCACTTTTATGGAGAATTTCTGATGTACGCATTGCTTCCAACTCCATAGAAGTACAATTCGCGGAAGTTGGAGAAACAATCAGTCAATCAAAACTAGCACGTTTTGAAACGTTTTCCAAGAGGACTGTCGTTAAATTCTTCTATAAGAGAGACTATAGTATACCATCGTAGACGTAAACCTTTGAAAATCTTGAAATGGCTCTACGCTGCAGTTTGCTTCCCGCTAGAGGGCTGCTTAGTCGTATTGACTAATCTGCATAGTCGTGTAATATGTATAGTTCTAAATAAGGCTAAGATAAATTGGACGATGACTTTAGCTCTGAATAGTCCAGTCGCAGCAATTTAAACTATTTGCATATAAGGGAAAAGTCTTTTCTCGACCCCTTGTGCTTTCTGTTTTCCACTTTCCTGTTGAACATTGCACGGTAGCTCGCGTTGACTCGCTCCCATGCCATTGATAGGATACAAGAATCAGGGCGCCTTACCGTCAGTAGCACAATCCATCTACTACCACCGAGACGTAGGAGATACCATTCAGGACAATCGTTCCAAAGCCCGCATCTCCCCCGGCCTCTTTGGTGACATCGATTTCAAACGTGGCTTTGTGAAGCTTTCAAGCCGAGGAAGGTCGCTACCTAGGAAAGACACCGGCGCAAACAACCGATCTTTGTTGTGTCAGAATCTGCCAGAATGCACAGAGAGAGGTTGTGTGAACAAGCGAAATCTGCATTACAATATATTGCTGAGTTTCCGAGTAAAAAGACCGAATCTAATAGCCCTAAACAGACAGCTTTCCAACCTGTCGTGCGCTTGAGGGGGGTGTCAATCGTGGGGACTTGCCAATGACCCAGCAGACATCAGCAAAGGAACCGCTCGCATCAACGAAATAAATCGAGAATAGGCAACGCATGAATAAATTACTACAACACCTGTACTGGAAGGTAACGTAACGCAACGCTGTCGTCTTTCTTCCCAATTGGAGCGGCCTTTTTTCATCGTGTTCTCAACATCCGCTCGCTGGAGGGAAGACCGTATGGGTTACGTCGTAGTGATGGCGGCACTAGGGATGCTAAAGGGTACAATGCGCCGGGAGATTGGCAACCAAACCTCGAAATGTTCGGGAAGGGCAAGTATTTATACGATAGCACCTCGCGTAACGTGTGGTTATGATAAATAGAAGAACCCTGGTGATGTTGGTTCGTATCCGGGCAGAATCTTTCGTGCTGGAAACCAGCCGTTTGACGTAATGTTTAAAAGCCGAAGTACTCGAAACACGAGAAACGAATCTGTGAAGAAAAAATGTTGCAAATTGAAAAAAGACGGCTAATAGGAGTTAAAATCTTTAAAATAGTAAAAATAATTAAAAAATTAGAAGAAATAGCTTTGGATGCCAAAGACGCTTTTCTAATAGCATTGGTACCAGTTCCATTAGCAGTAATTCGAAGGAAGTAGAATAGTGGCAAGGCTTGAGGGGAGCATCCGACTAAGAAGTTAAATCTTTTGTCAAACTGAAACAGGTAACCCGGGATTTCATCTCTGTGGTAGTGCAGCGGTGCCGCACGAAAAAGGCGGCACCAAACATCGAGTTTAATCAGGGTTTGTTGTGGTTCTCATTTTTCTTTTCCAAAGCTATAGGATAAGAGAGTACTTGACTATGTCATGGACAAATATATCTTCGTTAAATCGAAAACCTCTTACCTGAGTAATTAAAAAGCGTTCGCTAGACATGTGATAAACCTGTGTATATCTCATTCAATACCGAAGTAGAGCTATATATATATATATATATATATATATATATATATATATATATATATAAGTTTTAAGTATGTATGTGTGCGTATAAGTGAATCTATAATGTTGCAATCCCTAGCAGTTCGGCCTATCGCCAGTAAGCCAGTTGTGCTCGAGCTTGTTTTGAACAGCGACTTCAAGGCTTAGACACCGAAGCACACATCTGAACCCAAAGATTTAAATGAATGGTTTGTTTTGTGCTTCGTAGTAAAGTGTATAGCGCCCCCCCAAATCTCGACTCGTCAGTCTGTTGTCTCCTTCTGCGAACATCGAGGGCGGCCTTGGACAGAGCGTTTGTACGTATGCATCCACGTTTATATCGGCATTTATATATCTGTAAGGGCATGATTTTTATGGACGTATCGTCAGGCGCCGCGTGAGGGAGGAGACTAGACATGTGGCGGTATACGTTGGCGGATGGGGGCAAAACGCCTCGGGAAGGAAACGCTCTCTAGCACGTAACCGTTGCAGGTGGTCGGCGCCAGTGCTCAAAATGTCTCCATGAAAGCAGCAGCAGTTAAATGGCTTGAAGCAGTGCCCGGGTGCTCTTATTTAAAAACAATGCTACCGGTGATACAATAATAAGGAAAAAAGAACCATTTGGTTCGGTGCAGCATCCATTCAATGTGGACTCTCCATTGCATCCAAAATTCTTCGTAAATAAAAAATCTAGACAACATTGTATATTCTACTTGAATGGGGCTATTGAATGAGAGCTACTGCGATTTCTTTCCTGGGTCAAATCTCTTGCCCCTGTAGGGTGAACGGAATCCATGTAATAACATAAAACAACGATTTCGGTTATGCGGTCAACGTACGCAAATCGGCACCTGTGCTTAACAAAAGTAATTGTCATTTGCTCATTGCGACTTCAGTAGCTATAGGTAGAGGCACCAAGCGACGTTGTGCCAAACGAAAAAAGAAAACAGAGAGTTAACTTTAAAAACAGAGAGTTAGAAAATCGAGCGCAACTTTGCAGCACACAACGTATTATCTAGGCTTTGTCAATGGGCACGTTCCCCTACATATCGTACCCGACTGACAGAAGAGGGAATATAGTTCGTTTTAAATAAATGCTTTAGAGCACCGCATAAAAAACTGTCTGAGATTTTCATCGTCTCAGCTCAAAAGATGCCTACCCTTGCCAATTTGAATCTAGGTAATTATTACAAGATATACTGGAACAATTATAGCGAATGTATACGTTCTTATCTAAGACTCTTATAGGGTTTTTCGAAAAACCAACAAGACTAAACTAATCTCTTCCTTGAAATTGGACCACTTACTACGTGCGTATATTTTTTCATGATCAAGTGCTTTCCCAGTCTGAATACGCTGTGTTAAAGCTAGGTAGGCCGACACGTCTTTGGTTGCCACCGGCTGCTGAAGTCGGGGCAAATTGGACTGGATCGATAGAGACTAATCATTTCCAGAGTAGCAGCTCTTTGATTTTCGTAAGTTCATGATGAGACAGATACTCGGGCAGACGAACAGGCATGAAAACGCTTTCATGAATAGACAGCCGAAACTGGATTTAGAAGCTGAAGAATCGCGCTTTGTTACTATTGATACATACGTAATTGTTATTAGTAGACCTAAATAACATACTGATTAAGCTTCACGTCGCCAATGGATATATTTGCTGTTTTTTGGCTGCAATTTCTGTCATCGTCAGGATATAGGTGCCACCCTGTGGCGAAAAATAAAAAATCATCTTTGCCTTTGCTATACCGTGCATATATATCTTATTGTGTATATGTTTCTTTAACGTTCAATAACATTCCGCCAGTTTGTATTCGGAACTTACTTACGTAGTCTTTTGTAAAACAAGATATATCATCATAGGTCGTAGTGTGACTAGCCTTTTTTTTCGTTCATTATTGGTTTTGACGTGGTCCAGTGTACCTTTTGTGGTGTATTTTATGATAATAAGGTCAACCTGCGACTCCTGACTGCAATATAGCGAAGCAGACAACATTGCAACTTTCTGATTGAAAGATTACGCAAGACTGGAAACTGCGAATCGGGTCTGGTCGAATTTTTCACGGGGCTCTAAAACACCTCCCATCTAACGCGAAGTCGTTGTAACTGTTCAGGCGATAGGGATGTTAGAGTAGTGTGTGTACCTATCAACTGCGTCGCTGGCAAGATAATTCGCTGGTCTTTTTTAAAGACGGTCCCAAATGTTTTTTTTTCCTTTTTTACCTAACAGTATGTTATCCTTCTTTTTCAGTAGAAGTTTTCGGTCTTTCGTATGGTTTAAGAGTAGTGAGGTCTCTTCTGAGGGGTGAGCGGGTTCTGAGGAAAGACTTGCGCGCATTTCAAAGTAAGCTCAAAACTGTTCATCTTGTCTGATGACTTAAGGACACAGTGTCTATCCTTCAGATGTGCATCACCGATTTACGTTGAAGTTTAGATAACGGAATCTAAAACGGGCAGAGCGTCACGTTTATCGTTATTTTAACAGGTCGCAAACAAGGATTTAAGCATTTTTCTGATTAAATACTTTCACAATCACCTACGATACTAAGGAAAAGCTGCGTTTGCCACTGTTATTACATAGCGACTCTGACACTCGCTGCTTTAATACTTCGGTGCTGTTGTTTTAAGGGAAAAAAAAACGCTGTTGGTTCATTGTTAAAGCCCCACTGTATCTTAGGGCAAACATCCAAATAACTTCGTTTATTCATCGATTATGTGTATATCTTAAAACAAAGGCGGATACAAGCATCGGACCCATGAGCTATGTTCGGACCAACACATCGAATTACTGCCTTAGTAGTTATTGCCTCTGAAACTATACATTCGTTTTTAAAATATAAATTGAGAAACAGTGCTCCGCTAAGACGTTCCTATTTACTTGTCTCAGTCCGTTGGTATTAGTTGAGTAGTTCATAATCTCGAATCAACCTAAATGAGCTTCGATGAAAAAGGTACGATACGGTCTATCGCTTGAACTGTAGTAGCCAATTGGTTTAACTGGAGAAACTGAGTATGAACCGATTCCAGGTATCGTCGACTTCACCCATGTAACCCTAGTCACTTTCCCTACCAAACAAATTATCGATGTAGTTCGTATACTTGTTTACCTCTGAAGTATTGTCTATTTCCAAGTTTAAGTACCATGAGTATACGTCAGTGATATTGCTACGGCATAAGCAGTGAAGTGTTTTTATCTGTGTGTAGCGAGGTATATTGAAAGAAACAGCTTGAATTTATGTCACAACGACAATGTGGGTTTTTCCGACATGAATTCGCGTACCGTGTATCAAGACATGCTCAGGACAACGATGCAAACATACAGCCAAATAACATATGCCATAGTTCATCGAATCCACCTAACAATCGTAAGCATGTGAGCAATGGCTGTCATCATCTAGGCAACATTTTTTTTTAGATGTGGGATATGGAACTGGAGAACCCGATGCTTTCTAACCGATCTCAGCAAAGTGCCTATTCGGTTTTTTCAGATTCTACTATCGGCTTTATCTATAAAAAGTTTTACTCTTGTTCCTTTATGATTATATAAAAGATATAAAAGCTTATCTTTAGGATATAGAGATACTTTCTTGTATTTATTATTTTGGTTGGCTTACGGCTCGCCCAGATCATGCAAAGAGCTCTAATGTGGGCTAACCGCACAAGTTCTTCGCATATGAGAGGAATCAACAAGAAGTTTCCTTGACCTACAACTTCGTGTCTGGCGCCTTAAAATAGGATAGATCAGGTGGGTTTCGTTAAGGTTGACAGGTAATAGCGATTGGACTATTTAAACTTGAGTTTATTTAAACCTTACGGTGGTCCTGTTGTGTGGATGGAATTTTTGTACAACAATAATAACAATAGAAACAACAACTGACAGACGATGAAAAGCTGAAAAAAAGCCGCCGTCATTGTGGGCCTCGTAAAGGCGGGCCAAACACTGGCAACTCCGTTAATCACTAATATACACGAAAAACATACTGGGCATGTTTGAGGCAGATCCACGCTGTTGGCAAAAAGTAGCCATGGTGTTACTTCCGTTACAGGTACCGCTCCCACCATTGGCGCTGTTGATGCTTTAAATAATCCGACTTTTACGCAGCAGAGGGAGCGGCCATCGCATGAGGAGCCGAATGGTGAGAGCTTCGATCAAGAGCACGGCTTTGGGGCAATTCTAGGATGGTAATAGTATTGGGAATGCAGTCTGGGAGCAACGAAAAACAACCACTACAGCAACGATGAGGAACGTGAGTATTTAGTCTAGCGTGGGCATTGTCGCCACAGTTTCCGTTGCTGGACAAGGAAAGGGGAAGAAGGGGTCATCAGCTGCAGGTAACTACCATCAACGAATATCCAGCCCCGGTCCGAACTACTACTCGTGGTGACTCGACTTCCATAACTGCGACGTCCGTATTCTCAACTTCAACGGGTATTCTAACCAAGTTATTTTGCACTTTCATCACTTCTTGCTTCACGCCCTTCTAGATCTGGTGCTTCTCGAAGGCTGCAAGGCGTAGTAGTGGCTCCGTAGAGCGGTCCGAATATCAACCATTGACTCTCTATGTCCACCCTGATGCTTTTCCCGTTCCTTCACCTCTCGGCGTAGACAGTGGTACAGACATGCAGTACATTGACAAACACAATCGTGCAGTCAACTTCCATATAGGATGTAATGCAGACTTTTCTTCAGTACCGCACATGTGTGCAACTATCGCTTAGCGCTTATCCATATCTGGGCGGTAGCTATATTATGGCAGGGAAGCTCAAGGGGTTTGGCGCTGTAGTAATGCGTGATCATACAAAAAACCTTATTACAGACCCGGCTATGAAAACCTCATAGTGGGGTCTGATCACGCGGATATAAAAACGAGGCACTTCTACCGTGCCACGAACGAACATAAATAATGCGAATGCCAGTTCAGGCATGAATGTATGCGGAGATTGTCGTTTCTGTTTGTCATTAATCTGATCAAGTCATTGGACGTACAGGGACAGATTCCATAGTGAAGAAGCACGATGTTTAGGCCGATTTTCAATTAGGCTAAACAAACTCGTGGAAGAGCATTTTGTTATTTTTGGAGGTGATTAGGTAAGCAAAACTAGGACTAGGTCCTTAGTTGCAAGTATTACTGAAAACAGTTACGATTAAATTTCATATATGGCTGGCGATCGGTGTTTCATATTGTACTAACGCGAAAAAGCATGGTCCTGCTTAATGTTGAAAACTTAATAAAATCCATAGTAGATGGAACAGAATCGTAGCCTGGGAGGGATTTGGTATGCTTGTTTCTAAACTACAGAGTTCCTAGAGTAATGCAAAAGGTTTTTCTAAGTTTGACTTACCCAAATATTAATTATTAACAACGCTTGCTTCACTTCTATCGTTTTATCGGGCTCCTATCGTATGTACACTTACAATGGATCTGCCAATAATGTTCCATTGATGTTTTAAGAGACAATTATACGAGGTCTTTTTAAATCCTGTTACATATAAAAAAAAATAGTAACAAGCTCAATAGCCAATACTCATATTACTCTTCAAACAAATTTTATGCAAAACAAATATCATCTGTTAATGAAGACGAGTTGAATAGTACCTTTATCTTTACTGTAACATTCAAAGCTTCTCAAATCGCTGGTAGCTAACATTTTTTTTCTTTTATCTTAATACTGATCATAGTAGTAATCATAGCAATAACAAAACAAAGTACAATAGCGTCTGCTTTAGGGACCCAAACCTCAGCTGACGAATGCCTCGGATCGTAGCACAAATTTAATCTGTCCTACTACTAATCGCCCTGAATAATGAGCACCTCCATTTTATTCACAGGAGGGCAATATGATATATACAATGTCGTATTCTCGTCCCTGCTCTTTTAGGGTATTAAATAAAGCAGAGCCGATATAAAACGTGTAAGTTAGTAGAAAGAGAGCTTATTTAATCACTTTTACTTTTGCCTTGGTTCTCCCTCCAATAGTCACTGTCATTTGACAAATACAGGTCGATTTTACCCGTTTTGTGAATACTGAGCTATTAGGCATGCTTACTTTTCAAGGTTCGCTAGCATGTATGCATACGTTTGAGAACGTACTTTACGGATAGTACACGCATACTCTATGAGCGTCTCTTTTTTTAACCTGACTGCATAAAAGAAAAAGCTGATTAATTGAGTGTGTATTGTTAAGAATTGACGCGTTCGTGTGATCTTCTCTGTAGTCCTCTCCGTTAGGATAATTTACAAACGGATCTGTAAACTGTTAAAACTTTAGTAGACCTTGAGGTGGTTGGCCAAACTGGAGATAGGGGCAAAATTGTGCCTACTTACTGATCTGAAACGAATGAACACAACGAAATGGGTTTCTGGGAAAGGATAATAGGTCTTTACATACCGTTTGGTCGTATGGAGGAGGAAGATCGGTGCTTTGCATTTGTTTCCGCTGTACATACGCCTTCGGCGCAAAACCAAAGGGCCGAATATATACCACTGGCCTTAATCCAAAAGAACTTCTGCAGGACGTCAAGTTATCTAAACGCCTGATTAGGTCTCCCGTCACGATTCCTGGACACTATCTGCTGTATAGTATCAATATTATCTTAGATATTTTAATTTGTTATTTTTACTGTAAGCGGCAGTTGTTATTGTTTAGCTTATTGATCTTTTTTGACTTTCAAGCTGTCGATTCAAGGCATCCTAGCGATCACCCTGGCTGAGCTTTATTTTGCTTTTGCGGAATACACGCAGCGATACCTAATCCAAACCTACTAGATTAGTCGTCCTTGTTGCAGAGCCGACCCATCGGGTCAAACAGATTTACATATTCAGAGAGCGTTCAACCGAGCCGAATGGAGAAACGGGATTGCTGATCGATTGCTTCCTTCCCAATGTCTTCTATATCCATTGATAATAAACATGCGATCGGCTTAGCCCACCCTATATACGGCGAAGTCAGTTAGCAGAAGCTTGCTACCGACAAACTTAGGCATAGGTTTCGCTCGTAAGTACTACTAAAGCTAGCATTCTTGGATACAATCGATAACGGTTTCGGGCTCCGGTATGAGTAAAGCCCCCCTCGACAGCGTTCGAATCATTGTCCATTTACGTATAATGGAACATGCCCCACTGGCAAAGTAGAGAAAGTGATTCAAGTACGGTGAAGGCTGATAGGAGCACCGGTTATAAAGGACGCACCGTAATGATTGACAAAAAACCTATGTTTTCTTGTAGTAGTTTATTCGGTCAAGAGGTAGGATTGCTTTAACGTTGTTTCTATGAAATCGGTAACATTAATGACGTGCTAAACAGGAAAAGAGTTTATTATGGGACAGATCTGCTTAGCTGGTTTTCGAATAAGGACAACTAGAGTTTAGCCGACATTGAGAACAAAGTAGCAAAGATATCCTATTTTCATTCGCTGATTATATAATTCTAATTAACTGTATCTGTTCGAAACCAATACAATTGAACGACTGAGCTTGTACATATTTTTGGTATAAAATATCTTCATGCGGCATAACATATTATCAGTTAAATCCAACGTGGTCATAAATAAGACTATGCCCTACATGAGCCGTCGGCTTGAACAAAATAAATTGAGTAGAAAATGCTTTTATTTCAATAGCGAAAAAACCTACTCTTAAAGTTTTGTTTTGCGGAAATCATGCTACTTTCTGCTAGTCGCAGACGTCTATCGATTTACAATACGTATTGGTCCGCTTAAAATTTGAATTTTCCGCCACCGCTTCTTGTCGGCCATTTCGTAACCGCCCAGCCAAATTGACCAGAACAATCGCATAAGCAAACAGCATTCATTTGCTGTTTATCGACAGCAAGAACAGTTTACATCGACTCCCACTAATCAGGCTGGGTAATTGAAGTAGTGCTAACGCAAGCTCGATTCTTTGAGGAGCGAAAGGAATTTAGATTCAATAAATGTGCGAAGCTCACATTAGGCCGCACTGCCAGCCGCCAGTGAAGCATGTGTATCGCGCATTCCCGAAATGCCCCTATCTCCCAATTGACAAATCGAGACGGCTTCGATGAGCCGCTGCGTGAAATACTGCTATAGTCGTATTGGTGAGTAAGAGTTTGCCTTACCGACGCTGCTGCTGTTGCGGCTCACAGTAGCAAATACACCTGAAAGCTTTGTCTATAAGCTAACGGAAGGGAAGAAATTACGGTGGTATTTTCTTGTATTGCATCACCAAATATTATGTCTTGTATATGGCGGCATCAGAACGTGCTACTACTACTAGTACTACTACGTGTAAAGTAAATGCGACTCATATCTATGAATAGCAGACACACGCTCAGTGATTGCTTGCGAGTGTCCAGGGAGAAGCAATGCAACCGCTGACAACAGTTAACTGCGGACTGCTTTCAGTCGGCGGTGCACTACCCAAATACTTGGATTCTAGTATTCGTTCAACCAACGCTGGACGCGCTGTATTCGGCAGCAGCTGCCGCCACCGTGGCCATCGTACTAGTGATGACCCGGTGGCCTACTTTATCCTGGTAGAGTGGTGGTTGCGGCTCCTGGTTGTAATGATCCCCTGAAACGGCAGCGAGAGGTACGAAGTTCGTAGTAAAAGTGGCAGAATCAGCAACAGTGGCAGTTGAGTAGTTCACTTACCAATGACTAGCTCCGCGCCGTTGTGTGAGGACGGCAGGTGACGAAGTCCGCCAGGCATCGCTCTGCCCCCCAGTTACCCAGCCGATTTACACGACTACTCAGTAGGTAACTTTAGTAAGCACTCGACGTTATGAGCCCTTCTGCAATATTAGCCAGCTAGCTAGGCAAGCCGTTGTTTGTCCCACCAATGGAGAGCTGCCACTGAATTTGGCCTCGCTTGATCTCAACGGCGGCCTCCCTCACGCTCGTCTGCCCCCCCGAAACCCTGGTTGTTTAGCACAACAAGGGGAACTAGGTGTCCGGGTACTACGCGGCTGACGTCCATGTTCAGTCTCCCTTCAGCATTTGTAGCTATCCGTTCATTGCTGCCATTGAGTGGCAAATCTCTGACGCAGCAACCAACCTGCTGGACTTGGGCGACGGCGCACGTGAGCACGTCACGGAAACGCAAACCGAAACCGGCTCAGGCGTTTCTCAATCTCATAATTCTAGCGCTTCGAGTGGTTCTCGTGGTGGGGTGATAGTAATGATGATGATGGTAACGTTGTTGGTGAATTGCCACAGCATCAGCAAGTTAACGTAGAGCAGCGCAGGAACCGAGCGAAACCATGAAATTGTACGAACGTCATTTACTCGTCTCTCAAGCAGCGCCTACATCAATCCTTTGCGCCCTCGACTGCACCCCTAAGGCTTACCCCTTTGTTTATTCCCCCGTATCCGTCAGCATTTTCCCTTCCGTCCCACGGTTCCGACGCGATGCGAGACGAGAAATCATTAACGTAGAACTACAAAGCTGGCTAGAGCTGCCTGAGTTAAAACTGAAGATGTTAGGAGAGCAATTAAAAAGAGCGTGGAATTTTCATGCGCCTACATAAACTAATGAAATTCTATTGAAGAAAAAAGTTCGGATGTAAACGTACGGATCCGACGTGCGGTGAAACACCAACCCGAATCTAATCTCAAGTCTGACTCAGACAACACATCTTTTTTTTTCCATAACTGATTCTCAATTGTTCCTTCTTCGACAGGCCTAGGCATAGTTATTTTACGCTGTGCTATTGGATCTAAAATTTGACAGGCCAGAAAGCTCCATACGAGCAAATTGAGAAGACAAAGCAGGAGGCAAGGCTATTATCCATCGTTATTTGGACTTTTACGTTTCGTCGAAGGACACAAACTGTCGACATACTGATTTGTACCTAGACTGTCTGCGCCCCTCCGAGTGGTAGGTAAACAGGTTATCACTATAGCATCGCAGGGTCAGAAACGTAAATCCTGCTTATTTGATGTCAGCAAGACCTTCCTGAATCAGACTTAGCTGGTCACATTCCCGCAGGTTAAGATAATAAACTAGTATTTATTCAGGATTAAAGATAGGGAAAATATGTCTATTTAGCGCGCATTATTGAAGTTAGGAAAGGCTGGCCGAAACTCATACTAACGTAATGGCGTAAAGACAGACACGAAGACGCGATGTCCGTAAATGGGATTTATGCATTAGCTTCTTTGCAGAATAAAGTACACTTTACCTGTAGACCCGTCTCACGTCAACATTGAGTTGTGGGTAGAACTTGCAGTCGCTCAATATAATAGAGCTGCAATGAAGACCAATTATTACGTAGGAATATCGACTTAAGGAGAGATTTTTTGTCGGTAAATGGCTCTGCCCCGGCGTAACTCGTTCGGAGCTGTGAAGACAGTGATTATTAAATATGGTCTGTATTTACGAATATAACTTTTCTGATGTATAGTATCACATTGAAAGAAAGCACCGTAATATATTTATTACTGTTAGGTTCGTGCTTATTTCAAGTCAGATCGTCTTGAAGGAACATTTAGTAAAGTTCTGTTGATTGCAAATGCAATCTTTCTTTCGCCTCAGTTTGATTAAATATAATCAAAGTTATATCTTTAATTCAATTAATTTTATATTGCGTTACTTCACGCAAGGAACTCATATGAGGAGTAGTTTCTTAAGCATACTCGACGTCCAGCAATACCTACAATTGAGGGTCCATTAGAATGTAAAAGTAGGAACCAGTTGTGCCTTTTGGTTCTTTCCACCTTAGAAACTGGAAGTTTGCTCCAGCTAATCATATCGTATTCATGAATTACTGATGAATGATATACGCATTATATATCTTTAGGGTTTACCATAATATCGTGTATCGCAGACATTATTTTTAAACTAGCTAAGGGAACTTTTTTCCTGATGAGGAAATTTAACGCTAGACGTCAACATCATTCATGAGGTTATGATTAAAACATGACGGACATTACCAAAATTAGTCCAAATCTACTTTGTTACTTATATAATATTATTGCGAACCATTGTTAGTAATTGGCCTAAATTCTTTTAGGCCATTTTATATCAATACGTGTTTCTATTAGAAAGTGCTATAAGCTTCGTATTTCCGTATTCGAGATTGTTTACCCGAGTGTAACGATTCTAATGGGAATCTCCGTCGCCGAGTTGAAGCATTAGTAGGACAAAGTGAGGTCAAAATGCTGATCTATCAGAGACCGAAAGGCATTTATCGCAGAAAAGGCTCAAAGACTTTAGAATTGCCCAAACAATATTTCTTTGGCGTATTCAAGCCATCGAGCAACTACGCAAAGAATCAACTTTAGCTTACACTTCGTGCAGTCCGTATGACTTCAAATATATGACAGTTGTTGCTGGATAAAGTACTTGCAATGCCGGCAACGAATTAAGTAAGCTTTCTATAAAGAAACTAGTATAGCGATATGTCTACTGATTTGATCTACTTTTTAATTACAGGCTGTGTTGATCACCGGGGTTAGTTTTTCGCACGAACTTCATACCAGTTATCTTTCAAGTGTATATATTTAGACTGATAGGATCCCCGTGATGCAAATGGCATAATGTAGTGCAGTGAATGATTTTGGAACCAGTTATATGGCCCAAAGGAATCAACCACCACCACGTGTAAATCCATATTTGCAATCTAACGGGTTTACAACTTCCCACTTTCAACACCTGCGGCTGGCACTGCGAGTGGGCTTGTTGATGCTATTGTAGCATCCATAAGCCCAAAAATTTAATTCGGTACTAAAGCAAAACGTTTGTCCGTACTACGCTGCTAACTAGCACTAGGACGAATTTTCGGTTGATCGCTTACGTAACTAGAATAATTTGTATTTTGAATAGCATTATGCATATTAGCAGCATTGATCGTTGTGCCATATTGATTTGGTGTAAAGGTTTAATATACTATAGGATATAACATTGTAAGCTTGTGATCTAAACGAATTCTTTCATATGATAGCATCACATGCTGTGCTAATAAATATTAGCTAGAAATTTTTTGAACCAGAAAACTTCGCCCACATTTGGGCACTAGAAGAGTCGGGTCATTTTTTTACCGACGCAATGCTTCATTGAGTCGTTCTCTGGCCTCAGTCACTGCTTCATAGAAACAATATAGAAAACGGACAACTCTTTTCAACTGCTGAAGCATATAAGCAGGCTAAGAGACTTTGAGCAAATAGGCCTTTACCTGGTAACGGTAAATGATGAATTGGACAAACCTTTACGTCGAGAGGAGCATGATCTAAGAACCTGAGCAAGCAGCTTTTACCAAGAGCACTACTGAAGGAATCTCTGATTTTTAAGAACGAGCTCGAGTACGATGGCTTCCCCTGGAGTACTGTAATGGAACGAACCGTTTAATAGATTTTCAACTGTGTGACTTTTTAATGACAAGAATAATCAAAAGGATTCTTGCATATGAATGCGTGGCTGTCATTCATTTGTGTTAGTTGAAGGGTAGTCCACCTAATGAAGGACCTCAACAATGTAATGCTACAGAAGATACCATCTGCCAATTGGCGATTGAACTCTGTCTAGGCAAGGGCAACCCCCACACCATCTCCAACATCTAAATCTATTGTAGTTTAACGTTAGATGAAGAACACGAGTAAGCAGTATGAATATACATATGTTCGCAGTTTATTCTTACCCAATCGAAGAAACCTATTCCTACGATAGCTTTAGACGCGCGATAGTTCGAATTAGACAGAATCGCTAGTTCTTTCCAACTAGAACAAGACGTATAAGATCGTGCAAGAGCAAGGTGTATAAGGTCGGATAAGACGTTTCAGGTTGCAGTAGTTTCAATTGACTGCTAGTCATAAAACTCGTTAATTGACATAGATCTATTTAGGCTAACTGCAATAAGTTCTGAGAGTTCCTTGTTTTTTTAGGTCAACCAAAAACAAACGACATCGGTTGGGATCGAAATTGCAATTAACATGAAACTCTTTCGGCATACGATTCAAAGTAGAAATGATTTCTAAACAAGATTTGCCATTGCAGGTGATGAATGAAAAGTCCTAGTTAATCCTGGAGAATCCCCCTGATATAGTAAGACTGTATGAGGAAATTACTGCGATTCCTTCAAAGGTCTTGGCAAACAAAATACGACCTCTTCGGAGGAAGTTACGGGATACGAATCGAGTGCAATTTTAGATGGCACTTTCTTGAAGCTCAGAGGCTCTGGGACCGCGTTGTGTTGTGGTGAATTAGTTCGACGCTTTGAAGTGGAGTCACGCTAATGCCTTGGCTTATAGCCATGGCCATTCTATGGTCGAGGCACGTTGCCATCGGTGTAACTTGTGTTTGTGCTACTTAGAGATTAGAGTGTTGTGTTGCCAGGAGAGATTGTATTTATTTGTGGGTGTCGGGTTTGGTAGAACTAAAAAAAGCGGACGTGTTCGGGCTCGTGGGAAGTTTTTCCTTCAAGTAATCGGAGTTAATTGACTGTAGTAGACAGCGTCCACTCTGGTTCTATTGTTATATATAATATAGTATATAATTATTACTGTATTGGGATAGAGTAACCGTTGTTAGCGGATTTTATATAAACGCCTTAACACTGTTTTTCGATTTTCGACTTGGCTATAAGTAAATTTTGTTGTCCGGAGGCTCCGACTATTCGTTGGACATTTTTCCTTGTGCTTGCTTGCTTGCTTGTTTAATGGCCTCACAAGTCTATCTTTGCAGAACTTATCTGGAAAACTTTGGCTGACGTTCCCGCTCTCGTCTGGTCTTTCGGCCTGCTCGCCATTATGTTATTCAGTTTTATTCTGACGAACACGACAGCTTAGAAATTTTTCTTTTTTTTTTTTTACCTGTCTTATTGAATCGTTTCAATGGTTTACAATGAGATGAGGATGAGTAAGTAACGTGCGACTGACCATAATGACGTGCGCAGATATTTTTGAGCCCCTCAAACCTGTCGGAAGCGTGCTTACATAGTGATTTGTTGGTTTGTCAATACACAAACTCATGGAAACAATTTTTCAAATAAGCGGATTCTGAAACGACACGGTCGAACACCGCAAACGAATGTACCAAGTGAATGGGTTTGCCTGCAAAACATACTCGGGATAGTTTATAGAATTTTTAAGCCCACATAATTGTTCCTATTGGCTAAGTTTTCTCGTCCCGTGTTCCCTGGCTTATGTACGGTTATGAAGTAAACTGTCATGCTTTAAGGTATATCCATGGGATTTAACCTGGTGCTTGTCATTATTTAACCCTTGCGACAGTAATAACAAAATGCAATAGCGTGTTTTGCATGGAGGAATATGGATATAATGAACATTTGTCTGTAAAGTGGTACTGAATAGCGCCGTATGTATACCACATGTCTTCGAAAAAATGTTCTGCATACGCATGCATGCATAATGTATATAAATATTGAAGTGACGACACGCTGGCATCATAGCTTGCCCTTGTAGGGAAGTACCTATTACTCAATATATTATATAGCAATTGGATTAAGCATATATGTTAATGAGCCTTGGTCCCGGCTATATGAGGTCACATAATAGAGCAAAAGTTCAAAATTGGCAGAATAAACCCGATATGGTCAAACAGCCAGGGCATGACAAATTATGCGAGGGAAATGAAGATTACTTTTTAAAAAAAAACATGCTTAATTGGACGCTTTTCGCATGGTTGCTTTATTACAAAGGAGAATGCGAGTCCAACTATAGCATAACCATATATGATATATATATACATGATGCAGCATTTATGATAATTGAAGTTTAATTGACACCCTGCCCTTTACATCAAAGAGGCCTGTCCTGAAGGCCTCGCTAATATTATAGTTAAATTGATAATTATCAATATGATTGATGTACTGATAGCGACCAAAACATCGTAGCTCTATAAAATACGATTATTTTTCTCGCTTAATCTCTCACATTAAATAGCAGCCACGTTGCAATTAGACCACGTGTCTCCCACCATGGAGCTAATTTAATGGGGTTCAGTCGAGCTCATCAATTAAAATAAATGACGCTAACCACGAGCTATCCATAATAGCGCCTTCGTTTTCCTTTATCAGCAATGACAACGTTCTTCAATGTAAAACCCTTGTTAGGTTTCGAAGGCATTGATTACAGCAAAATTCCTTTGTAGCAGTTCTAAAATACGTAAAAACTCATAGGCCTTTTATGGCCGCCAGATTTCGTGTCTGCTTGTCCTTGAAGGTCTAGAATAATATTTGCCTTTCCCGTAATTTAGGTAAAGATCCAATTGCGGTCCAAGTTTACAGTTAACTAGCCCATGTATCTGAGTAAATTACGAACTGTAGAATAATAGTTTTCAAGTTTCACGTTGTTATTGTTTAAACGCAAACAAATGTCTATCTCTATATTTTTTTCTCAATAATTATTAGATTTACTTTCTTTTTTCCTCCATCGAAATTTTCGCGCTGTAGGTTTGAATACTGTGTCCTCAGCAGATCTGCATATAACTTGTTTTGCAAAGCACGCAGTCGCCGTCTGCAAACGGACTTCGAGGTTCTGTAAGACGGAAGGAGTTCAGTCGTCACTGCTTTGGAAGGTGACGTCGAGCTGCTATGACAAATTGTACTAATTTTATGTACCGCGAACGTTGCGAAAGAGTTCCTAGTTCGTTTGGTTGAGTTCGTTTCGTTGCTTTCATCTATGACGATGGGCGGTATTGCTCTCCAAGTCTAGTCCCTGGCACGCCATCGCTTTCGTGATTACTTTATCGGAAAGCCATATGTTCTCATTATCACATGTACAATATATAGAATCTTTCGAGGATAGTATTAGTAAAATTGCGAAAGGATAGAAGCAACTAAGGTACGAAAAACGCCAGAAACAGGGAAAACATGCCGTGCTACAGCGGCGGCAGCCCGCCACACTCTCCTGTCTAATCGACGATCATAGACGGTCTTGATTGCTGGACCAACTGCGGTCTCCCCCGGTGTGAACAACAAGCGTGGTAAATAGAGTTAGAGGCCCCCAAAGGTGTTAGAGTCGACCTGAATTAACAGCGCTTAAACATCATAGGAGAAAACAGCGTCCCGCACTATTTGCGCAATATCGGACTGTAACAATTCACTATTGGCGCTCTGTATCAAAGAAGAAAGAAGTTACAATGGGCAGACGAATGGCTTAGTTGAAACGTAAATTCGAGTTGCACGGACTCGAGGTCAAGATGGCAATGTGAGGCGTAAAAAAACATTGAATTACTTGGGTACAAGTTATGGGACGACGACACGGAGACACTTTGTAGATCTTCACTAGATTAGTCTAGTTTTCGCGATTCTAATGTTTACGGTTTCAGTATTAACGTTCAAAGATGGCATGCGGTCGCGTCAGCTTGAACTAAACAGCATCTGTCTATCTAAAGCAACAAAAAGTTGATAGCGGCAATTCAGTAACTTTTTTTCAATGGAAACATCATGTGAAAATTAGATGAGGGTAATAGTTTCTTGCTTGCTTGCTGCTGTTGTGGGAAATAAGAACACAAATAATTAGGTGTACATGATGCACCAGCTACTAATGGAACCATCAATGAATAACATCTAGATATGGGCCAAAACAAAATTTATAGCAAACATCGGATCGTATTTGTCTCACGTAGATCTGCTAAGGCTAAAATATTCTAGCACTAATATTTATACGGTGAACCATATCTCTATGAGGAATGATGCGGAGCAGTTTTATATATGTGTTATTTTCGGGACTCCACAGGCTCATACTAAGAATTTATATTATAACGAAGAAACCTATGAGAATAAAGCCAATGAGTCTTTGCTTTAGTAAGATTCAATTAACTAAATTACTAATTAAAATTTTTTTCTTAACCTTGTATAAGAATGGGATTTATTTTAATAGCTACTAACGCATAAGCTTCTAATCTTTAATGATGGTTGTAGGCAAACTTCGCGCGGTCGCAACGTGAGCCAAATACTGGACAACTTCTTCATCCGAGGATATGACAAAAGAGTGAGACCCAACTACGGCGGTAAGTATTTAGCAAATATACGAGCGTATCCTACTGCTCTTGAAGAAGACCTTTTTTTGGAACATCTAAGACCCACCAGTCTTTTAATCTGGGATAAAAAGCTCTCAGTAGTAATAATATTTCCTCCCATGAACACCATGCATACTAACCCGCAAATATAAACAAAAACGAAAAACTGAGTGTACAAGTTAGATCATGCATCTACATTTAAGGACAATGCGAAGCATTTACCTTTGTAGGTAATATGAAGCGCTTCTGACTTATATTTTTTTTATGTACTCGTCACCAGATGGCGATATACCAAGCATGATTAAATTGCGCAATATTACGAAAAGCATCTTCGTTTTCCTGCCCTCGAATTAAGGCCGGTTTTGCAAAATAACGATAGGATTATAAAACGTATATCGTATTTTCTAGCTAGAATAGCATAACTGATAGATCGATTTTAGTACGTAAACAAACGACTTAACTTTTTTTTGTATAGAGAAGATGGGTTAACGCAATCATATTTTTTTTCTAGTGAATTTCATGGGGACCGAATGTGGAATTCACTTAGTTGTTCGCAGACAGATGGCGGACGGATAGAGGACGATGATACTTAGTTCTATTAAACCCTCCTTGATATTTCTCTGAGGCGTAGAACTATTTCGAAATATTATTTCAGATTTTCGAAAATAGGGGAGGGGGTCCTACCCTCTGTCCCGCGTGTTGTAAAAGGATGGACCGAGAGTTCTGTTACTCGCTCGGGTAAAGGCTGCTATTTCACAGTGATAAATCGCTGGAAGTAATCTACTTGCTCAGCCAGTGGGCAACAGACGGCAAAACTGCTAACTTCGTTTCCTTTTTTCGTGTCCACTTATCCTATGTGAAGCGTGTCGGGCTTACAGCTGCTGTCCTTGTGATAGCTTAGTGGGTGTTTATCTGCTATTCTTAAGGAGAGGTTCGATCCCGGGCGTAGACAGATTTCGCGTCGTGCTCGAAGCCACCCGCTTGACGGAATGCCTAACGGTGAAACTTGACGCTTTAGTCAGTTTCCATGAGCAGAACTTCATTAGCGACTGTTTGAATATAAGTATTTTAGCAAACATTGTGGGTAACCATGTAACAGCCATCTACATAGTGGGCAAAGTCAATTACATAGAGGCTGCACTTTTTCAAATCACAATACTTCCTGGAGTAGTTTTCAACAGGCATGAAGGTGACATCGTTTATTGGCAGATACTTAGCTTTCATAACTCACCTTTGCCTTTCCTACTATAACGATAGTTTCCTACTATACGAATAAAGATCGAAAGAACTCTTCGCTGCCTAAGAGATCTCTCTGGGCCGCCACGGCCAGGAAAAGATTTTTGCCCGCTGTTTCTTATCTGTCTAGCGTTTGAAGCTTGCTTGTCCTGAAACTCAGAGAGAAGTCGAAACGTGCATCGTGATTTCTAACATGAGCCTTGGTCTCTATAGCTTTTTGCTGATACGAAGTTCCTAAAGTTGTTATCCGAAACATGCGTTCGCACCGAAATACCCTTCCCATAAATGAAGACGCGAAGTAATTTCCCTTGGTTTTGATCATATGTTAGCCTGCTGAGGTGATCCAGCTTGACTTTTCTTGACAGATATCCATGGATATTTAGTGTTGTTTGTAGCTGAGAAATGATCAATTTTAAACAGATGGAGTTCTTTTTGTTGTGGTAAAACTGCTTGAAGTTTTGGAGTTCTGCTTAAAGTATGTCTGATACAAATCGCACTCATACTATATACTGGACTAAATTAAGGCATAGTTGACAATATATTCCTTAGGATTATATAGGTTTTTGGGCAAATATGACAGAAAGCTTGTAACAACCTTTCAGCAAGCTGGTTAAAAACTACAGATAAATGATATAATAAAGAAAGCTTATAGTTTTTACCTTTAGCATTTTCCTTTATTGGGAATATCACAAGAAGAAGTCAAATCCTTAAGGCTAGCTATTTAGCCATTTCCTGGCAGTAATATACTATGACATTTATAACGCCCACTGGCTTGAGTAAGCCTCTATAATGCGCATTTGAACTATTTATATTAGAGCTTCGCCACGAACGTAACTTTGAAAGAAGGCGCACTGTCTAAGCGATAGTCAACACATGTTATGTTTGCAGTCCTGCTATTGTTATTGAAGGCTGTGAATTTAGGTTTGATCAAAGCTTTCACCGAGCTATTGATATTCAACTAACCCAAAGTTTGATATGTTTATGGTTTTTTATACTGAAAAAACCTTAAAAGAACTATTCTAGCGTAATCTAAACTCTACGGACCGGCAGTTATTAAGATACTAATTAAAGGTGTGTAATAAAAACATCTACAAGCACTTATTGCATTGATAATTCCTGCTATTCAAGGTAACAGTGCCATGGCTCAAGGCCTTAAAATGCTAGGAAGAGACAAAACATCACTAGTTTACAATAATGTATATATCGTGGTTCGACTTTTTTTTGTTTCTTTACTGTTCCTCATGACGCACCAGTGCGTGCTCAAACTAACTTCATGATGTGACGCGTTTTTTTGTACAAACTCGTCATTCGATACGCATAATGATTCGAATTTTCTATTGTAGCTGCCTAGCGTATTCTTTAGTTAGTAGATTTTTCTTAATGGTTCTAGTAAGGTGTAGTACTTACCGTGGTGATGCTAGCTTAAAAATGACAGTTTACTACTTCAAAATAATACGTTGCTGTTGCTAGTAATATAATGTATTCTATCTAAATTGTGAATCTGTTCACGCTGAAGTAAAGTCTCTGAAAATTAACTAAAGGTCAAATATTACACCGGTTTCTATACTTTTAACTTTTGTTTCTGTTTAATTTCAGTATAATCGTTGTTTTTCGTAAAGTAGCGGGATCTACGCTACTTGTTACACCCTATACCATGAGAGCCTATATATAGGCTTTCATGGTTACTTAGTCTTTGCCTATTTAATTGGACCCAGTGCTACAGAGAAGCTTAGGAAAGTCTTCAAGGAAAAATTAATATTGCACGAATGGTGTCCTGCTTCTGCCCTCGGCGGCACCGAGAACTTTGCAGGGGCACATCAACTGCTATCCTGAATGGATTGTCAGTTCCTGCTTTCTCGGCTGATACTGCCGTTGTTTAAGGTGGCAACAGGAATAGAAAACTTGAGTTTGTTTGCTGAATCACAAAAATAATCCTTTGAAAAGCCACACATCTACATACAGTGCAAAGCTAGAGCTCCAATCCAGCTTGCGTGTATGATTCGACAAGAAATATCAACACGAGCAGCCAACCCTGAGCTGAACGGGGGACCCTGTGAGGATTTGGAATTACTGTGCGTTGGCTTGTTTGACCAGCTGATTTTTATTGACCACAAGAGGAAAGCACTGTCTTTTTCTGCCACCGTTCTCCGTCTAATTTTTTTGTTCTCCTTCTGTTGCTGCTACCACTTTTCTCAGTGCCCTTACCGGTAACATTAGCACTTGCCACAGCTCTCGGGCCCGATTACTCTAGAGGCAAGGGCTTTGACTGTGCGCATAGTTTCCTTTGCCTCCAGGCAGGACGAATCGCCTTTTGCTCAAAGCTGCCGTTAGCGGCACTGCCTGGAAAAAGTCGACTTATCTTGTCCAAGACTAATCGTCGTATCGTTGGTGATATTTTGTTTTCTTTCTCTGCCTTTTTTCTTTCGATTTATTCTGTTCCCATTCCACACCATGCTATGAATTTGTGAGTAGTAATGCGCGTCGAAAAACTAGTAGGCCAGTTTCAAGCTTCAACACGGGGCTAGGCATTGGGACAGATCATTGTTATACTGTCAACCATTAGTCTAAAATTCGTTGGCCCGTATATTACAACGCTCTTCGTCGATAGGCGAGCTGCATTGGCGATGTTTGTTCTCAAAGAGCAGCCAGATCCTTGTTCCTTTCATTTCAAGGTAGAGTTCCTTCCTGCTCTTTGATGGCAATGCTCCATCGCTCGAAACATGAAAGACTCGCCCCTCCGTGGTCATCACCGTAGATTTCACTATTTTGCAACTTTTTGCAAGGTTTTGGGATAGACGATACTGCCAAAAAGAAACAGAGAAGAGCGATATAGATAGAATAGCGCTTACCGTCTGACTTTCAATGGACCACCGGCCATTGATTGCATCGAAGTCCTCAAAGTAAGTTCTTTCGCGCCCTTTTCATCGATATTTAGGTCCTCTTATTTTCCTGGTGTTACCTATTTTGTTTGGTTGCTTGCTGCCGCCCGCCCTAACATCGACAGCATACATACATACATACGTATGTACAATCTGTTTAGAAGTATATCGAGACATTCAAGCCAGGACTCTTCTGGCCGTCCAGTCCCAGTTGTGTACGTGTTGAGAAGAATTATAGGAAGAGTAACGCTTTTATGTTGGTGTCCTGGATTACCCTGTCGGTATGAACATATTTGCAAGTAAGCTGACGTGTGAGCAGCACCTTTCAGTAATCTCAGCCGTAATAGTACTAATGGAAAAAACTGCGCTAACAAGCTGCTGTGTTTTATTCTTAAATAACCCTGTATCTGTAAAAAATGATCTCCAAATGTACGGACAGTACGTTTACGCTTGGACTTGATATGGGTCTTTGCCCCGAAATATTCTAGCACCAATTGGCAGTTCATAAAACATTGAGTTAATATGCAGATTTACTTCTGCTGTTTTCTTCAGCTGTTAATCGACGCGGTTCGCGGGAGTGGCATAAAGCTTTTTCGCTCGACAGCCAAGACTTGAGTCGGTTATTAAAACGATAAAATTAGGTACATTGCTACCTATGGACATGGCAGGTATCCCGAAACAAGAGTATGGCAGAAGAATTTGTTCCCTCCACAATTTAAACGAGGTACGGCGCCTCAATTAGAAAGGCCTTGACGGGCTGCCTGTCGCAGCACGTAAGTGTTCAGTCATCATGCTTGGTAAAGTCAGTTCTTTCTAAAAAAAAGAGCGACTTATTGGGGCGAAAAACCGTACGTCCAAATTTAGACGAAAATCCGTTATTATCCTTTGTAAGAGATTGTAAGCTACCCTTTTGTCCGAAATCGACAGCTTACATTATTTTCAGTTTACACGGAGCTTCTAATAAACATTTCAGCAAGTAAACCGAGGGAGATTTAATAGGCTCGAAATTTCATACGGATTTTTTATATTGAAGTTAACAATCACTTTAAAAAGCATATTTGATTAGGCTGTTCAACGGTTAATATTTTTCTCGAACTGACTGGCTGTTTTAAGCCTTTGCATCTTTTAGATTTTCGGTTTGCTATAAGGCGAAAATTTGATTCCACCGACATCGCTTATGTATAGCGTATTTGAGCGATACCTGCATATGTTGTTAGACCCACAGTTACTATTAAAAAACTATTTTCTAGAAAAAAATTAATACATTTTAAACGACCCGTAGGTCGTAACTGCGGTGTGTGATGGTTAGATTAAATTGATATGATCGTCAAGGACGACATTTTTAGCATATGTAAACACTTCGTTGAAACGTTTGATTTTATTAAGTTCAGGTCTGCGAAGACACCCTTATTTACAAGTTGCTCAGTATTAGTTTTTATTAAGTTTGAATGGAGAATACGGAAGTCAGTAATAATACGCTTTTGTTATTCACGTAAATGAAAATCTAGCTGGAATTAAAAATTAGACAGCTCAGAACTGTACATACCATTTGCTCCACACGGCTGCAATGAACAGCTTTGCATTACAAAGACTTTGTCTGACCTGCATTTACGAAGCTTTGCCTTTGGGGGGGGAGGGGGGGAGGGGTAACTATCTGTGCAATGAAACCGTATCTTTATCTATCTAAAACATCCTGATAAACTCATAGACGGCGCTCTATACAAATGAGTTCCTTCAGCTGTGGTGCGGACGACAGAACCGCAATTCTACAAGTTTTCAGCTGCTCGGTTAAGGAGAGGTACCTCGAGCTGGAAATTACTCAAGTTCTAGTAATCGTTTTATTAGGCACATGATATCTCACAAAACCAATTGCTACGGTGTCTAGCTTCAATGGAAGTATCTTAAATGCGAGATTACGTTTCGTGTCATCAATGGTATCTTAAATCGTCTCTTAGGCGTGTTACTGTAATTACTTGAGAGCAGCTCTGCAAAGCTTGCTTAGCTTTTGCTCGTCTGAGTCATGGACAAGACATCGATGTTTTTGCGTATTGGCGCCGTTATATTTGACTTAGTACTTATTTAAATACACGATTCTTTTTTCTGATATAATTTGATATATAAGATCTTGTGTTGGATGATGGCTTTTCAATTTCGGTTTCCTTGCTCTTTGCGAAACACTGTTCCTATTGACTAACATCAATATTAATTTGATTGATTGCAAGAAGACTCGCCTAAAGACCAAATCAAGATAAAAAGATAAAAACTTAGGTTCTTTTAGCAAGAAACACAGGGCGTTTCGTCCTTGCAGGTTTTGAAGTATTGTAAGCAAACGCGTTGCTACCGCAGCATCACGAAGATGGCATCTGATAGTACTAAGACTATATCAGAACTTGATTATATGGTAGTCGTACTTAACCATACAATCTACTGTTTCTACTACTACCGAAATGGGTTTGTGGGGCTTTAAAGAAGCATCTATAAAACGCCTTTCCTTTATTGGCTACAGTTCGACCTGTGGCAGGGCCTGAAGCGTCACACTCCTGCCTGTCTGCTGACTACAGACTAAACTTCAGAATATTCGGAAGTGGACTTTGTACTTTACACTGAAGTGAATGACGTTCCAGCGTATTTGGTTTGTTTTGTAAAACAAGCATTAAGTCCTAAAATTCATGCATCATATCTTTTGTTAAAAACAAAAACAAGTGCTTACAAGTAATTCAGATGCTGTGAAAAGCTTGTGAGATCCAGACTATGGATTAAAGGTGCTAAAGATATACCGACAGGTCGTTACAGGTATTTTTAGCGTACTTGTCGCAGAAAGTATGGACAAAAAAGTAAGCAACACATGCTGGAGAGTCGTTCAAATACATCAAGCTCGCGAAAGAGCTAGAAATTTCTCACAGTCATGTCGAAGTACTTTAAAACGTCATTTGAAGGCGGGATAATTTATAGCAACGATGTCGCCGAGTGACTTCGATTCCGGACAACTGCAGACTTTTCAATAGATGTTTCTAGAGCGTCCCCAAACCCCAATTTACCTCAAAGTAATGGGCGGTAAGGCCTGGGTGCACGGGTATGACCAGAGGACAAAAGCGTAGCACTCTGATCATGGCTTCAAAGGCAAGCCCAAACCTGAAAAAGGTGCAAAATCCAGGTTAAAAGTGTTGTTGCTTTTTTCCGACTGCAAATATATTATACATTATTAATTCCTTTCAGGTAGTTTTACAGCCATTAATGTGTTTCTATCAAGTTTTCGAAAGATTGCGCTGTGCTATCTAACTAAACGCGCTTCGACCCCACGAATACAAGCTGACGGTTCCCCACATAACTAATACGTTGTCTTACACTTCGCTACTTGTATCGCGTTTTACGCGGAAAACTCTGATGCTCGTATCACCTTAATCCTCATATGAACCCAGTGTAACATTTATCTCTTTCCAAACGTCGACAAATACCTAAGATAGGATCGATATGTTTGGGGAAATCAAGCTAAAACGAGGCCAGAACTAAGGTCTATTTCACCGATTGAGTTCAAAAAAGTTTTAAAGACCGAGAAAAACCCTCGTTCAGTTTACTAAATTCGGCGAAAATGATCTCAAAGAGAGAAACTGGAATTTGAAAGATTGGGTTATGTGCTGTTGCTACTGAGCCCCGTTGTCGATTCTTTTTTAACTCGGCAGTAACTTCATTCCTGTCATCTCACTTCAGCCCGATGCCTACGACCATATTGGAAACTGTCATAAATACATAGCATACTTAATCCCCTTCGGAAGGGCAGTTGTTTAGTGAAATTGCTATCGTCGGCTTATTTTCCGCTAGAGTTGAAGAGTGTCAACTCTGTCATACAGTAAGTGCAAAGTTGCCGATACAGCATATCGCGTAATATCAAAGCATCGATCCCAATGAAGTCAGAGCATGGCCAGCGAAGTAATAAAGACTTCCAGGGAGAGCGATAGAAACAGATTGTCCTCAACTCGTAGTTGCAATCGGGGTGCTATGGGAAGTAATGTTAAAGCCTATCAGCAAGCTTAATAATAATTCAATTTAATATGCCATGCCATACAAGAGCTTATGTATATTATAAAATATGTATTATTATTATGAAAATTATAGCGGTAAACGGACGCGTATTGATTGTCAAATTTGTCTGCGTAGTAGTGGTGGCTTAAATCCAAGGAAAAGGCGTCAATAAAGGTAGCCGTGTCCCTGACTGATTGGAAATCTTTTTCTCTGTTTCAATTCAGATCACTGTACTGGAAGGAGCTAGACAGTAGAAGGCAAAATAAACCTGTTTCGCGGAAAATATAAAGAGCATATAAGTGCATAAGATTTCATGTCAGTTCTGCCGACAATTATACGGAGATTCCCCGAGTTGAGCCGCGCATCCATCTTCTAAGAGTTAATATATACATATATATATATATATATTTTTCGTTCGGACTTCTGAGAAGTTGCAAAGCCTATGAATAGAGGGACGCTGCATTTTACTGGAAAGTAGGTGAGGTCTGGAAGATGTGTTGCATAACTAATACGCCCTCTCTATGTCACTAGCGATATTACTTCCGGGCTTACATTCGTAGCGAGTTTCAACCTGCTTTCTATTTTAAACGAAGAACACGAGTAATCATGTTTACAGCGCCTGTGTCGATAACGGATTTAGCAGAGCATACCAAAACAAGTTCCATTTCGGTTGATGGCGTCCGTATTCGAAGGCCTTAAACAGGGTCGTACTGTTATTCAGTTAAGGGAAAGTCCCCATTCAGCATAATTCGCTAGTGATAATAAGCTCACAAGTCGATAGCAGATCTCGATTGTACCTCTTATTGTTTTTTGTATTCTCATATATTTCTTTACGTAAACATATTTGCGAAATTAGCTCTTTTATTTACAATATTAAAGACCTACGCCACTAGAAGTTTAGCAGGAGTGGACTTGCCTGAAATTTGATGCACCTGTAAAAGGCATAGCAACCGTACAAGCAGCTACTGAACTTGAGGATAATTAATTGTTTCCTTCATTCCGTGTTTTAGTAATTGTTAATTCTATATAATCATTTTTGTTAATGTTGAGATTTTAACAAGCGTCGTAGCATGATTGTTGGTCGTGGTTACCATAGTAACGTACTTTGAGAGATGCGGATTAGTCATCCAGACCACGCCGTTCCATATCTCGCTGTGGTGCATATGCCCATTTGTTATGGGTATCTGTAAAAGGCTTGTTGCGCTAAAAGGTCTATTTTTTGCGATGCACGAACATATTCTAATAAAACAGATTGGATAGACCGGCCATTATTTTAATTAAATACAATTGGGTATGTATTACGGTAAAGAAGAATGCTCTTTGAGGCCAATTCCTTTCAATATCATGACTAATCAGTACAAATCACTTTTTCCGTTTAAAAGTGTAAGTTTTAAAATGTTGATTATTGAAATCTGTAGTTGAACGCCAACGGGAACCTGGGGCTCGGTGCATCTTCCCGATATCATGAAAGAGTGTGCCCAGAAACTGGCATGATGAACGCTACCTAACAAACAACCTAATGCCTTGCTACATATTCGCGTATAGCAACATCAAGTTGGTCAGGTCAATGTTATGTATGTAATGTAAATAATTAATTAGCTATAAATTGACCCAGTTTATCCTCTAAATATGAAGATGAATTTCTCACCATCTATCTCTTATAGATGTACCCCTTAGAGGTCATGGTCTCGTCATTGTTGTCGCGTATCAAAACGAAATATGTCAGGATCATTTGGCCTATTCGAATTGAATACCGTTTTTTACATCGTTCCTCTATTGCTCGTGTTCTCTTATGTGGCTGATATGCCATCGCAGCCAAAGATTGCCTCCCGGGCTTCTGACTCTGTAGGTCTACAATCTATCCTCGTGGAAGTGGGTCCGTCGTGAGAGCGTTGCCGTCGCATAACGCGGATGAATATAGAAAGTCGAAGAGGTTTACGGCATGCCCTATCCAGTTGCGACGCTGCGTGGGGTGTCTAGCGCGCCTGGAGTACATTGTGTCGTAGGGAGCATACATACGCGCCCGTTTGTATACTCCTTCCACTCTACAGAAAGTACTGGCGTAATCGTCACTACCGCAGTGGTGTCAGAGGGTCACAACCGCATTAGAGACCACTAGTGTGATGCCTCCGATGCGACGCCAGCGCCGCCGTCGCCCTCTGTTCGCCTCCCGCCCTCGTCTCCGCCCTCTGCAATAGGCGAATTCTAATTTGGTCCGCGTTTGCGAGTCCTACAGCCATCCAAGCCTTCAGTAACAGTAATCTCTATGGGCCGGGGCAACCGTTAGGAGAGATCGCCTGCTATTCCACAAGGATTCTGCTTCTCTCCAGGGGCGAACCGCAACCACTGCATAACGACAATGCGCTTCAGTGTTCGGTGTTTGATGCACTGACGTATATGTATATAATAATTACACACTTGCGATCTATCGGCCGGCTTGCTCTTGCTAAAGCACTGGCATTTAAGCAATTACAACAAGCAACAATAATTGCGATGATGCAGATTAAGACAGTCGTTCCTCAGAGCGAATTACAAACGTAGCTGGTTGCGTAATTTTATCTATACATATTTACAGAGTTTAACGAATCTCATCAAAATTCATTTACGTTGTTGATCTCCCATCAGCGGAGCTAACACTACGAAAAGTTCGTATAGAGGTCACGGTAAAAAGAATCGACCCTCACTGACCTATTGTAATAGGCTCAGCATTCGCTACACCGAAACAGGCGGTAGGTTTGAGAAGTGGGCTGTTCTGTACGCCCAGGGACAAAATGCTATTTGCCTAAACATGATAGTCATATTTCCATGACGAAATCACCGTGACATGATTGACATATTTCTTTATCTATCTTAACTAATTGACCCCATCATGACGATTCGCATGAATTGAGATAGTAGCTATTTCAGGACACCATGTGGGCGTAACCTAGCACATTCGTATCTTCAATAGAGGATCCAATCAATGATAGGTTTTCGCTATGTAGTAATGTCTGAGCAAGAAGTAAGTCTAGCAGTCAGTCATGCAACCTAGACGGGAAAAAACCGAGTTCCCGCATTAACTCCATGTTCGTTGCTTGCAACTACTACAAACTCGATTAGACTACTTGAGGGTGTTTGTACCAGGAACGACGTTACGCTACAACCTTGTCCTATACGCACAAATAGCTCCCCTCTAGCGCCGTAAACCAAAACGAAATGTATCTGTGACAGAACTGTTTCCCGAAGAAGTAGATCACTGAACAGCGGCCAGCACGCCACAGACGCTGACTTCATTTGGGTCGATTCCCCTTTGACTCCCTTCTCCTCTCCGCTCTTCGTCAACTCTTCCAATACCTTACAGCTTTCATATCGTGTAAGCGCCAAATAGTCCCGAACTACCACGCGTTCTCTCCAAAACTCCGTGACGATGTCATATGACGAGGCTTGCTATGTTAGGCGTCTATATGGAAATACTAGGTTTAACCACGTACTAACATTTACCTCTTAGCTTTATCCCTCACCTCGTTCTCCCTCTCCACGCTTGGTCCTCTCGCCAACGAAGCGTCCCGGCGCCGACCGGCCATCCGCGAATTTTTAACGCGTTTGCGATCAATATACCGCTGATCCCGTTGACTGTCCGTATGAATGTGTATTAAAAGCTACCAACGATTCGATGCAGCAGCTATAAAACTGTGATGAGGTCGGTGAGAGATTCGATTCCACGGCTGTGTGTCTCCGCGTTTTCAGGGAAAGAGTTTCACACAAGAGACTAGTGCTTGTATTGAGTAGTTGGTCCGGCGCTTTTATCCATACAAAGAGCTTTGGCTTCTATACGAGGTTACGTACGATTCGTTCAATAGCCATAATCGCGAGAAGCAGCGGTGGTGATCGCGGTGGAATGCCACCTTTCCCGGCTCGCACAATACTGAGGTATAGACGAAGCTTCTATTACTGCTGCAACGACATGCGATCGGTGGTACTATGAGAATAGTCCCAGCACTGAATCAGGCCAAAACGACGAGATGGAGAGGAAGTTGTTTGTTGACAATGATTACGACGACAAACGGAGTGATACTGCAGCCATCGTCGCCGAAAAGGCGCCCCACGGGCCCCTCGCTTCCATGGCCCGCAAGGCCCCGCTTTCATGGAAGGCTACATCGGCGTCGGCCTCTTCCTGTAACCCTCATTTATCCTAACTCTTACCGCATAATTCTCACGTTTACCATTTTCCCTCTTCAGAAAACCCGGTAGCGGCCTCCATCTGGTTTGATCGGCGTTTCCTGTCAAGGCAGTTATTGCATGACAGTCCACCCTTCACACTACTGTCTCTACGAGACAAATACACAAATACAAATACAAAAAATGTTCACGGCTGTGGGTCGAACTCAGGTGGAAAGCGGGCTCGAAACCTCTGATCGGCGTTTGCCCCCCTCCCCGCGAGGGAAAAGAAAAGACAGAAGGCAAAAAAACAGGGGAAGATGAGGTTTGGACTCCGATCCGAGTGCCGATCGTAGTGACTGAACACAAAGGAAATGTCGACTACATGTGTATATTAATGTGTGCCAGAGGATTGCAAGTCGAGATACACATGTTTCGGTTGATCCCCTCTCAGCAAAAGAAATAGTCTATGCGATCATTATCCATGTTCGCATCACACATGTGATTCTACCAGTAGCTAACGGAACAGGGTCAACTATTGACTATTCTTTGATGTAGTATTGTAAGTTAATATTTATGTAAGAGTCGATGTGTTTAAAAATTTCGAAAGCAGCTCGGTTCTCGGATCTTTAGTGTAACCCGTACGCAGGGCAGACGCGCGCATGCAGGCAGGAAGACAATTTACACGCATGGAAGAGCGGTTAGTCGCTCTCCTAGCATGTTACATTCTTTTCATCTTGCTCCGTATATCCCAGCTTGCTCAACTGAACTTAGGCTTTAGCACTCGAGATTAACTTTAGTCCCTATTACTTTTAGCCCGGTGCTTCGAAGAGTGCTTTCTCTCCCTTTGCAACACTACTCTTAGCGCCGCTAACTTGCCAACGAAGCCATCAATGGATGTAGATCAGTCAGTCAGCAGCAGCAACGTGGCAGCGACAGAATGCTTCTCTTTTTCCACCTCCGCACTTAAAATTTTGGTCTTTTGTGTTCTTGCTGCGGACTCAGCGGCGTTATGCAACTGGGGGTCGAACCCACATCCGGCTCGTGGATGTGGGTAAGGTATACTGGCACGAAAGCAAGCGCATTAACTGCTTGCAGAGTCTCATTGCTTCAGACACGTTGATGTTGCGCCTACGATACGGTAGTAGAGAAGTAAGACTAAAACAAAGTGGGTCTCAGAAAAAGTTTAAATTGGTATAGGCAATCAACTCAAAACATAAATCATAATACTGACTATTCTATTTCGAAACTACTTAGCCGACTACCAAACAGAGAAAATTACCAGATTTATGAATAAATTGTAGAATCACTGTAAAGTTTAGCCGAGGCAGGATGAACGGAAATGGATTAAACAAAGGACGGAGGGCACTGATTACACTACCTCATAGATATTATGCAATATTCCTGTCACGGATACGAACTATCATGCAGTTGTGAAGCTCCTTTACCGTCAACGTGGTGCGCTGAGCGTCGTAATTTCTAATCATTGATATTTATAAAGTTAAGCTTTACTGGACCAAGTTAGGTTTGTTCAGCCGCCGGTTTTGCTAAAAGATTCAGCGTTACTAGTCTGACAAGGTTCAGCTCGGGGTTGCGCGTTGATGGGCAACATCCTTTATACTTTTGCTGCCCCATCTTGGCTGTGTCAATTAATTGCGTTCCTCAGCAGCACCAGCGCTATTAGTTTCACCGAGCATCGTTACCAGACAATGTGACCTGACGTAAAGTGGTAAAGCAAAAAAATGCCGACCACGCTCTTCTGACACTAAAGATAACTCGTGGTGAGCAACGTTTTTTTCACTTATTTAATGCCACAATTTTATAATTGCTTCCTAAGCAATGTGTTAAGGCGGTACTTTGAATGGCCAAGCTTCTGCTTGGAAGAGACGAGTGGGGGTTGCCGCTTAGGGTTACCTCAGTGACATAATGATTCAGTTTTTGTCAATAAGCAAAATAATTACGTATATGAAATGTGGCTGATATAGAAGTACTTTGCATGTTTTTGTTGAGCTCCTGCTGGCAATTCCACCAAATGTGCTCGTATGAGCAGCGGTATCTCTATCATTCGGTCCAGGGGAGCAGGCATCCATTTGCGAACAATTGCTCCGGCCGGTCCTGTTTCAGCGCCACGTATCATCGAAAACGTTGGGAAGACTTTAAAAGACGTCCATTAGAGAGTATTAGATCATCGGCTGTCCCCGACGATAGTACAACGATCTGTATCTGGAAATTCCTTAAAGATGAAGCATGTTTGCCAAACAGGCCTATAGCAGTTAGCGCCTATAGCAGCTAGTTAGCGATGTCAAAAAAGCGAGACAAAGAGGAACCTCTTTAACGTGACCGACGCCAGCCTATGGTAAAGGCGCGCAAAACTCGCTTCAAAGTTCCTATGGGTTCCGCACAGGTCTGTACCTCAATGCCTGACCGCCGCCAGGCAGTTTCCCGGCGGGAAACCATTGAACGAATAGCTGACGGTAACATTAGTTAGCCACGTTTTGATCAGAAACGCGTTGGAGTAAAAAGTCAATCTAAAACACACACTCTGCGGTAGAGGGAGAAAAGACATAGGACCAGGCAGTAACTAACGTCTCTTAGGGGGAGTGTTGCAGGAAAGGTAGCTGTGGATAGCTGTTTATCAGATTCGATGAGGCGATAAGTTCGCGAAATCACAAGGCGATGTGAACTCTCTCTGTTAATGAGCGAAAAGATGAAGAACACGGAGTGCGGAACATGGTGTGTGAGACTATTAAAGGGTCAAAGGAGAATCCGGTAAGGTAGGCAGAGTATGTTTTCGAAATTTTTAATTAATTTTCAAATATCCTCGATATTTGTGGTTAAACGTCAGTCTAAACTAATATAACCTGCGTCAACTAAAAAGGAACTTACCAGCAGAAGTACGGTTGCGTTCCTAACAAGCCAACTGATAGAAGAAGTTATTTAATATTTTGACAATTTTTGAATAAATCTATCCTAATTTAGTAGCCATTGGACGCTTTAAGCCGTCGGGTTTGTATAATTAACCACAGAACATAATTCGGACGTGGACGTTCACCTGTATTGGTGTTACGCCCCCTCATTAAACAGAGTCTTCGTTTGTTATCGTTTCACGCTTACAATACGAGAAAATCACTTATCGTGATAAGAAGACAATAGGATTAAGTCAGCGTGCTCACTTCGTCAGAAGAGCCAATGTGAACTTGACGTGTTTTTTTCCTATTCGTTCTTCCGGACAGCGCGGGTTCAGGGGCGTAACGTCATTTAGCTGGTCCAATCAAGCGTGGACTAACGTACTGATACTGGGTCGATAATGGACTGAACGAAATTGCGTAAGGTAGTATCTAACTATTACAAGTTCCCTGCGACCTTTTTCAAATAGCTTCGAGTAGATAGATTAAAAGGTTGTTGAAAGGTGGAACAAACTCGCACAATATAGTGTACGGCAAAATCGTCATTAACAATCTTGGACTAATCACACAAAAACAGTACGTCTTGTAGCGTTAACATAGAAAGCTTGGCTAGGATAGCCCCAGTTTACCAACCATGAAAATTAGCGATACTCAAATAATTAAATATGTTGACCTATATAGTATATGAAAACTCGGTTGTACAAGCTTTTGCCGTCAATACAACGGCCATACGGTATCGATGACAAGCTCTAAGCAGTATATAATGTTTGCAGATATTTCGGGTATCAATTCTAAATGTAGTTGTTCTTACCTAGCCATTTAGCTACTGTTAAGGTTTTAATACAACAACAGTTGCAATATGGAAACCTTTGTGTCTCGTTCTAAAACCCTATTAAAATTTCGCAGTAGATTCGTTGTTACAGTCAGCTAAGCCTGCTTAAAGGCCTCTATTATTTACTCATATAACTTTAGGCAGAAGTCGTCTTTTCATTCTATTGCCATTGCGTCAAATTGGATCTAGATCATACTCGACAGAAGAGTGCTGTCATGCCTGAGTAATTTTTTTGGTATTAAATATCACTTACTTCAAAGTCAGCTTCATTCCTGTGGAGGAGATCGGATTGAGCAGGGATAGCGCTACGAGAAATTCAGTCGTACGCTACCAGACAACTGCCAGATTTTTCTTTAAGAACTGATCACGTATTGCGGCAGTGGGAATTGATACAGTCACGGTCCTGACAACGAGCGGGAATTTTCAAAATATATTGAACTATTGTTATTAATTTGAGCTAATTACACTGCAAGTATTAGCAAATCAAGTTTTGCCTATGACGCCAATTGTGTCAGAAAATCTTTAGGACAACACCCATCAGTCCTGTTCAATAGATTTTTAAAAGTTTACTTTTTTCCTTAATCAAACTGTTACTAAATAGCACATACGAAGCCCTCGCGTACGTACGCTATTCTGCCGTTTGGCATTATATAGCCAAAAAAAAACAAATAATATTAGGAACTTAACAGATAGATCGAACAAATAAGATTACTTGAAGTAACGCAAAGATTCACCCAACAGCGTAACTGCTTGATGAGTGCCACTGACACCCATATTACCTTGTTTATTCAAGATATTGTTGTGTTGGACCTTTGACAGGAAATCCGTCAGCCTTTGCTAGAAATGACTCCTATACTGAACGCTCTCCTGGACATTCAGCCATCAACCTGCTGTTGTTGGAATGTATGTTAACGTACCTCATCTGTATGTTAACGTACAGTATGAAACTTATCATAAAACATTATATTGAACTTCAGAGAAGCGAACGTACGTCCTGCTTATAGGTTGCACTCATACAACGAACCAAAGGACAATATATGTTTAATAAGTGAATCCTTTCGGAAACGGAGCTACGAATGCTAGAACGAAGGATTCAGCATCTCTTCAAATGCGACAATTTTTTTAACCACTTCTGGATTTACATCTACCATCACGGTTAACAACAAGATTCACTCCTTTGCAACAAAGCTTTCAAGATGCGTCAACAGAAACGTGTACATCTCAACGTAGAGTCTCCTATGTTTACACTAAAGGATTTGTATACCTTACGGGGTCTGCATCTCGCGAAAGAGGTTTCTCAAACGTACTCACAACATTTCTCTCTATTCAAACATGCTATCATCTTCAAATTGTTGATAAGTTCATGTCTGCAATTTATCCTTCTCTTCGTCTATTTTTGACAAACCTAACGGTAATGCAGCCTTCTCCTCAAGATATCATCAGTGTGAAACAAAGCTGACAATCTGTGGAAGATGCGAGACAGCTAAAATAAAAGGAACATTCGCACTGGCAGCAGGCTCCTACACTTTCGTCTATATATGACAAAGTGATCAGAGACGACAATTCTTCCCAAAACCACCCTTTTCTCGCAACATACAAGGGATCTGGAAAGAAGGAAGGCAGTTGTGTTCCATTGGACTCAGAGCTCTATTACTTTCACGTACGTATGTTAAATGTTCAGATGGCAGTGCGCGATTGTCCGTGGCAGTGCGGTCAAAATGGCCTACGCTTCGTCCCGAACCACCTCCGGATATCCCAGATTCATCACCAGTCAGTATTTATTGTTATTACATCACTGATCGTGTTGCCGCTCTTTGGAAGGTAGGGGGCAGGAGTAGAAGATAATCACAAAAAAAGGGGTCTAGTGAACAACCCTCAGACGGAAAACAGCTGAACCTATTGCATGATTGTTGATAGCTTGGGACTCGTCGTTCTTACTTTGTTACTGTATACAGTTATAGCGGGAAACGTTTTTGATTGGTGCTATTCTAGCGCATAGTAAATTCACAACGAAAACGTTAAGATCACTCGATAGCGTGGCCTGAAATAAAAGAATTTTTTTTAATCAAGGATACACAAAAACATCCTTGTAGTGTAATTATAAAAAGTGAATACTCGTAAATCTCACTAACGTTTTGTGCTTAAGAAAAATTGACGTTTACGTTGACTTCGTCTGATTTCACACGTTTCGGAGCACTTTTCGCTTTATTTTAGTTTCGACTCAGAGTAAGTGTTTAGCTTTAAGATACACTAGTAGAGTTTGCTAACTTAAATTTAGCGTGGCCATTGCCTTTATAGGGCTTTGAATTTTGTGGGTAATTGAAATTGTCCGTTAACTTATTGTTACTGAGCCTTTACAGAATGCAGTAGATCGGTCGAATGCCTTCACAGAAACGCCCAAATGTTCCTTCCCATTTGCTAATAACAGCACTATTTTTCGCTACCGTTTCTAGTCATAGTACTTGGTCTATTACTTTAAGGACATGACAAATGAAAATTTCTGGTTAACTTGATGTAGCAATGGAAAGCACCATACCTCTCTCTTTGTGGAAACAACAAAGCGATGCATTTAGAGCACTACGTTATGTTGGCAGCGTTGCAACATCCCTTCTCGCCTCGGTTTACCCTCAAGCTTGCTCCGAAATCTAATTAGTTTTTGTAAAAATAAAATATGAGTGAGATTAGTAGCACGATTGATACCATCTTTTTTATATCATACAGTTTTTTTTTTCTTAATTATTAGGTGTCCATTGTTCAATTCTGCAGATTAATAATATTCTGATTATTAATTATTTTGCGATTGATTAAAATTCTGTTACTTGTACACAGCACCTTCTCGTCGTACACTACCGTTTTTATTGGACAATCTCTTGATCGAGCTTTCAGTTACGTCATATCTGTCTTTTGAAGCATCTTGTCTGCTGCTGTTGTTATGACATTTTCAAACCCTTTAGCAGGACTACGGCCACAGACATTAGCCCGCCTGCACTTCTCAGCGCCCTGTTTCAATTGGCTTTTTAATATTTTATCCTTATTATGACTGTGTTTACCACAGCAACATGTTTCCTATGGCGGTGGTTGAGATTAAGCCATACTGTCTAAGCATCTCTTAAAGACCGGCCTTTGTTTCCTTTTTTACGCCTATCGCCCTCTATACTTTTGAACGTCTCCAGTGCACGTAGGGCTTTTTTCCCTATATATTAGTGCTGCATCTGTTATACGACCGGCTTTATTTCTTCAACTATAAAGACACATCGTTGGTTCTCGGTTTCTTGCTTTTCAAAGTTTTCCCCTATCCCCTTTGTCACATTGGTTTATGTCGTTTGCATTCTTTTTTATTTCATGTGTCTTCAGAGCGCTGGGTCATAACCCCTCCAGCGCACGCGTAGTAACGTCACACGATACTTTTTGAATTAATTTTCATAATCTTTTTGTCTACAGTAATTTTTTTCTCGATTGGCAGGCGTCGCCCGGGCGATCAACCAACTTGGCGCTAATAGAATTTGAATCACTGAAATTACGGAATGGAGGTTACTTCTTTTTCCCCTTGCTATTCCTACTTGAGTCCTTCTAAACCAGGAAGGGTTGTAGTTCCTTAAAGGACCTTCACGTGGGTGCTACGCTACGACTACTACAGGCATACGGTGAATGTGATAGTTGCAAGCTTACAGCAAAATGTAAGGAGCTATAAAGAAAGCGATTTTTGAAAAAAGTGCGCTTTGAAAATTCGCGTTGGATCTAGTTGTCTTACAGAACTCTGCTGATCTGGCCGAACCCAATGAACGAGTCGATCCGCACTTGCATAGCAGACGAGTCAAATAGCAAAAGATTCACGCGCTTAGGAAGTGCATCGCATCGTGCGGCGTACTTAGTAATCTACTGCTTGTAGGAATTAGGGTAAATGGGAGCTAGACACAGAGGGCAGGCACGTATAGCGAAACTCATTGCGACAGTTATTTTCAACATAGGGAAAAGCACAAAATGACTGGCCTTTAAAATCTGGGCTTGAAAGAGAGACAGGGGAGATGGAAACATCGTTTTCATTGATTTACGCTCTTCTATTCCGGAACAATGTAAAACATAATTGTATTTAAAGTTCATGTAAAAAAAATGACGTTGGAAGAAAGCTTTTTATAATTGGGAGGTTTTACGTTGTGTTCCGAGAAGAACCTCTTAGAAGAAAAGGTTAATAGAATTATATAGACAACTATAAATACTTGTCACATTAACGAACAATAAACCAACCCAAAACGTGGATGCCCTCATTTATTAGATACACATCACAAATATGAAGCACATCGACCTAAGACAAAATCAGAGCATGCGACACAAAATTTTAACGCAGAATTGTGTCGTTCGACGACTTCGGACAGAAATCGGGTATCTGTGCCTTACGCAGCGTGCCTTTTTCTGGTCGTCAAAACGGTACAAAAAAGGTCAAAAAAAACAAGAAAGCTTAAAAAAACAGGCGCCTATCCCTTTATTGGATGAGGCAATATCTATCGATGAAGGCCTCAGGCAAGTCACATTGAAAAGGACAGCAGACGTCGCAGACAAAGCGCTTTATATAGCAGTTTTCAAACACATCACGCCAAATATACGGCTACAACAACGCTGTCTTGGGGAGTAAAGCGGTTTCGCTTCTTCTATCACCGCTATCTCACTAATAACTACGATAGGGACAAATGTGTTTCGGTGCAGTTCTCTGACGATTGGACGAACAACTGGAAGACATCGGTTGCGAAAACATACAACCAGCGGTCGAAGTACATTGTATGGCGTACGTATATAGCAATGAGCCTAGATTACAGATTTACGTGATAAGGACTTCTCTTTCTTCGTTTGCTGGATCGCGCTTGCTTGTCGATACTAGGTATCCTGATGACAGAAACGACGACAATAGCAATAATGATGATAGAGCATCACCAACCTCACAGTAACAAAAACAACATCAATACACTGAGCCTTACTCTCTCACAAATCAACAGACTGGTCACACTCGATTAGAGTGCTGATTCTTATGAGGAACGAACATATTTGCTAGTTTTTTTGGACATATTAGGAAATAGGAAGCCTAAGATTAAATAGAAGAGAAACAATCTTGCCTAGGCCACAACGACATGTTTCACAACACACCGGGGGCACTTCCATACAGTGTTTTTGATATGTGGCTCATTTATGTCCTGTTCGAGAATTTGTACCCCGTTTTGTGTTTAAGACACTACACAACCCCAATATGCTAACCGATTGTCCATACTGTTCCACTGTTACACTTCCACGCTGTAATACATAAGCCTACTTTGTAGGATATTGCAAACTGAACTGTTGATAAGCGTAGGGAAAACGAGCTCAGAGCTCTATCATCCTTAGCCTAAAAAAGAGCGCAAGCTTCGAAAGGCGTATTTTGCTTATATTTTTCTTGTATATAATAGGCATGGCTTTCAAGTGTCCTAGACTTCAATAGGCGATATCTCCGTTACAGCAGCGGTTGTGAATGTGCTCCGTCGGTCGACCACTAACGTAGCAACCTCCCACCAGTGTTTTGTCCTAAGATAGAATTAATAAACTTCTAGCTTGTCTTTAATCTATCAGAAACATTAAGCAGGCTTTTATATAGTCCTTTTTCCATACTAGAAGAATTCTCAAAGGATGTATTAAAAAGACTCGAGTACAAGGATGCAGCCTTATTTCCAATTGAAGAACAAGGGCAATTATTCTGCCTGGTAAGTCGGTCTGTTTGTCGATGAACGGTCCTGCCATCTCGTGGTTTGCTGTGAGAAAAAGGCGAGTGAGGCTGGCATAGTAAGCGGTAATCAAAAAAAGACTGCGAGAAAAATATGAAGACAACATTGAATATTATTCTAAGTAAACGTGAAAGCAATTAGTGAACCTCGCGCTACGTTTTAGGATGCCCACAAACGACCTCAGCGGTAAATGCTACCTTTGAGAGCTTAACACCTGGAGCAAACTGAGTACTGCTGGTACAATCAAAATTCGAGGAATTCCTGCGAGATGGGTTATCACATTCAAATATTTATTATAGGCATTGATGCCACCAAACTGGAAGCCTTTCAGGAAGTAGATTTTCATAAGCAATAACGACAACCCTCTTGTTAGGATTGATTATGGCCAAGATACTATCGGGGAAACTGTTAAGTTGCCATAAACATCTCAAGCCCCTGCTTTAAATGTGCGCCGCCATTGTAAAGACCTGCTGATCTAGGCTGGATCACGATAGAAAAACCGGTAAGGAAAAAAACTTCGACAAGAAATATTATTGAGTAAAACTGCTCAAGTCTGTTACTTAAGAGCTTCCCGAGGCACTGGATTGTTGACTTTAAGGAACTTGTGTAACGTTACTTACTAGGTTGATTTTGAAACTTGGAAACTCTGACAAAGAAAAGCGACGAAGTATAGGAACTTCCACTTTCCAGAAGGAACAGCTGTTGCTTTTTCCTATTAAAAATGTAATGACAATTTGTAGAGTACTAGGCATCGATAAGAGTCAAAAATGTATAATGAACGCAAGTTTACGCAGAGATATGGGATCCTAGATGAGTATAGGACTGGATATAGGAGGAGTATAGGACAGGACGAGTTAAACAAGCTGGAAATCTTTTTATTGTAGAGTTAGGGTAATCACTTACAACGGCGGCTATTTGCCCCGAATAAACTGGACCATATTAATCACTCGAATGCTAACAGAAAAAATGTAGTTTTACAAAAAATATTTTACATGAATTTAGCCCAGAGCAGATTGCTTGCCATACCAAAGTAACGACGAGATCAAAATATTCCCGCCCTCTCAACATGACCTCGGATGTCAGGACCTTGAAAATTTTGGCGGTCAAACATTTTCCCCAGACAAGAAACTGTTTTAATTCACCCAGTATAGTAGATAAGGTTTTTTTTTAGGCATTTAGTAGCACACACTTTCTGAAGGCAGCTTCTAGTTGAGAAAGAAGTGTCCTTGCCTAGAGTATCTGTTTTAGGCATAAATTAAATAACACGTGATTATGCAAGTAACGTGTTTGTTGCTCACTTACGGCTTCCGAATTTTTAGGAGAACTCGAAACGAATTGTATTGCCGGTGATTCTCGTATGTAGCCACGATCACCTAGTCGGGAATATCCGTTTTTCTCACTAGACCGTTTACTTGTTATGCTTAGTCATCCGTGTTTCGGTGCCTAATAAATATGTTGGAATGCAGTTTTTCACTGATCAAAAAGATTGTTGCTGTAAACATGGTTCTCGCCGGTGTTTGTTCAAGCGTTCATTGCATGCAATTAACGACAACGAAACGTCTATGGGCTAAATAACCGACGACTGGGAAGGGCAACGATTCCTGTGTGGGGTGCTCGTAGAACTTGTTTTTACAACTGTACCCCTCACGCACTCCAAGCACTGACTAGAACGACAAACCACATATAAGGGCTTTAAAAAAGTGGAAAAAAGAAAAGAGCAAAGCAAAGGAGCCACGATTCGGTGAAAGAACGGAGGAAATGTGAGATTGGGGCACGCACCATCACCGAACGGCGGATGGAATATGACTAGTAAAAGGTAAAAGAATAGAGAATTCCTCAAAACGAAACAGGAAAAGATGGAACGGAAAGGAAGTCTCCGGCGTGGTAAAACAGCTATGTGAGAAGGCCATGGATGAAGCCACGAGCCGAAAAACAAAAACTGCGAAAAAATACAGATTAGGAAAGGCACGAAGAAGTGATACGATAGTTGAAGAATTCGCAAAGGACACAGGACTAGCAGTTCAACCAAAGATAAGACTAAGGAATACATTAGCGCCGAGACCTAGATTTCGACCTCGACAACACAGAAACAGCAAGCAGATGAGGGTTAATTCCGAAAACCAAATAGAGAAAACGGATTCCAGTAGCAAACCGAAGCACAAACACAGACGCACTTATTCGTTTGCCTAGAGGGCGACTGACTAGCGAAAGGCTAAAAGCCAAATAAAGATTAAATAAACCAGTATCTTTTGGCTGTAGTGGAGGAAGTAGGGTAGAAATTGAGAGAAATCCTAAAAATGGAAACCAGAGAAACGATAAATAAAGGAAGAGTGGAAAAGAGAAAGTATTATAACAAGTCGAAGAAAATTAAACTTAATGGGGGGCCGAATTTTAAAGGGGAAAAAGGAGCAGAGGTGAAGAATACGAGAGATGAATATAAGAAAAAAAAAGGTCAAAGAAAGATAAACGGGAAAAAAGGTGAGCAACTGAAAAGAAAGAGGATGGAGTATGAAGGTAATGCGGTCCAATGACGTGAAGGGGACTCATGGGCTGGCGGATCCAAACTTTCGTGCAAACTTTGGATGTCGGCTCGCAGAAACAGAGCTCAGCCGATGCGCGTGGCGAGTCATGTGTGCATATTATGACTCTGGCAGCGAAAGCGACATCTTGAAATTTTGCTGCAAAACACTTAGTGCAGGAAAAGGCTAAATAGTAACCTGTCTTCCTTTCGGCGTGTCGAAGCTGAGCAATGTCAACACAAACAAAAATAAAAGTCGAATCACCGCTTATACTAGTGTTTGTATGATGAGACTATATGGATTGGCACACATGAATAGTTTACATCATACACATACTATGCGGAGAAGCGATGGGATCGACCTTATATATGCAGTGTGTCATGGGATAGGGTTTACGTGATCATGCAAGATACATTCATTTGACTACGCCACGTGACCACATCATACATCTGTTGTAGTCTGACTATATTCAGACGCAAACAGCAATATGAGTATAGCGGAAGTACGTTCGAGTATATGAACGTGCCTCATCAGCATGTTGAACGACTTGGTTTTTCGAAAACGCGAAAGCTGACCGCCTTAAAGACAGTCGCTGAATCGCAAGGATTACTAGATTGGTATCGTGCGTGAGGATGCCTTGCGATCTTATATAGGAGTTGCTATTTGACAATAATCGTAAGTAAAGTTGTCATATTTCTAGTGAAAGTTCTAACTATTGAAATTAGAGTATCTCATTTACTATTAAATCAAATCAGTGCGATCACACAATTCCATTCAGACATCGTAGAATACATAAATTAAGACGAAGCAGAACGCTGTTTCAACAATATGTGACGTACAATTTTTGCATCCATCAAGTTGACCCTCCCAGCATCGTATCGCATAGTCTACGGCCGATCGTGCTGAAATGTAAGAAAGTTATCCTAGGGTAACAACGACAATAATAACCAGTGTGTAGGCTCCTATGTTTGCTCTTCAATACGAATACATATTGACCATTTGTTTACTGCTAAATTGAAAAGGGCCAATTCAATTCCGATTCTTCTCTTGCCGCAAAAATGCCTGCAGATTTACATACATGCTTGTGAGCGTGACCGCCTTTACATGACTCCGTGCACTGATTCCTTTGGCCGAACTGAGCCCTTTGGATCGAACTACGTTTTCACAGGCTGGAACATACCGAGTGTTGCAATATGGATCTTCTGCAATAGCATTTTACCGATTTAACTAGCGGTCAGTACGAGATTATGACAGCCTCTTCTTTGGTTTCAGCACGGTACAATCCTTACGTTATGCACAATGATCGCAGGCAGCTGCAGGAATCATTTTAACGTATACATATACCGCCATTGTTTAATTAATAGATTTCAAAATGTTTAGCGAAGACACCGTTGCAATATAGCGGATAGATCTTACACATACAATATAAGCGGCTATGCAAGAAAATACGTATTGCGGATCTTGACGTGTGCTATATTATCTTACCCCGTTTTACTAAGAATGGTCATCGTCGTCTCCGCAATATCATCTCGCTTTATTAACCGACGGGGCCATCTATGCTGCTTTCAGTTCTCGCTAGAAATAACAATATCTGTTGTTTCGTGGGAATTTTCTTAAAGGCCAGTAACCAGAGGGTTTCCGTTAGTCGAGGATCTTGTTCTAGCAGCAAAAGGAATAGACATTTTGTTGGTGCCATTCTAGAATAGCTTCTTACCGCTTAAAAACCGCGATTATGAGTGGGATAATAGGATGATAAACAAAGCAGGATTTCGTTTGACAATTGCCTAAAGGTGTATAGTACCAATGACACTTGCAAACGAAAGGAAAGACTCAGAGCAATAACAAACGTAGATATAAACTGTTTTAGATGAAAGATGCGCGCTTATAAAATTATCCAAGTGCAACTATGTATTTTTACCTGGCGTATACGAAGTTTCGTCCTTCGTTTTTGGAATAACCAAAAGCTCTATGTTGTCCTTGAAGAAAAGCCTAATCAGTGCACCCACAGTTATCTGCATCTTCGTCTGCGCACACGATTCTGGGTTGGTATGCAGGAACAAATACGCCTCCAAGGAAATACACATACGTTGACGGTAATGACTAAAAAATGTTGCATAGCACAAAAATTCGGTCAGATTGAATATTTCAGTCAGATTGAATACAGAAGGGCACAGGGACAAGGATGAGCTGTTCTAATACCAAGTAGCTGTCAAGGCAGCCTGTTCAAACTGTTGACGGGTGTCTGATCATCACGATCAAAAACAGCTTATATAGTTAAACATCGAACGGGGTTATTAGGTTTCACAGATAGTTTTCATTAGGAACCAAAAATAGAAGAGGAATCGATTTGGTTTACGGAAAATTTTTCTCACGACCCACAGCATCATATGTTCACACTGTCTAAACTATGTATCGCTTTTATTAATCGCTTGTTTACATTTACATTAGAAGCAACCCGTGTCCTTTTTACATTCTTTGGTACAACTGTAAGATGGCCTAATACTTATGCTTAGCACCGGCTCCAATGGCTCGTTACCATAAAAACTTTTGAGCCATAACGCGTTTCTTCTTTAATGAATAAGAACCATTGTATGAATTTTCTTTTTTGTAGATGAAGTTACCATAATCAGCTGTGCGTAGGCGTGTAGGTGTATAGTTTGAATACAATTGATATCTTTAAGTGCAACGCGATATTAAACACGGTTCGCGTCGATGGAAACTTTCTTGCAAAAGGTAGACTCGGATAACTTTCGTCAACAGTGATCCAGCACACCTTTGCAAATTAGAAATCAAATAAATTTTAACAGTACTAATCGTGCCGTAGAACTGGATATCTAGACAGCGTTTCTTTTCAAGATAAGCTCGAATGTCCAACGGTATCATTTTTAGTCACTGTTTAAAATGTTTATCTATTGTAGGTTTAATCCATGCGCTGCATAGAAAAACGGCTTTCACAATAGTATCCTTAAGATCCGCTTTATCTCCATGAAATTGATACGCATGGAACAACGCGGCACCCTTAGCCATGTAACGGGTACGTTAAATGATATCGATCATCGAAGAAATATGAATCACAAATCCAACTTATGTTAATAATAACGTCCATTCGAGTTTTCGCTTTTATCGTTATCTTATCTATAGATACTATTGTGCATATATACATTGCAGAAGACGATAGCGATAATGTTCACGTTGTGGAATTTACCTATATTTATTTATATTTTTTTTTTAACTCTCTAAGGCGAGAATCTCTTCATGCTTAATGCAGATATTAAATAGATAGCTAGAAGCTATCTTCGCAGCGAACAGATACGTTTACTATTAGAGTGTGAGTCCTTCAAAGTGAATGGCAAAAAAATATAGATGTTGTATGGAACATTTTTTTGTACCCATTGAGTCGATTGTTTTGGGATGTTCGATCTAGGTGCGTGAGTCTGTGTGGGGGGGGGGGGGGGGGCAAATATAACGTACCTTTTACAGACAGTTATTTATACGAGGTCGGTCAATTAACCATATTTCTTTGTTTGGCTCTTGGATTTAAATAGTGTTACGCCCTGTAGGGTAGGCCTAGCGCCCGCGCATTGATTAGGTTATTCACGAAAAACATGTGTGGCACATAGCGCTAAGTTGCCTTGTTTGCATATATGACAAGGTTAAGGTTTTGATAACAAAATCTAATAGATAGTTAACAAATTTCCATGATAGTAAGTAACGTATGTGCATGCTAGTCGTATTGACACGTTGCGGTCTAGGTTCGAATCCCAGCAGGAACAGAAACATAGAGGTAGACGACCTGTGCGGAGGTGACGAGAGCTGGGTGCTAAAACAATTAGAATTTCAAAATGAAAACAACAGGACTAAAAGAAGAATACATATACTGACCTGCCCAGCCCATTAATTGATTATTACTTTTAATCACAATACGATAAAATTAGGTAGAGGTGTGGAACACAAAGTAGAATTTGGGTCATTATAAACAGATCCGTTTAAAATCACTTCCGTACTATAGTCGCAGATCTAAATCGAAAATGTCGGCCTCTTCTTGGAGAATGTTCTATCATAGCCCATTCAGAGGCAAAAGGTATTGGACTCTACCTTCTGATCAGCATTGATGAGATTTGTTATATAGCATTTTCAAATATGCCCCCACCCCCCACCCCCATCCCGTTACCCTCTGACAGATTACCGACCTAAGAAAAAACAGCTATTCGCCACACCCGTATTCGTCAATAAATCCATTTACTTTTTCGTCACCTCCGAACTCTAGTAGATGTTCACAAGGGATCTAAGTCTATTTAGGCTAGGATTTAAGGCCTGTACTTGCCTACGAAAGGCTAGAAGAGCACAGAACGCTTGGGCGGTCATGTCAAGCGGTAGGTAGAACCTAAGTTATCAAAAGCGGGTATAGCATTGTTATACTCTCAAACATGCTGTTAAATAGTCCCATATTTAGGAACATTGTAGATGTTATTACTTAGTTGACTTAAAGGCAGTCGCACCTAGTAGTAATGTATGTTTACATAATTGTTTCACCTAAGCTAAGATCAAAACTATGATTTTTTCGATCTTTTTGTATATTGGTGTAGTTTGAGCTATCATTTGTAGCCTCGAATTTTTCTGCTACATAGTTTTGGAGTAGTTATCCCATACAATAAGTAAATCAAACCAAATAAAAACCAATTGTCGGTCATCACCCGTTAACGTGATCTCTCGACTGCTATGCAATTCTGGGTTACAGTGAGCGCATGTCGCCGCAGGACACAGACACGATGTTTTACCAGCGACGTTCAACATGATCTAACGCCCTTTCAATGCGCAGAGGGCCAAATCATAATGATGACTGTGTGCCAATCACGAGCAGATCAGCCTCACGATTATACACTTTGACCATTACAATATATTCAGGTCAGAGTTCAAGGTTAGCCAACTAAAATTCATTCACTCGATTTAAAATGTTTCAGAGCCAATATCCCGCTAATGATCTTATTGCTGTTTTTATTAACAGAGGAAAAACACACATTGACGTTTACCTGAAGGGATCGTATAGAATTTATAACTGGGTATGTTGGTAATGCCGTTTTAGCAACTAAAACTGTTTCGTCCATTTCGCGAGTCTGAAATTTGGATTGTTTTACCGGACTAGTTCACATCACCCACCCACCCACACATTGTATGGTTCAATATTCATCATTCTTTGGCTAAAGTTTGTCAAAGAGAGGGGTACAATAGAAATCAATATTTTTTCGTGTTTCTCATCTGCTACTTAAGCCATCTAACGGCTTCAGACAGCTGTCTGCCTTCATGGAACGAACTGCGTCTACGTCTAAATTTGAACGCAGGCCACCACGTGTTTCTCAGTTTTGTAAGCAAACACAGTACATCCTGCGCCATCACGATGACAGTGGAAATAATAGAACACGTATAAGTTATTATATAATCAAACTTTTTGCTCGATTGTTCGACGCCGTCTATCGAACGCGTCGTCGTCGTCGATTATGTCACATGTAGTTGAGCTTCCAATAAGATTCACTATTGATGCTCCACCCAGTCACTGTACGAGTCTCTAATATTCCTCAGTCTTCAATCCCTACGAACCTTTGGACCATTGAACCCACCAATTGTTTCTGATTGAGTAGGGGCGAAATTAACCTTCAACGGCTCTACAGACACACCGATTATGTATCTACTTATATTAGTCTATCAATAGATTCAGGCCTCTTCATAGCAATGTCACGTTGGGTATACTAAAAGCGGCCATAGTCAGACGAAGGCAACGGCAAAAAAAAGTCAGATAACACACAGTTCACACCCTGTTAGAACAAGAGAAATCAGTTTTAGGGGGGTCGCTGAATGCGCTTGACTATGTCAATCAATTGGGTCTGATCGGATAACATCTGATGAACTCGACGCGATCGGTACAATGGGTTAAGACTTCACCGTGACGTAAACTGAAATCTTCCTGGTTGATGAAATTAAGACAATAAAGCGTTGGTACGTACTGTCCTCAGTCACATATTACAATATCACAAGGTGTGCAACCGTGAAGGATAGATTCGTCACTAATCTACACGTCCATGCACTGCCTTTACCGAGCTAAGTCAATTGTGGATTCAGGGCCTGCTTCCCTTCCCTATAAAGAATACGTCTCTGCACAACTCCTATAACATGTGCCAGAATTCGCTTTCCCGATGCCTTTGCCGGTGGACAAGGCCAAGACCTTTTTAAATATTTAACAACGAACAGCAAAGCCTATGGTCGGTAGCAGACCTCATCTGATTGTAAGAGAAAGAAAAAGATGTCAAAAATTTGCTTGAGTTTGGCAGCACTAAATTTTGAAGTGAACTGCCATTAGAGAGTCTCCTTTCAGCTGGTACGGGACTGGCAGGGGGTATAGATACTGATTGTAGACCGGACGGACAGCGCATAAATAGTGTTTACTGCGTGTACATAGCTATGATTTACAATTTGTAGTACAGAAAATGGTGCAATGTTCTTTTAGCTTTAATCGCCTTCGAAGACAGACGCAAAACCATTTTCATGATGCTCAGAGGCTTCACAAAGGGCCTCAAATAAGCCTTACAAGATCAGTAAGTCCAATTGTATCTTTCATCAAAACTGACGGACAAGGCAAAATATAATTGAATAAGGTTGCTATTAGGAGACAACATTAAAGCCAGAGAAAATACCCGCAAGCGAATGGTATCGCTCTGCATCACAGGTAAGCTACATATATATATGGCTTGTAAAGTGCCTTATTGAGAATACAATTTTCACAAGCTTACAAGCAAGGAAAAGTGTTTAGATAAGAGGGTTATTATAGGTCAGGAAAGGTGGTCCATTCATACTTAGAATGTACTGGTTGAAAACTCACAATTTATACAAGGTAAGCCAAAAGTCATTAGACCGTTTCGAGAGTCATCATTTCACATGTACTTCATATGAAATGATCAGCAGAATGAAGAGCAGAAGCTATGCAAATTATAAAATGAAGAAATGAGGTACTATGCATGCCAATTTCATTTCTGTAGTAGTATGTAGTAATAGAACATAGTATTATTATGTTATAAGCGTACTAAACATTTTTGATATTAGCATATACCATCGTTTGGAAGACCATGGTTGTCACCACTGTAGCTGATGCATTTACTATGGCATAATCACATAGGATTAAAGGAGTATACATACAGTTAAATCCACTCGCCTGTTTCCTGCTACTTGCCTTTAGTTCTTTTTCAAACTATCCGGTTACATTTTATAATATATACACACTTAGTTTTGTTTATTTTTACAAACGAATTATCCGCGGTACCAATGGTAACATGTTGAGTGGAAAACGTTTACATACTGAAAGTGTATACACTGGGAGTCATTGTTAGCAGCGGTAATGCCCTCCTCAATCCGCGTTAGTTAGTGCAATATTTTATCTCGTCTATCCACTGAGGCTTGCTACGTATGTGCCGCATGATGTCGCCGTTGATCAATTTGCTGCCCGCATAAATGAATCTGCACTGAATCTCCTGCCATCGACAGATATTAAACGGCTTCGGTAATCTTCGTTCGTCAACAGCTGTGATGTCCTCATACCTCTTGTGTTCCGAACCAGTAAGATTGATTGAACCTTTCTGTTCTGCGTAGGATAGCCATGAAGTGGTCCTGCCACTTCCTTTAACTCTTAGCACCGCCTATGTTTCTCCACTTATAAATACACACACACCTAGATATGATCGCTGCATGAGTGCATAGTACCATCTTGGCCGGTCGCTATTTTTTTGTTATTAATTTTAAGAAGCAACTTTACGCCTGTCTGCCAACTGTTGCTGCCAACTGCGTGTTGCTACTTACTCTCCCATACCCTTCGCATCACACACTCGTATCGACGGTCTATTTGTTGTTCAAGGTCATGCCAACAACTTGGCGTCAGGCAAGCGCATGTCGCACGTGCACAAAAGTTGAAACTTGTCAATCTCTGCCCTTTCCCTCGGTCTGGCCCAACTACCAGTTCCGTCCTATGGTCCCTCTGTATCTTCACATGTATAAGCTAGTTCCTCTTCGCTCCGCCGCCTCATATTCACACTACGTGTAACGTATACTATTAAAAATGGTAGCGCAATGAGCAGTCCAACGGTGGATACGCGTGGAGAGTGAGTCCGTCCTGCGAGCGCTCACAGCAGTAGCTTCTCCAGCAACGGCAATGGCTTTAGTCCTATCATGGGAGCTCAGACGATGAGGTGATCTCGCAGATGAGCACGGCTCCATTGCGCGCATGGACTACCCTGGTTGTTGTGGATGTCAAGACCTCATGTCGTCTTCTTCTCAAGGAGGCCCGCAAGGCTAAGCCACCCTAAATGAGAACATGAGAAAACCATCCACAAGTCCAGTTAACGCTCTGGAGTCGAGCAAAATAGTGGGCAAACCGAGATTCTTAACGGTTGGCTTTGCTAAGAAATTGGGCTCAACTTGGCTTCTGCACACGCATCCTACTTCTTGCTTCGCAACGTTCGGTATTCGTTCTCCCCGATACGAAAGACGCCGCTTTCTGGTTGACCAGAGAAACTCTATACAGCGAGACCAACTAGCGGTTGTTCACTGTCGTGGTTGCGCAGGCTGTGACGACAAGCCACTGTGCCAACCCGGCCATAACGTCGGAAGCTATAGCATTCACTACTACTAGTCACTGCCTGTTCTTCTTTTGGAGCGAAAGAACTCCTCGGATTTCGGCTGTCTGAGGTGACTTCTGCTGTCTTCTGACAAAATACACAGACACACTGCCACAGTCTCTATCAATCTAGTCGCCCATCCGTTAAGTTGCGTTGGGGGAGTATTGAAGGGGCCAAGCATAAATAATAATTATAATAATATTTCGATTTTTACGTCTAATACCGCCACTGAGCATTACTTCAGAAAGCTGACTCCCGGCATGAAACGGAACGAAGGTACGCCCGATTCCGAACCACTTCACGTGTTCTTAAGTCCAATGTACAAGACATGATCGGGCCCACCACTGCGATAGCCTTCCTCGACGTTAATCCATTTACGAACAGTAGACTGAGATAGAGAAATAACTATAGTTAGGATTGTCTGAGTCCGCAAAAACTAAACAGAAGATTAGCAAGTAGGTAAGAACAGCGCATAGCGCTGTTTCGCCATTATGTCGCACAATGTTGCTAGAGGGTTGCTAGCATGTAGAAAACTCCGGAGCAGTGGCTCTGACTTCCAAGTGAAGGAATGGGCATCACTTACTTCGTGTTTCAACTACCAAAGGCTCAGACACATTGCGTGAGACTACAAATAAGACAAGGTAAAAGGGAAACGATATTACGAACGCAGGGAAGTTGGCCGTATGGTGAAAGACTGCAACTGATTTACCCATCGTAAGAATGCAACACAGAAAGACATGCAGCCACCTCTATGTTACGTTCTAAATACAAGCAGGCTGTAGAGACTCGGAAAAACACTATACAAATAATATTTCAAAGCCAACATCCGATCAAGAAATGAAACCTTGAGAAGGAAACAATATTGCAAAGGTGGAAAGGCGACAATGAACGATGGCCGAGAAGAAACTGTCTGATCGAGCCCCAGGACGCTGCAGTAAATGAAGCCCCCACTGTTCACAATGACCAGTTACTTTAGAATGATACCCGTCAATTGCGACCGCAGCCAGTTTATACACGCAATTATGAGGCTTAAGAAACACGGATAGAAGAGGGGAAGCGGTTTTAATATGGATTGCTGCTAACAACATCACAACAGCAAAGCGATTATAAACGAGCCGATGGAAAGGACCTTTGGTGTACTTGATTATGGGAGACGTGGGCATAACTGCAAAAACTAAGGACCGGTAAATACTTTAAAATGAAGACAACCTTAGCGATCGTCATTGCATAAAGACTGCGACTGTCAGAGAAACATTACAAATTATACGTCAGTAGAATGGATTTAGGCTAAGGAATCTCAAAGGGAGTAAGGCGGCACTAAGCAGAGCAATGAAGGAGTATAGTTCTATCCATGGCGGTGATAAACTTCAACGAGTACCTTGTCCAGCTCGCACATGGTTCAGTGTCCCAAACATGCAACTCAGTCGAGCTAAGCCAGTAAAACTAAAATACTGGTAAAAATTCAACGTTGCAAAAAAGAAAAAGGCCTATTTATAGGCCCAGAGGGCTATCAAAAAGGCTAGGGTGGATGAGCAAGTGATACCCGAGCTGTTGGCTGAATATCTATAACGTCGAACCATACTAAGACGCTCTATCGCGGATAGCAAGCGGAAGCGCTGGAAAACATTTCTTGGAAAATTGGATGAGGACCCCTTGAAGGTGATCGTATAAGATTATCAGGGGTAAGATGAAAAACGTTGCCAAGGTAAACATTATCAAGCAAGAAAAAACACATGTTGCGGAAACTATTCCCATAGCATCAAGACATTCAACGCAAGATCTATGAGTGAGGTATCACCAAAGACTTGACACAGCTGACATGTCCCCATTGACAACCGCGGAGATTTTGAATGCCGCCAAGCGGATCAAAAGAAGAAAGGCGTTTAAAAAAACAGTATTCCCTTCCGGGGAATACTGTCTAGACTAAACAGTATTTCCCTGAGGCAATAGAAATTTCCTTCAAGGAGTAGACGTTGTTGGAAGGATCGTCAGCGAAGACGAATTGTTAAGTCGTGTTGATACCAAACAGCAATAGTAAGTATACTCCGTTCTGCTTGATCAGCATTGTCGCCAAAGCTTCGAAGCCATGATAAAAGAACGACTTTAGAAATTGTAAGAAGACTCTGATTTGCTCTCAGACGCCCAGCATAGATTCAGAAAGCGCCACTCGACGCATGTCGCTATCCAACGTGTGGTTTAAAAAATCAAACTGGTCCACAGCTTCATGCTGGAGATACGTGAGATCTTTTTGACAGTACTTCCGGCTATATAAAATAGTCTTCCGTTTCTCTGGGTACCATAGTGACGATGTCTACGCATCTGGTCCGGATCATCTCCAACTAATTGCAAAACACAAGCACGAAGACCTTCATTATAATGAAGGCGGACGTCCCACAAAGTCCTATTTTTAACCCTCTCTTGTTGAATATAATACATGATGAAGGTATGGAGACATTGGCACACACGGATGATGCAGCCATCACCGTTTAGGTCAAGTCCGCGTTAGAAACGGAATTGTACGGTAACGAGATTCACAGCGCTCCTTCAAACTGTACATTATATTTCAGGTCTCAAACTGGCCTTGGATAAAAGAGATTCTACTAAAAGAGAAGCAAGGTCAGTAAATTCGCGCTTCAATGGCAGAAAAGTCAAGACAATAAACGAATAGAGATATTTTAGTGCGCACCTGAACGTATCATTCAATGGCAGACTACATATCAAGACGGCTACAACCAAAGCAAATAGAGAAGCGAACTCGACAGCTAGAATTCTCCAGAACATAAATGGACCTGGAGGAGCAAGTCAGTGCAGACTGCCGATATCTGCCACAAAGTCGATAGTGCTCTCTGGGACGTAGGTATGAATGATAAAGGCAATGGCCGCAAAAGCAAGCAGGAAACTTCTCTGAAAGTCACAGCTTGACTGCGGTATGTATCGCGTAAGCCTTCCGTACAGCTAGTACAACTATTGCATTGGTTTTGGCCAAAATCTTACCCCTGGACCTCGGGGTCAAGAAGAGGTAACAACTGTGGAAGTGAGATGTTAGAAATAAACGGGTGAGGGAAGAATGCCGCAATAGCACACAGACAGAATGAGTGCGCAGCCACCGGTTCAGACATGTCCGAGACCTTATACCAAACGTCCAGAAACTGATTAGGTCGCACGAAGGGTGAGATTAATCATTTTTTCACCCAGATATAACGAAAAGCATATGAAGACTCTTAAGACTATTTCCTCAAAGTCAGTAAAACCCCGTCAAGTTGGGTGCAGATGATGATACAACACACTTTATCAATGTACCAGTCCCTCAAAGAAGCCAGAACCGCAGCGCAAGAGAAGGTAGCGGCGAGAAAGGCCCGCGACCATGATTCAAGAAGAAACATCTTTCCAAATATACCAAGGGACGACATGAAACAATTCGTGCATCTCATATGCGTCTCGACAACCGGCTTGGAGATAGATTTGATTGCGGCTGAAAGAGAAAGGACGACTCAAAAGACTGAGAAAGATGAGAAGTTGCACAGAGGATGCGAACGACGTAGTGACAGATCAGGTTCGTAGGTTATGAGGCACAGCGCGTCTAGTAAAAAGGGGAATCTAGAAAATGGCTTTGACCGATGAGCACAAGCCCTCACCGGTAACGAAGATTTGGGTCTAAATGAGAGGGTGAAGTTTGAAAGGGGAAACAGCATTAGTGAGTGTAAGTTCTACAATATCGGTTCTGTTTGGTCTGGGTAAGCCACTTGAGCTCTAAATATCCAAAAAAAGTCTAATAGGCAAACACATTATTACTGCGCTAGCATGGGGTCAAGGGAACGAGGCATGGGATCTATGAAGGGGGATGAGCTGAAGTTGTAGTAAGGTCTTCCTAGCGAAGCTTAACTTAGCAAGATACTGTGCACTCTTGCTGCTGTTTGTTGTAACTCCGACCCTGGCTTAGCTATGAAAGATAGAGCAGAGTAGATTATGCCCAACGTTCATTTCGTCGCTTCCCGATCTGATGTTACTCTATTCATACAAACGCTGTTAGGCCAATGCCTGCCGAAGCGTGAGATCCACATAAATCGAGTCAGCTACTGTGCTCCCCGGTGACTGCAGTCAAAGGTGCAGCAGAAACAGCCAAAACGGCAATAGTACTAGTAGGTTTGTCTACTACGTTTACGGCGATACCGGAGGTAAAACTCGAACCGTCGGGGAGGTCTATCTATTTATCAATGGCCAGTACTGGCCACGTGCGTCAAAGAGATACAAAATTTCTGTTGAAATTTCGACAGCAAGCCGCCCATACAACATGGTAATTGCAAACGTAATATTGCCAGACAGCATATATGGGCAAAACGCACCCTAACATAGAACGCGTTAATACACATGGGGCAACCCCACATTGGACGCGAACAAGAGACACTAACAATAACAGTAATGGCACTTTGGTGATCCCATCGATTACATTATCTACCTGAACTTTGAATAAACTAACACTGGTATAATATAATGTAACGTTTGTCATATACACTAATTTAACGTCTATTATTTACGCGGACAAAGAATTATGATTAATGACTTATCATTACAAAACGATGAGGGCTCCAAACCCACTTTTTCGTCTTATTATCATTATTATGTTCATTATTACTATCAATTGAAATTAAAAATGCAGTACATCTTTATAGTCCCATCGTCAATTTACTGCAAAGAACTGAATTTCCCATTTGTTTCACATATCGCGAATATCCTACACTTTACTAGTGCAAATCAAACGCCACTGTACTACGCCGCCATTAAGAATAGTTAGGAAAAAAAACAAATAGAAGAAGTTATATAGGGCTCGGTGTAGGGCAAATAGGACTGGCATATTTAAGGCGTCGCTTTGAAGAGAGCCCCACAGAGGGGTGTCAATAAAAAAGTGTTTTATTTATTCATAGATATGATAGTAGAATGTAATGATGCTAGTCATAGTAGTAACCATACATAAGCGTTCGCGAATCTGCTGTATGTAGACTCTCCAAATAAATCACCCATCTACCTCTATTGAAGCCAAGGACGTGGGCGGAGGTTTGTGGGAGATGTGATGAGGATCGTGTATTATTCATATGAGAAGGATGAAAAAACGAGTGACAGAAAAAGCGAGAGGGCGACTTGGTCTTATAGCTAGGCTTGGAGATAGTGGACTCCCGTTCTAAGACCCATTTGAAAAAGACTATACAACCTCACAGTTGTGTGTGTCTGTTTACTTTTCCGTCATGCAGCAAAACAGTCCAAGCTTCTTAAATTATTCTTTTTTTTTTTTGTCATGTAATTTCGTGATATAACGCCCGAGACATTCGGCTATAGTAGACCATGTACATACAATTAGGCGACTGTACACATTTTGTCATGCTTTATAAAATATGTTAGTGTGTACATTATATAAAAAGAGTCATAAATGTTTTTCAAATTGTAAGGCAAATCGTTTGCATCAAGTGTTATTTGGATTTGATGTATATAACAGAACTGGGTCAAACCATTCACAAGTAATGTCAGTTGGTCATACAACTTGTAATGGGCTAATCATTCAATGCAATATTACCATCGCCACCGTGCCCCATTTGGCCATATATGCTTTCGCAAGTGCGTCTCCACATTGGGGCGCAATGTAAACCTGTTCTTCATAGATTTCAGTGAAGAACTAAGGTGAGTCTAATAACGCCATTAGCCCGCTCTTGGATGATCCCGTAGTGATTTCTCACGATTCAGATCAGAGATCGTTCAATATATCTGTAGTAGACGCTGAAAGTCAGCCGCGATTTAAAACCGTACATTCGTCTTATGGTTTGATGGTTCGACGGTCTTATGTGTACTAAATAGCTATCACTGCCTAAAGGACAAAACTGGCCAATGGTACTAAGAAAATGCGAGCGATAAGAAAACGATGTGCTAACGTATGTAAATTTAAGCTGCCAAATCAAGGGGTGTCGATGCTTCATGTATGCATAGATATGCATATGCACATCTATGGGGTGACCGTGTACTACGTGTGTCTGTATGCATTATATGTAATTTGTAATTTTGTGCTCAAAAATGACTTATTTGTTAAGCTGTATTAATTACGGCTTACAGTTATGAAACTTGCTCAGCTCTGTTTTTCAGTTAGTGTCCTTTATCCGTCTATATTCTTGTCATATACTCATGAACTAATCTCGATTGCGTTCAGCCCAGGAGCTCGAGAAAACGGTGACGCCAACGCGAACCCCGGGAAGCGGCATGGCGGAAGGCGGCCTGAAGGGAGGATTCCCAGGGTGACATTCTATTCGCCTTACGCTTGTCCGCATTTAACGCACAAAACGGGCCGCCTCTTTTACGAAGAACAGATCAGTAGAAAGAAGTTTCCAGACCATAGAGCATTTCGCGAAACGCAGTGATGCCTGTGCAAGACGTTTGTATGAGGCTAGGTACAGGTAATGAAAGAAGAGCGATTGGCTTCCGTTACACGCCTTGCGCTAATTGCGACTTTCAAAAAAGTTATAACAATAATATCAGTTATAGTTACACTGGTAATTTCTTCTTCAAAAATAATCTTCAGGCCAATAGCAACAACCGGAACTTCACTCTTTGGGCAAAGCGCTACATAGGGCAGTGCACTGCAATCAGTAACAATTGTTGAGAGTTGATAAGAACCGCTTTTCCACCGTAATTATATAACTGTATATGTAAAAATAAATAGTAAATAAATAATAAATAAAATAAAATCATAAATAGCAGCTACTAACAATGGTTACTATTATGCTAAATTATCCTTATTTCTAATATCTCCTTATTTTTTTTTGTATTGATCAATTTCAGGGCTTCCGGTGGACGTGGGGGTCACAATGCAAATCATCAGTATCAGCACCGTCTCCGAAGTCCAAATGGTAACATAATTTCATAAATGATTGTATTTATGTGATATCTGGGCTTCTTCTTTCAGATATGAGCGAAGATATTTATACAGATATAGCGAAGATACTGGGAGCGAACACCCAGAGCTATATGCCCATATAGCCCTTGCATAATAGGGCCTAAATATGAGGCTCGCTACTACTGATGTTAATGGGAGACTATACACTAAATCACTATCTATGGGCATTTCCTAGTTTTCTGAGTAATGTACTTAAGCAAACAATATTTATTGCTGCGAAGAGCGCCTATATCCACAATGGGACAATACATTGACAGGTCCAAATGTACGTACATATAGCCATATGTATATTGAAGACAGGATGATGTGTTTTCGTGAATGTTTCACCCCAGAATAGCGAGCACCCCGATCAACAATAGCTCTGAATGCAGGCTATACCTAGTGGGCACACTAATTGGCAAAGTGCAACGAGTTGAAGAGGAGTGTAAATAATCCGATATAAAATCCAAAGCGTTTCTACAGGCTATCTACCAAATTGGCGTACTGATTATAGGTTGAAACACATTCTAGGGAAATCTAAGCTTGAACGTGAAACTACGTTGCGATGGATTCGGATAAGCTGTAAAACACCACCAATGTTTTTACCAGTATACTATGTGTATGATTAAACATATTTAGCTTATATCTCATTCTCGTTACTAATTTACATTACTATACATCAGTCTCAAATGCTCAATCAATGTTAAACTCTTAAAATATTCACTAGCCAGTTAATAGTTTGACCGGCTTATTCTGTTTGCATTCGTCCATTACGAGCTAGCAGCCTGTTTGAATTAACGTATTAATAAATGTGCCTAAGCAGACGACAGTGAACAACGTCTTCTACAAATGTAAACATTGCAGAACATCACATATAAATCGTTCCGACTTTTAGTCGTGTAAAAATTTAAAGCCTGAAGTAAGGTGTGGCTTACGATCGGGCAGCAGACTTCCCCATAATGGTACAGGGCTGACTTGTTTGCCTCCTGAACGGCTCGAATCCGGACGTGGACACACCTCGTTTTGAGCCAACGGCTTCAAATTACGCCTAAAGGCTTAAGTACCCGACATAAAACACGAAAAACATTTTTATTTACAATCCAGCAGTGAATTGCCGATTAACTAAAAGGACTTGATTTTTACTGTACATCTATAAATAATATACGGTCAGTTTGAGGGTGAATGATCCAGGTTTGGATATCTCCAATAATTCATGTTTCTGATGCCACTTGTTTAGTTCTGTGACAATCTTACACGAGAAAAGGTGATGTATATATGACCGGAGATAACCCTAACCATGACGTTAAAAGCAGTATGAATACATGTAAGAAGAACTAGTCGATGTTTTCCGCGATGAATTTCCGTTTATATATATATATATATATATATATGGGAGAGGACACCGAAAAAAACCATATATGACTTTTTAGGCTACCTCAAAGTACGTTAACGTAAACAATAATATATTAATGTTAACGCATTAAGCCTTTTGAGTGCAGGCAATTTATACGTTCAAAGAATCAAAAATGGCGAGGCATTCCTTCATATAGAAGACACTTCGTTTTAACTCAACAGTGAGCCATCAACGTCCAGTCATTAAATCCACTATTCGTCTCCAATAGCCATCGCTAAATCAATAGCATAAATTACCGAAGTTCTGAACTTTAGTAAATGGCGACCCTTGACATTGAAATATAAATTAAGAACTCCCAGCCATAAAATTATCGTACGAAAAACAGCTTTCCGACATCAGTTTGTATAAATCATGCCCAATTTAATTGCGGGTCGCCATCAACTTCGGGCTCTTTCTTATTGATTCTCCTTTATTGAGTAAAATTACTAATTAAGACAAGAACATCGATATCCATCTGAACTTTAACCTAGTACAAAATTTGCTGTTTTATATTTTGAAATGGTTTATCATCTTTTTACAGCCTTTCTTCAAACAAGTATTCAAACGTGTATATATGACTATTTATTAAAAGACCTTAACGGCTGGTACCAAATGAGCTAATTAATGCAGTCATTGTCAATCTTTGTTTCCTCGATCGTTGTTCGTTCTTCCTCAGCTATTACCATTGACCTCTTGTCAGCTCCCTCTGGTTTTCATTTAATTAACGTTTTTTTGCCTAATCTCTTGTCTGATTTCTAACTATACCGCCCTGGAGGCGCCATCATCATTAACGGCAAAGTTAGCCACGGCCGACATTACTGTCTCCGTTAACAATAACGTCGGTAATTGGAGCACCAACGATGCCGATGGGCATGGCTAATACTCACTGATACGTAAAAAGACGACGCTTTACTGACTGGCGTAGATCGCTCTGCAGAGTAACTCTCTACTTAAGTAGCTAACCGATTAGTGCACAAGCAAAAAGAAAGATTCTGGGCCAAGCCTCGTTCAAAAGCTCTCACCACATTTAATTCAGAAGTCTAGTTGTACAAGATACACTGGGGGAGGGAAAATCAAACCTTCAGTTTTATTCTGTGTCTTAATAGGTTAACCCATTTGGAACGTCTGAAATGTTTCAAGTTTTACGTTCGGAACCCCCGTTAGGTCCTCCATCAGACTGCATCAGACTGGTCCTCAGCACAAAACGTCCACGCTTGGATTCGACCCAGACCACCACATGTTTCTTAAGTTTAGCTGAAAACGCTACCCACCACAAGGACTAATTGGAACGTTTGTTCAATGCAAACAAACACATTATATTCAACGAGGCGTATTCTCGACTATTTGTTGTTTGGTGCATGATAGACTTTACTATGGTACGCTTACTATAGAATACATTATTTGTGATTTAAATGCTTGTTAATGTTAATGAGATTTGTTATTGCTGGATAAGTTTTCCAAAACGAAAATGGATTTTGACGTTTTTCAGGGCGACTCTAGATGAAGCGCACTTTTCAGAATTAGCACAACTCTGAACTTGGTCGCCTACTCTTAACATTCACCTATGCTAAAACATGTCTTTTTAAAACAGCATTTAAGTGAAATTGGTAAGTTTTTTTGTTGTCGAAGTCAACACATTTGAGACCCATAAAAAACGTTTGAAAAGAGGGACCAGCACGCACGACACTCGTTTTGAATGCTTAAACAAGGGGGTCAAGACGACTTGAAGCTTGCCAGAAAAGTTGGCTACGTTCTCAGTGAACGTTTACGTACAAAACCCAGTCTAATCGGGTAGGCGACAAAATCAGCAGACCCAGATTTTGTTGGTTTTAACTAGAAATGTATTCCGTCCTATTTCGAAAATTGCCATTTTGCAACTACTACAGAGTGATTCTTAAAATCAGAGTGATAAAAGTGACTCTTATTGACCAAGTAATCGGCGGTAGTCGATCCGTTAGCAACAGAAAGCTAGTCTAATACCTAAACGTAGCATTTAGACTCAAACGCGCAGACGTGTACAGATGCAACATGCGTACAGTCAGCTTTTACAGACCCAGGTGAGTTTACCAAATAGGAAAATTTCGCATTTCGAATCACACTCTTTTCTCTGCTTTACTATATAATTACAACGATACAATGCACACGATCAAAAATAACGCCGTATTGTTATCTATCCCCTTTTCATACTTGGCCGTACTAAATGAACTACCCCACTCTAAACGGTTTCGCCAACGTGTATACCGTCACCACCGTCTTCTCAGTCGTCTATTCAGCCGCTTTATCATTCTGCGTAAAGATGTCTCGCTTAGACCCAGATTGAATGCTGATACGTGGGCCGCTAACATCGGACGTACGACTCGACAGGCAATCAACGATCCGTTCGATAACAACGACATTTTGTTGCTAATTTGCAATATCGACAGCTCGTACTTGGATCGCTAAAACTCAAATACAGTGAACGGGGCACAAACACTGGCTCTCCTTGATCGAGAGAACGAACAGACAGATCACCACGTTGGAACAGGAAAAAAAAAGTTAGTCGTTGGTACTTCTCCTAATGCTTCTTCTTCCTCTGGACCATTGGCAACAACTGTGACGTTAACATTTCGTTTGTCATAACGTACATTGAATGGCCGCAGAAAATTTGACCGCTTCTACGTATAGTGTCATTGTGGCTTGGAATTGGTATCCACGCAGAAACGATTGTTTGCACGCTGCTACGTTTGTACTGTTCAATTCAACCCAGACAATTGCATCGTCTGGCTTCCGATCTGCTACCGAAGTTCGTGGTAGAGCGATACGTAGATGGGCTGATGCAATGAATCAAGCTGTGTGACACTTTCGTATTACTTAGCTAAATAGATAGTCTAACAAGGGCTTATTGATTATCATAGTTTACGACCGTAACTCCATGCTAGCGAAAGCTTAGATACGAGTGAGTATCGCTAGTGACGAAGGTGCAACTGACATATATCTGACGTTTCCGATTATTTCGTATGCCTCAAGGATCTTAGCACGGATTTTCGAGAGCGTCATCAATTCTGATCGTTTCTTTTCGATTCGCCGCGAAAGAGCCTTCCGCTGAACCCTAAACCATAGCAGACGAAAGTATGTTGTGAAGGCTTTGTATCGCAGTAACAAGCGACTAATCGTCACCGTTCTATACACTTGTTGTTTGCAGGATTTCACGTCAGATTTCTACTTCCGACAGCGATGGCGAGACGAACGACTGTCGTTTGGCGCGCTGCCGGCCCTCGAGTCAATGACGGTCGGTGCTGAGGTGGCGGAAAAGATCTGGGTGCCCGACACGTTCTTTGCCAACGAGAAAAGCGCTTACTTCCATACAGCAACCACGCCCAATACCTTCCTTCGCATCTCGCACAACGGCGATGTGCTTAGAAGCATTAGGTACGTGATAAAGCAACGTAATCTTCACGTAAGCTGGCGGGCGATTGTCGGCGTCACAACTATAACTAACAAGATATGCCTTCACAGCCAAGCAACAGACACGTCAATAGTCCTGAATTTTCATTGCGATAGACAAACGACGTGATAACCAATAACGAATGATCAAACAAGCCTTTTAAACAAAAGCAAGACGTTAGCGTTATTGCCTCGCTGCAAATAATCTAAACAGGAGAAGGAACGCACACGTATATGTTGTTGATAGTTTAGACGTTTTTTCTATCATAATTTGTGAAACTGTGATTTGGAGTAACACTTTTCAACAGAACGAGAGACGCTTGAATTTAGTTCCAAAGTAGTCATCGATATCCTGCTATACCTTTTTGCATCTAGATCAACATATTGCCTTAGGAAACAGTGCAGAGTATCATCGACAGAGCGCCTTTCTATTGCAAACGTAATCCGTTATTTGAAAATCTTAGCAATAGCAATATGACAGTGCGCCCCAATCGGCACCGGATAATCCTTGACGCGTTACGTATTTTCACGTAATCAATATATGTAACAAGTACAGAAGGAGCAACTTGTGATAAAGTTGTCATGTGAATATTGTTTATAATGAATAGAAACCGTTAGCGGCCAAGTAGGCAGTTGCCTACCTTGCAATCGCCGTTTTGCTTGATTATGGCTGCCACTTCGTTTAGATTAAATCTACTTCATTCTATGCGTAAAAGACACCCGTACGCGCAGATACTGACACTTAGCTTAATTTGGACGTACGTCACACTTGAGACTTCGAATCCATCGGAGCCGGAAGCGCCAGCAAAGTGTAGGAACTCGAAGAATCTGATTGGTTTTAGGAGCACTACGATCGGATTCTGTAGCGCTTGTACAAAAACCCTCAAAGGCATGGTTCTGCTATCTCTTAAACGACTCAGAGGACTGAAGCGGGAAATAAGTGTCTCTGGTATGGCATCTCGCCTCACACGCATATGCAGCCAACTGATATACCTTAGCACCCATCGAAAAAGGGGCTGTGCTTAATTCCATTTAACTAGCACTTCTTCCAGAAATAGCATTTCTTTCTAACACCTTATAACTCTATAAAAAGTAGAAGAAATCTGGTTATTTACGAAAACAATAATCCGTATAGTTATTTTTGGCGAGGCCTGAAGTTTCGAGGATGACACACCGGTAACCAATGCTAACTGTATTAGGGGTGAAAAAGCGCACGCTAAATTTAAAAAAATAGTTTAACGTGGGTATGTTTTGATGCTTTTCTAGTTAGTCACTTGTAGTATAATCTATACGGTGAGTCTCTGCTGAACACTTAAAAGGAATTTCTTCAAATTATTAAATTTTATTCAGCACATAGCTTACAAGCTCACGATTAAAAGTCCGACTTATCCATTGCCCCGGAGCCACAGCAGGCAATTGCAGCTCTTGTCAACCTTGTCATCGAATGAATCTTTCGGATATTTTTAGTAATGTTCACTATGACAAGTAAATCAATATCGAAATTTCGGATCATTTTAAAACCAAACTATACTCGTTCGGGCGAATTGCTTTATGACTTCAGTAAGAACAACAGTTTTTATGTCCTTTAGGACGCAACTCAAGCGAGGAGCTTTCCTGTTCGACCAGAACGGCCATCCTGGAACTGCTATCGGTGCATAAATTGATCTAAGATATACAACCCATACAGCTGGAAAAATAGGATTTTCTGCATTTTCAGCATTCTGGACGACACGTTTGAAAACAATTGCCCCACAGATTCTCGTTGCCCCCCCGCCGCATTCGCCGGTTACGATTACTGACGACTCTGATAACCTGCCATGCATATCCTTGTAGCAATAGAACGTATACTTTATTGCTTTGTATTGGTTCCTACTCGAATTTTTGTCATTGATCGTTTCTTCAGCGTTTCGCGCAGCGCGAGTTGGCCATCACCGTCACCGCTGCTCTCTAAAACCGGAAATGCTTTCTTTTACAAGGGACTTGCCGTTTCCGCTAACCACTGAATAGAGCTTCTCACGCGGTGCTGCACTTTCACTCTTGGACGCATCGAATCGTTGGGGACCCATCCTCCGATTGGATTCTAGCTCCTTTTCCTCTTCTGCCCCTGGTTTCCTTCGCCTCGGGGCGGCCGTCATCGTGTTCCACTACCAATGGCAGCAAAACACTGAACGGGAGCCGACTTCGCCCCGGAGCGAACGAATCTCCAGGCTGATCGCGATAACAATGGTACGACCACAGTCGAGCCGTTCTGCGTTTTGCACGTCTTTTACCAGGTGCGCATCCAGATCGTTGGCAGATTAACGCATTCTTACTGAGAACCCCACTGCGTGGCAGAGCTGACGTAGGGCTGCATTGTTCAGTCACGTATCGTGTGACTATGAAAGTCTATACTTTTGTGGGGCAGTGCAGGAAACAGCGATAAAAGAAAAACGACCGTCAATAGTGGAGAAAAACGTTGCGACAGAAGAGGAGAGGAAAGCCAAAAGTCTGGAACGAGACATATTCAAAGTCGCGTTTATTGTGTAACCCTTATTTGAAATGGTGGTAGAGATATTTTGAACCCCAAATGCTGTGAATTTGCATAACGAAGAAACAAGTCGACGTGAGACGAGGTCCTTTTTGTGATTCACGTTGTGATCACGATGTGACAAGCCGATATTTCTTGTGGAATTGTCAGTTCTACTTTTTTTTTTTTTCGATAGTTCGTTAATAAATTAATTCAGTATACTTCGCAAGGTGTGAAAATGTGATTCGAAAGAACGCTTATGGAGAAACTGCTATCATCCTCGAAGGAGTTGCCCCTAGTTACCCTAATTTATGGCCTCATCATGATGGGGAGCAGAAGAAAAGATTAACGGACGTACTTCGACGTTTGTGTAAATACTGTGGGTTTTTTTAAACGAACTTTAAAAGCGTTTTATCGAAACGTATTTTTAGCGGCATTCGTTTTTAATAGCCCCCATCAGAAATCTGCGCGTAACTATTGAAATCACAACCCAGACTTGGATGAGCCTTATTCCATATCTCAAGCATGTTCCCGTTTAAAGGCTGTTCATATGGGTTAGCACGATCGACACGCTTTTTGAATGTGAGATATTAAGCAAATATCACATAAATATGTAGAAAGGTTTTTCTACGATGACACTTCGCAGGCATCTTCCTTTCTATGGTTTTTAATAAAACGTAGAAAAATATTGCACAACGACATTGCGCAAATACACATTTTTCCTATGTGACGCGCTATTACAGATTTTCCAAGGGTCAATTTGTGCGGTGTTATTACAGGTGTCATCCAGGAGGGGGCCCATGGCATAACTTGACCCACTTTACTTTTCTACCAGAACCCGCTAAGAGCGGACCTACATAGCGGAGTGTCAGCAACGACGTGGGACAATATATTACATGTTTCTTTTCATTAGTTAATAACTGTTTGCCTAGAGGTCTTAGACCTATTTGGGTTTTTGGTCAACGTATAGTGCAATGGCATGGCAAGAGCATGCTATGGTGATCATTTACCAGCGCTGAAATTCGTATTAGCGATGATCAAATGTTCATGATTATACCTCCTTAGACCACACTTCCTATTTTTTTTTAATTAGAGACATCTTTTTCAACAAAGTCACTTGCTACTTTTCACAGCATTTGCTATAAATTTCCTAAAAGCTTTTTACCACTTCATTTTTTGGATATCGTGCCCAAGGCGTTTCATATCGTAATGTTTTTTGACGTTATCGACGATCTTATAGCTATTATATCCATAACATGACCAGCATAGAAATATCTAACCTCGATACACCTTATTTCTTTTTTATTTAGCTTCATTTTTCCCCTACGACATGACTACCTACTGCGCAGGTGACCGACCGCTCAGTGACCAGATATGACCATACTGCGGTACGAGCGCCAGCGAAACTTTTACATTGGGTTGTGTCGCTGTCAATGATAGGAACACCAACAAGGCGAACTTGTAACATATACACCGTAGCCGGATATGGTGATGAGTGTACGTCAAAGCAGTATTGCTCGCACACGACCGACAGCGCCATAAGAACGAAATGCGGCTATTGAAGGAACTACTATATCCCGTTAATTTATTTGGGCATATTTGTGGTGACAGTGCTAGACTAGTTTTTTTCTAGCTCTATTTGTACAGCCTACAGTAGGAAACATCTCGGTCTTGCTCGTGGGGAGGTCTTAGTGTTAACAACAAACTTGTAGTAATCAGCCCTAGTAGGTTTGAAGCCGCTTTCAGCTGCAGCAGATTCTCGCCAGCTGCTTGGCAGTTTGAAGGTGCAGGTACCTGATACTAGCGATGGCTAGTCTAGGTCATCTATGTCACTACTACTTCTCATTCGGCATTCGTCCTATTGTTGTATTCAGCAGTTCTATTGCTACGTCTGGGTTAAGGACAAGGATATTGACCAAACCCAGTTTGCAAGTAACACTTAAAATATCTTTCCTTTAGTGTTTTTTTTACTTGGCCAGTAGATAACTTTGTAGCTTCTGTTCACGATATCATATCCACGCTGGTATCTCGATACGTACCGCCATTGGTTATTGGACTGGGCAAGGGGCTTGTGTATCCCAATGTGTAAGAACGCCGCATGCTATATCCCGTGTTCGTTCACGTCAATACGACGTGTGTCAGAAACAGAACAACCTTCTTGGGACGCAAAAGCGCTGATATTGGTGCTCAGCTTTGGGGGCAGACGGGTGGGTGAGCAACCAGCCAGGAAGCATCGAGAGGGCTAGCTTGTCCATTGGATGACTCATGGAGTCGTCGTACAAAACTCTTGTTGTCGCTGTCAAAAGAGAAACATTGTCATTGCTTTTGCCGCCGTGGCAGCTGAATGCAACAGGCATTATACAACGAATAGTGAGTCCTTGCTTTAAAAGCCTACGGTCTGAGTGGATTGTAATCCGCTAGCCACGTAGTCGGGCCGTGTTACTACCAGACCCCGCTAAGGCCCGCATAGCAGGCCGACTTAGCAACAAAAGCAACAACAACGAGCTCATTGAGTAGCTGATCGACCCCAGTCGCATAGTTACAACATACAGCGGTGAAAGACGAACCATAACTAGTATCCGGCTAGTTCTCTTTGCGATTTCCCGCTGGGAGAGCGGGACGCCGCAGGCAATGAGAACAACGTGGAGGGGGCAAAGAGGCAATGCCGAATCGAAAAGACTCACAAAACCCAGAATGCGAAAGGCGATAGTGGGTAACCTACCGCTTCTATTGCTAGAACCAGATCCAATAGGAGCAGACGGCAAAATGGAATGAGAGCAAAAAAAGGCAATTCAGTACATTACCATGTTGTTTACGGTAGCTAATGGACTATTGGCGTAGTGTAGTTTGGTTGTAAGATATTGTATGTGGGGCGAACTATTGGCCGGTATACAGTGCGTTAGTTCTGCATTGCAGAAAACGCAGCAGAAACATTCAAAAAAACGCTTCTCTAACGAACCGAAGGGTGGAGCTTGCATTTTCTTCGAAGAGACACGGCGACGTTTTCATCTCGAACGATGCCTCCTGCGGAAAATGCCATCTTGAAAATACCGTTTAGACATGTCGCAAAACCCATGATTTTCTTTTGATTTTGCAAACATTTCTTATTGCAGCAGCCGAAAGTGTTACCTATTGGGCTGAACACAAATACCAACAGTTGTTTTTTAGCCACGTTCATTAACTGCAATCTTTGAACATATCCTAGTCAAATTCAATCTAGTATCTATTGTTTCCTACGATTTTCGCGCATCCTTTCAATAGCTAACGTATCTTGCCAAGTAACAAGGTTTCATTCTTGAAAGTAATTTATTTATGTAACCCGACTGTGGACTGCGACCTTTGTCCTAAAGTGTTTGCCTTCCTGGCTATGCTGCATTTACAAGTGATTGTCAGATGAAACGATGTCCGAGTAGGACAGAGGCCTATTAACGTCCGGTATAACGTAAGTATGCAGTAATACTACTTTGCATCGCCCTTGATCACTCAATTTTGCGGCTCAGACAACTAGGTTGATTTACGTGTCCGTCTCATGTGGTTCAACTATGGAGTTTGCTAGCTCATAGTATAACGCTTTCCGCATCTCACCATACGTAGAGGTGCAGTTTTTGACAATACATATTTTTTCGTGGCATCGGACTGAAGAGGTTTAGACATTCTGGGTTTGCGTTTAGGAGATTGTTACATTTTATTCTCGCCCGTAGTGATCTCGTATCGAAACGGCCTTTTCTGTCGCGCAAGCAACGGAAGTCATATTATCAGACAGTTTTTTTTTGGAATTTTCACTCAGTTTGTGGAGGCCTACTTCCTTTCTTTTTCGACCTTTCCTAGTGCATGCAAGCAGGCGATTGACAACGGGCACCTTGGCTATCCCCAGCTGTGCAGAGAACTCTTGGATCGAATGGCTCACATTTGGCTTAAGGATGCTCACGGTTCGTCATCGTTCGCTCCATGTGGCCGTCCAGAGTGTGATCTGCCGTCCAAGTTGAAACCATTGGTTTTGAAGCCATTAGAAGTGACAGGTGCTAACGCCACCTGCACGTTCGCCTTGGACCGCTCAAACTTTTTACCCGTTTCGGCAGAACCTTTTTCATTGGAGAAGACAATGCTGGGCTATGCATCTTTTTAAGCTCAATGACTGAATGCACCGAATCACTGCTTTTAACGAGCAGAGATTAATGAAACGCAACGGGACACATACCTGACGGTCAAAGCGATAATCCTGGCTTTAGTTAAACGTATTTGTTTTGAATTTTACATTTAGCACCGCTACTAGGCATTCCATTAGATGACTGGCTCTCAGCACGAAACGAAGTACCCCTATTTGACCCTACACCTCCTCGTGTCTTCAAGCTTACCAAAAAAAATACGTTACCCACTAAGCTATCACGAAGGCATCATGGGTTTCGCTATATACAATTAGCCGATCCGACGCTAGCTCCGTTGTCTTGAGCGGAACTTTTTATCCAATTTAATATTTTATCAAAGGAGAGAAAAACAGGTTCAGTTTTTCGAGAATGGGCTTAGTGAAGGGCAAAATCTGCCCCATTCCAGTAACTGCAAAAACGCACTAATCAATCAGCCCTTCAATTCTGTCGCATATTACAAAGCTCGATATATTTTTCCTACTATTTTCATTTATATTCGATTTTAGAAGACGTTTTAATGTATGCCCAATAGCTGCCTGAAGAGAAAAGCTAATTCTACTCTATTCCATTAGGCAAGGACAATGTTCGGACTGTGTTCTTTAAAATCAGCATCTTTCATAGTAATTCTCTCATACTCGAAGCGGTTCAGCAGTCTCGTTCGGCCTTCTGCTTCGTGGGAGTTCCTGAATTTTACATCTGGTACTTGGTAATATGCATCTATATTTAAATCAATTTTTGTACGATGTTTCAGATTAACCGTTACGGCTAGCTGTCCCATGGATTTACGCTACTTTCCGATGGACCGACAATCGTGTACTATCGAAATTGAATCCTGTAAGTATTCTACGGTAGAAGCCACGTCGTACTTACAGAATATAAATTTATCTTATTTAGTACAGTGGACTATTTTTTTCTTCTACTGAAACATTTATACAACAGCCAAGTCACGGTGTCGTAGGTTGTTCTGAACAACTCCGAAAGAAGAAACCGTTGAGAATTGAGTCTTGAATGAAATTACTATACGTTACTGGTCAAGCCACTACTACATTTGAAATATCTGCTCTTGATCAGAAGAGCGGCACTGAAGTTCAAAATTCTCTGGAGGAAGAGAAATATCCAGTTTTGACTTATGGAAATAGATGAAATAGATATTTAACAATACCAATCTGCCAATACCAATAATGCCTGCATTAATAACCTAACAATGACGTTTTATGACGTATTTATCTCATAAGGCTAGTATCATACTCATTGTTATCAAGGTTAGTCATATGACCTTGATGTCATACTTTGTCTATACGTCTTGTTCTCTTTTTTAATTTTCTTACATAGCGCACTTCAGGTTCGAGCAAGCTTCCTTGTGTTTTCAACTTCTTAAAGAGAAATCTTGCGTTAAGCCATCCCATTCAATGAAGTCTGAGCGTAGCTTAATTTTGTCAGCTCTGTATCTGACCTTCGTACAATACAACTAAATCGTTTAAGAATGCCCCACAATTTATCGGATATTTGCATAACCAATAAACCTATGACGAATAATTATGTATCGCATTAATGACCCAACACTCGTTTGAAATAAAACATGGACGTAATACCTCCTATTGTCCTTTTTTGGGGAGATGTCTAATTTTGGTTTATTCAATGAGCTCCATATAGCGCAGACTTAGTTACACGTACAAGCGGAGAATACTTTCGCCCTTGGCGATTATCAATCGGATAGGGCCATATATCCATCGGGCCAAAGTAGACGTTTTACCGCAACCTACCGGTTAGTTCTAGCGGGTCGTATACGATTGATCAAGTCGCGCACACGTTTAATGCGCTGTGTTCGATCGTCAATCACATTATTATTATTATTACTACTACAACGAGCTTACCTTTTGACAACTCTACCCTTTTCCACTTCACTAGCCGCCTATAGCTGGCATGAACTGCACAAGTCGGGAACCTTCAGGATCCATGTGACTTTACGATAGTGAACTACAGGCAGGGACAGTGGGGTAAGGACTATAGCGACTGGTAATGTTCAGTTAGGCAGCTGCATAACGATTGACATAGATGTGTCATTGAAGTGGTGTCCGTTGAAGGCCGCACTGTGAACTCACCTTCAGTGAAGAGGACAAGGCGGATAACGAGGGAATTTTCCGTCGCGTAAATCGTCATTAGGCTGTGAAAGGTTGTTTTAACTGAGAAGTAAAGATTGCGCAGAAAAGCCGAGGACAGACGTCAATTGAATGAAATCATGATTAATCGTAATACCGCATCACAAGCTGTACACACACGGAAGTTTGCAGTTAGAAATCGAAATCCTCAACGGGTGAATACGTGTATATATGTAGATCCGGACCGAGCTAAGAAAAAAGTTGACGAACCAAGGTGCTATAGTGGAAAAATATTGGTAATCACTTTTGCATGGTACTCATACGTTAGATGACACACACACACACCGAGAAAATCTCTTACAAGTTCATCGTTAAGCAACCCCTCATTCCTAATCTAGCTGGCATTCGGCCCGTATGAAATAATCCGCGTTTATGAAAATGAAGAAACAGAGCGTACATAAAATGACCAACATGGTAACAGAACGTATAGAAGAACATATAAGGAAATATTAGAAGCATATCTTGATACTTTTTAAACACTTAATTTTTCGTTAGAGACGAATCACTGATCAAGTTGGTTGTCAAGAAATGTAGCTGATTTTGTGCATAATCCGACATTGAAATAAACGTACTTCATTGACAAACTGACCATAGTCTAAGCATGCGCTCAATCTGGGAGCCACTCAGATATTTTCAGACATCTACTGTAAATACATGGAGCTATTATATGCATTCGAAGTAATCCTAAAGTTATTGTGCTCATAGTCATCAGTATAGACCTGGAATAAATTGTTTTTTTTTCACAGTGTCGACCTTTACTTTACTTTAATTAAAACGATATTTACCGACGATTCTAGGTAGGTTCTTGGCTATGAGCCAATATAAATCAAATGAGGTTACTTTGTAAAGTAAGTTCGTTATTGTAATCGTCAAGTAAACTTTTTTTTTCACTTGATATGTGTATAATAAAAGCGAAGGTTAATTTTTCAAGCAGAACAAGGAAGATAGAGTAAGAGGCCATATAGTAATAATCATATGAATTGTTTAGATGACTAGCTGAATCTGATTGGTCATAATGTCAACAAAAGTAACGCAGCTGTTAAGACGCCCAGTAGTTTTGGGTTAATAGACCTCCGTCTGTCCGCGCTTATAAGTTCTGTTTGTTGACGAGATTATCAAATCAAATAGGTATATTCAAGTTAGGCCGGGCCAACTACACAGGCCACATCGAATAGATGTTTTTCATCTGTTTTATTATTATATCACACTTAGCTTGTTGTCGTGTTTATTTGATGAAATAATAAATAAGCCTATTCGAGCGTTCCCCACTAAGCGTAAAAATCAGGAAGTGAAACGTTATGTATGGTTTTCTGGCTAAAAAAGGGGCAGTTTGGTCGATACGTTCATATCATTAAAACATTTTTTACCGGACAAAAAGTCAGTGTTTTCCTATAGTCGCTCTCTCTATATATGTAATAGCCCTTTTGCATTTGCGCATCAAAGGTAATGAGTGATAGCTTTCCTGTGAGGTGACGTCGCCTTGTCTGGAGACCGGCTTCTACCTGGTCACAGAAGTACGCTTTGTGTTGCAGTTGAGATCAAACTTGGCCCAGCAAAACGTACTGCCCATGCTTCAACGAGTTCAGATTTAGTAACATACCTTAGCACATTGCTCAGCGCAAATTTCCTGCAAATATCCGGTATCTATTCGAATATTTTATACCTTATTTTTTTATTTCTGTCCATGCATTTAGGGTTTCTCCATAATACTAATCGAACACGTGATCGCTGCTATTTCATTAATATTGCGCAATGCACGGCTTGTCCTTTCGCCATCTGTTTTTTTTTACCAGATCGACACTCCACTTCTTTTTTGCTGTTTTTATTTCTATCGATATCTCTTCTGATAGGCGAACTAGCTAGCGCATTGTTCAGTGTGATAAAGCTGACGTCTTTCGTATACGCAATGCACTCCTCCTTCTCCTTTATCCCTCATGTTTCTCCATGGCACTTCTCTATGTGACAGCCTAATCATGTCTACTGCCAGCAGCCCACATTTTTGCCCCGTTCATCGACATCAGTTTGCATAGCAGACATCGTTGTCACCTCCGCCACCATCGACAGCTAAACACGTGTCTCCTTGAAGCATCTCTGTTTCCACTGGGAAGACTAGGTCCATGATATTGCTGATGGTGCTGTTGGTACCGACGTCGCATTAGTGGCGTTCAGAACCAAATGCCCTTTTGGTTTCGAAGAGTTCTGGCTCTGTCTTAATCGAGTTGCCAGCGGTAGGATTGTCGTCAGCTACTGAGCTAGTCACTCCTGCCCTCCCAGTTAGGTCTTTGTTGACTGACTGGTTCTATATCTCTGCGAGGGCTAAGAAATAGCACGAGACATATGAACGTAGCGTGACAGACTGATACCGCTATACTATCCTTAGTTTTTATCGTTGTTCGACATCGTATTGTTCTGTAGTTGTCTGTTTATAAATCGGCATTCCGCTGCTGCCCAAACCAGCGGTCCCATAGCCGTGCCTTGTACCTGGCACCGCACCAGCGATACAAGCTCCCCTGTTAATGTCTCTAGTCATTATGATTATCAAACAGCGCCTATTTATCCACTGTCAAATGGCACTCGTGAATTAGGCTGAAACACATCTTATCTAGTTCTATACATTTATACTATTCTATTTGACCTTGATATGACGCTATATGTCGCGTCATAATCATGGATTGGCGCTGCTCTTACGGTTGCGATCGTCGGACCACCTCAGAGAAGTGGGACATGTCTATGGCTATAAATATTGCGATTAAGTGCTGCCGCTGGTGGTATTTTTCTACCACCGCGTTTAGTGGAAAAGATCGATGAATGGTCAATAATCGGAAGGGAAGCTATATAGAGACTAATAAAGTTGAGAATAGAAGATGTTTGTTTGTACGTAACATTCATCAATCGACTTCCTATATATGTAATGGTAGGAGACCATGTACGGGACGAGGCGTTACGAATCGGGAATGACTAAACGGAAGACGATGTGTCTATTTGCCTAACGAGAAGTATATTGAGTAGCCGAATCCGCCCAGCTCAAGCGCAGCTGTTCATAGTAAACGCTGGAAGTAAATGTTGTTACAGTATCATTACCATTATTACAACCCTACTTCACCTATGGCGTATGGTATTGATTGAAACGAATGAACAAGCAGGGGCTAGGAGGGTTTGCTCATATCAACAAAGCTTCGTAACACAACGCGTGTACTCATCTGCAACGGACAAATCACTATTACGTCGATTTTATGCCACTCAAAATTCATAATATCATCGTACCGATCATCCGTTCATTATTGGTTATGTTGAACAATTGAAACATCAGGTTAGGTTTTTCATCAGGAGTCCTCGTCAGAAGTCAATAATGAGTGATACCGTACTATATATGGTTGAATCGTTAAAAATGCTTTTTTGCTTAGACGGGCTCAGCTAATAGATTTGAAAGCAACTGATAAGCTCCAGCTGCGTTTTAGAAGTTACCTATATGTAGAAAAAGGCTGTTATATATGCCGGAGGGACACACAAAGGTTATGTACCTAAGAGGCTAATCGCGCGCACTTCACAGCTTCCGTCGTAGTGAAGTCTAGAGTTGGAAGTCTCTTCAGGCCATGGTCCGCTCAAGGACCAAAAATTTAAAATCATACTTCGTTCAAGCATATTGTAAACTTTTATTTGAAAATGGAATAACTACCAACGTTGCCTAGGAACCGTTTGAGCTTCAAGCGAGACGTAAACATCGTTTTTCTGTTCATTTCAGTCGGCTACACGATGAAGGATATCAGTTACCGATGGTCGGATGGCGAAAAATCGGTGCGTATCAGCAAAGAGGTTGAACTGCCTCAGTTCAAGGTGCTCGGACACTCACAACGTTCGCGCGCTGTAGCTCTCTCGACTGGGAATTACTCTCGACTCGTTTGCGAAATCCGTTTTGTTCGCTCAATGGGTTACTATCTTATACAGATTTACATTCCCGCCGGCCTTATTGTAGTTATCTCATGGGTAAGTAGATACTCAGACGGTCCCTACCGTAAATTAACTTCACACTTAATTAGCCTTTATTTCATACGAAACGGTAGATAGTTATTGTGCGAGCGTGATCAAAGTAACAATTCAGTGACACAAAACCCGGTCATATAATGATAGTAATAACAAAGATGAATTGATCTATTGTACATTTTGATCAGCTTTCGCGTAATGTAGCATAATACGCAAGTTTTTATGCTTACAGTCTGACAAAATAAGAAATTCTGAAAAAGCTTAATATGCTCAGTGCTTGTATAGCACTCCGTTCTTCCAGTTTTGAAATTTGCGCCATAATACAATCAATCTCTGTAACAGGTGCAAATTCATGGAACGCAGATGTAACGTCAATTAGCATTAAATGCGCATACTGCGCAATTATATGTAATTCGTAATTGTGAAGTTTTGTCGCTGTCATATAAGCTGTTATTTCTTTGCAACAGGCTGAAGGTAAAAGGCTGAGGGCTCTTGCTATTAGTGAAAGCCAAACTTCCTAGCTTGAACGTGTACGGTAGACTAACAATGTATGGGAAATTTAATTGCTAAACATTAACTTCCATTATTTATAATTTTCTTTAGGGGTTTTGCGATGGCCAGACGGTGTTACAGTGTGCAATTGGTACACAAGTGGCGAGTAAACGTTTAAATAATAATAAACACTTAAGTTGTATTGTGTTTGTCCTGAACTTAAGTGCATAAGTTTATCTGATTTCGAGAGGATATATGGTATCACCCTCATCCACGAGGGCCAAACTGTTCTCAAAGTCACTCTTGACTCGTATAATGAGTTCACTTTATGTTTACAGACAGCAGTTCTCGAGTCTGCCGTATAGGGCTATGAGACACGTATGACTATTTGTTTTTTTTTGGACGCTTTTGTCAAATTCTGACAATTTTTAACGAGCATATACAAATTTGTAAAACTGTATAATTTTTTAGAACGTGCCACCGTATGTCCGATAAGGAATAGATGTTCATATCCACGATATTCTTACGTGCTATCTCTCCCAATAGTCCGCACGGAAGGATTACACCTGCGTGACACAGATTTAGATGAGTCTATTCCGTATGTCGTTGCTCTCTGAACATCCAGAGAATCGATAACTAAGAAGTGCCATTAGATAATTGTCGCTGCTGGCCGCGGCCTCACCTGATATCATTTATTGACGAAGTTCTATTAAGCATACATAAGTACTTCTGACATATGTCTGTCTGCATAGATGATTGCAACTTCGATCACATGCCTCCAACGAGATGTGCGGGTCCCGCTAATGTCGGACGTGAAAACTCGTGTTATGAAACTATTGTTATATCCGATGTCCCAAAACTTGTGGAGAGCCTAAAGCCACCAATATTCAGTATGTGCTTTCTTAGCAGGCTAACTTATCAGCTTTCCAACGTTCCCTCTTGTAGGTCCACGTTCATTTCAACATGGCGTCTTGTTGCACCGCAATCAGCATACACCTTTTCCGTGCGTCTTACTTGAAAACACAGCGAAAAGATAGCAAATGCTTACGCCTATAGTCTACTAGGCCATAGTACCGAAACGCTTAAACTCGGATAAAGCCCCTTAGCACTTCCTTCACCAGTTACATACCAGATATGTAAACACGCAAACCGATGGCGTACCATTATAACTTAATTGCCTGATCTGTTTCGCCGCTTTGTCACTGCTACAGGATCGAATGATCTGCTGCCTGTTTTGGTTACTTTCAGCGACCAGGTAGTGGCCGACAGAGATTGCACTGTTTTTCTCCGAATGTGGAAGATGTAGAATGTTCATATGCGTCGGAAAATAGACTCTGACATGCATGCCCTATCTATCAGCGGTCGTTTAGTCCAGCCGTCGATGTTGCGTCACGACAGTTGCACGTGGAAGTTCGTTTACCACCGCTTTAAACGTACAAAACGTTATTTAAACATATCCTTCTCTCCCAGATCTCGATCCAGATTTCTCATTGTGTTTTTTTTCTAGTTGCTCGCATTGTAAGCCGAAGCTTTACGCGGCTGCAGCGCCATTTGCAAACCACGGAGAAAACACAGCGGACGTATAGGGCTCACTAAAACGCTCCTGCGGCAGCGGTTTGTACGAATAAGGCAAGGCCGCAGAAGAATGCTTCCGAGCGATGCTCAGATGGGACGGAAACTACCCGGGCCAAAAGGTCAACACGACATGGGAAGAAAATTTACACGGGGCTGGGTCCGGCAATACGCTTCTTCTTGGTCGGCACTGCCTGTTTTTCGGAGAAGCGTGCGCCATATTTAGCCTCAGTGTTTCAGCTGCCTGCAACAGCGATTGCGTAGTGCACTGTGCCGGCCTTCCGCCGGGATGATGTTTAAGTCCTGTCCATGCATACGGAGAAATGACGCTATATAGAGGGAAATATAGAGGCCAAGTATAGACTGTGTGATACCAGAACTGCGTAGCAGAAATAGCCACAATAGCTGGAGTGAGTGGCAAGTGTATGCATGTCACGCAAAGCCCTTCCTGCACCCTTGCAGAGACGGCGACGATTTCGAGACCCGGGACTTCCGCGTTTTCTCCATTTTCGTTTTGCGGTTCCATTGTTTCATAACTTTATTCGTCTGCGTGCGTTATTCTATAAGAATTTCCGTCAACGTTGTTGCAGCTCCTTATGCCACAGCCAATCACTTCAAAAAGAATTCTTCTAACAGACTTAGACAGAGCAGGGTCCTATGACGGCAAAAATAGCATCAGGGGATTGGAAGCAACGACGGCATAATCAAGTGGGGACGTGGAGGAGGAAAGGCGAATGAAACAACGGCGCTGAATGGTTCCTTTTTGGCGAGGTAATGGGACCGATAGCCGCTAAATTAGATATATCGAAGCAAGTCAAATTCATTCTATGTTCATTTAGGTTTTTTGCCAAAGGCAGCGGGGATTAGTAGTTAGTTAAAGAGTAAATGAGTGTGGCTATATGACAGCGATCCCTCTGCGGGATTGGGTAACTCATAGAGATGCGGCTGGGATTTTTGGGTCCTCACGATATAAATGTGGGTATACTGTAAATAGGATATTATCTGCGCCGATAAACTACTAAAAGGCTGTAATATTTGTCAAATGGGTAATGCTTGCTTGCGTTAAGCTGCCATGTACGAATTAGGTTGGTTGGTATTTGCTTGAATCTACAATAAACTAATTTATATTGTAAAATGATTTCGGGCAGCCAGATTATGGGCTTACATACTATGGTAACGATGTAAATGGAAAACAGGGAACCCTATTTAACCGATTGAACTTTGAAATTATTCCAGTATTGTGATTGGCTTTAAGAAAGATGAAATGGATTCGAATGGTCTCAATTATAATTTTATGCATATTCACACAAGACGTATTTAACTCACCAAGATGATGCCGGCAGTTTATCTCTATTTGGCCATAATTTGTGGTGAATAATGGAATAACCCTGTAATTTGCTGCATAGTAGTATAACTAGGCAAAATTGAAGAACGAAAACCAGCCACATTACCAGCCTCCATGAGATCTGATCGCTGGTTGGTAGACAAGCCGACCACCGAGTCATCGTTAACTTGATGACTTTTTTTACGCCTTCGAATGGTCATATTTCTAATGTTCTTCTGGCAACACCGAAATTGTAAAATCCACATAGTCGCTCACAAGCGGTCCTCTCAGTATATCAGATCGACACGTTTATCGCATGCCGCGCCAACATCTATTGTTTTTCACTCTGAGACCTTAGAAAATTCAATCAGCAATGTCGGTCCCCACAAACTTTTTTTTTTCAATAATAGTTTATGACATACGTTTTGTACATATGCTAACGCAACTCTAATTCATTTATTCGTTCGTAGGTATCGTTCTGGCTACACCGTAACGCGACCCCAGCTCGAGTCGCGCTTGGGGTCACCACAGTTCTCACAATGACCACGCTCATGTCTTCCACCAACGCTGCACTGCCAAAAATCTCATACGTCAAGTCCATTGACGTTTACCTCGGTAAGACGACGAAGTAAACGGAAAAACTTCGTTTCGAGAGACAACTGTTCATTATACGAAGTTGGCAAAGCAGAAAAGAGTATGTCAATAATGTTTAGTAATAATGCATAGAAATGTTTAATTACTTTTTTTTATTATATATATATATATTACTATCTCTGGCAAGGTGCTCATTATACTGCCAGAGGTTATTCTATTCCGTGAATTGCATTCGTCTATCAACGTGTATAAAGCGGATGAAGGCTGTGGTAACAAATAGGATTGATCTATTTATGTCACTATTTCAGTTTACCACTAAACTTTCCATATATTCCTAAATGCAACATATTCATATTATTTAAAATTTACTTTATCATTTTTGAATCTACTGTTAAACCTCTATACTACACAGCTATTGTCAGAGGCCACTTACGGGGCCTACTCTAATGACAAACCAGTAGCAACAGTATAATCGTACTTTGCTTTAACCTGTATTTTTTTTATTCTCTATCCCCCCCGGCGTTCCTTCATGTGTTCGTTCTACGCAGGTACGTGCTTCGTTATGGTTTTTGCCTCGTTGCTCGAATACGCCACCGTTGGTTACTTGGGTAAGCGGATCGCCATGAGGCGTACGCGATGCCAACAAATGGCCAAATTGGCTGAGCAGCGGAGACAGCTGGAACAACTTGGTGATCCTTACAGGCCGGGTCCGTATGGTGGCGCAGGACCACCGTACGGGGGTGTAGCGGGTTATGGAGGTCTATTCTCGCTGGGACCCTCGCGGATGCATACTCCGGGCGCCATTACGCCACACTACGACAAGAGCTGCGTTTCCAGTCCTACCGAGCCCACGCAGCAGCCGCACGACATCTCACCGCCAATCGTCAAGAGCGTCGTAAGCACGACTACATCGACAACTATCTGCAATTTATAATAATTTAAATTTAAAAAATGTGACAAAATTATGAAAAAATATTATTGAAAATCAGCTGGTCCTAAAAATATATGAAACAAGCAACCTATTGCATTCATATTCAATTAGAGACTGATCAGTCAGGTTTGTTAGGTATATTTATATGCATACGGAAAATGAACAAATACTGGTTCCCCGACAAACAAAGCTGATGTATATTTTTAGACAAAAGGGAAAAAAGCAGCATTAACATTCCACATATAACCAAAATTAAAATGAAGGATGCTTTAATATGCGATTTAAAAGTGATACATCATTTGTAGCTAAGGCCCGCTATTCTCCTTGCGACCTATACCTAAACGCAGAGTAGAATGGTACTCGATGACAAGGTCCTGCATACTCATACAATGAATTGTTGTCTTGTTCACATGGCGGATATGCTGTGCACAGTTCCGATCGGCTACGAGGAATAATCACGTGATCGTAAGGACTGTCATACTTGAATCATTGGTGATTTCTTTAAATACCATCAGGATCCTCATGTCCTTCGATTCTTCCGTACAATATGATCGATTATGAAAGGAGCCCTACAACCCTATATATATATATATATATATATATATATATATATATATATATATACAATGGTAACAAATAGTAAATCAGAAATTAAATCTAATTAAGAATCTAATTAAATCGTTCAGCTTATAAACTTCCATAGAGGCAATTTGGCTAGATCTGTTTTGGTCATCTGCCTCTTTCCTTTGGCTTTGGCCCTGATAAACAACTTTATACATTTCTCTCCTAACGAATCACTAAAATATGAAAAAAGTTACATACATGCACTTCAACATACATATTGTAACTTAGTACGACTTAATACTTCCTTATCTAATAAATAACTAACTAAGTTAACTATAATTTCCATTTCAAAGATGTATACTATTACGAATAATTGACATTTTAAAATTATATTAAAAATAAGTTTTGTTTTTATAATTCGCTAATAATATTATTATTAGAAAAGATTGATAGAAAAACTATTGTCTACATTGTTATGAGAAGTGTCTAATAAACGATGCGGTTCCTGGGCAGTTAAATCAACTAGCAATATTTGGTTAAGTGTAAAAGCATCTCTGGGTACAGAAATAGCAGATATACCAGCAGAGTATGATGAGCGTATATAAGAAGTTCGCCTGATTTAGCCGTCTGCACTCGACGCTCTTGCATCACAATACATGGCCTATGCGTGGCTTTCGGCCATCCTTAGGCAAATCATGGAGAGGACAATTGGTAAAAAATCCGATCAAGATATTACCACAGTAACAGTGATTTTTGTAACTGAAATTGGTGACGGAGCGAAGATATTCCCAGCGGCCTTCCTCTTTCTTTGTGCTGTACTGGCGGTATAGTAGAGGTAAGGTGTCAGTGCGTCCTATACAATGACACAAGCATCTAGCCAGGATCCGTTCGTCACATGTTCCGTTTTCGTCGAATTTGGGCGGAGCGTCGAAGCTCAACGTGGTAACCAGGCTGTTGTTTTTGCAACGGCAACTGGCCTATTATCTCATTACAAACTGGCATTAGGTTTACGACAAGTAAGCTTTAGAGTGTACAGGTTTGCGTAGGAAAATATACGACAGTAGCAAGATATATGTATATATACTGGCGTTTTGTTAAATGGCGAATGGTAGAATCATCGAAAAACGTACCGCGGCTCGATAAAATGAAGCTTACTGCTGATCTTTACTTTATCTGATTCCATCGTACTACGTAAACACGTCCTGGGGTTGAAAACTGCAACGGAACATAATGGACGATACAACTTTGAATGACTTCAACTTTCCAAATGAGAAATCGGGTCAGCGTTATGATAAGCATGCTAACGTCCATTGCTGTAGCCGAGAAAAGCCAAAGTTAATTTCGGCACAATGCTCCATATTCGACAAGTTGTGCACGATACAATAGACAAAGCTTTCATTTACAATATTGTATTTGTATACATTTGTAAGGAGCCTATAAAGCCGATACCGGTGACAACGAATTTCTACCAATAGTCGCTTGTTTAAATTTGAGTAAACTACGCTCAGACATATTTCCTTTGCTCAAACTAGAAATAAAGTCGATTGCTCCAAAAGCCCAAATACTGGATCCAACACGGCCAGCCTCTTTTAGCCACGTTTGTGGTTACGTATCTACAGCTAGTCCTCATTCATTATCTACATAAGGTTTAGTATGGGAGATTTTCTTTGCTTTGCGCTTCTGTCGAACTGGAAGCTTCAGATAGTTGCGTGTCACGCTCGGCCACTGACGGCTGTATGCGGCAGTTTTGATTTTGTGACGCTTGTATTGTCGGGATATGATATAAAGTATAGGTTATTAGCTGTTACTATAGGCCACGAAGGAATTATGAGACTAATTGGCCCATTTTGTTTACGACGGCCTATCGACATGACCGTCAACAGTACGTTGTTTCGTTCCTGTTAATGTATTTTTTTCTTTTTCGTCTTTTATCGCATTGTTGAAACTTCATCTTTGGCTTTTGGCGCAGCTTAAACAGCGTCCTGATTTGCTTGAACGTATAAGGCAATATAATTTTTTTGTAGGTTGTTAGTCGGTACATTTCTGTCGCTCAGTTAGCCGATATAACAATTATCGATTAACTTATTAAATAATCCGAATATTAGACATCGCTGAGACGTCAACCGGTAGCCGGCAAATCGGAACCAAATACTGATACAATATTTGACCATGTATCCAGACTATCTCTACACTAGTTCGAACTCTGTAGTGATTTCAATAAAAAAAAACACGCACATCAGTTTCGGAAACGGCTAGCAGACGACGCGTCTCATACGATCTGCGCCGCTAAACATCGACAGGACAACATTCCAATTGCGTGATCTATGGCCGCCGATCTTGTTTTTATCTCATAGTTATGAACATTTTTATTTATGGTGAATCGGTGCATACACATATCATATGTACTATTTTGGAACTTCTGGATTATCTAGGTTTCTGCACCCAGACAAAATAAATTGTTTCTGAAAGCTCCGCTTACCACAGCTGGCTTAGGTTGCCGGACTACAATAACACATGTTCGATTCGCCGGAGACCTTTGACGTAGAAATATCCACGGATAAACCTAACAGCAGTCGGACTTGTTCTAATGTTTGGCACTACACGGAAGGCTGAAATTACATTTTCGGCCGAGTTCTGTTCGTTTCATTAGCATACCATTTCGGCAGTACTGCTAGAATAATGCTACTGACCGCGGGCCTGGGGCGGCTCTGCGATCAGTCTGGCGCCTCACGCATTTTCTAGTCCTGTGTGACCCTTCCATCACGGCTGTCGCTTCGAAGTCAAGCCAGCTTGAAGATCTCCGCGGTACACGGGCTTTTGCCGACTTGGCTGGTTTTACTTGGACTTTTGGCTGTTCCTGTTATAATACACTTTAAAGTGATGCCTCAAAGCAATCGTTTTTCTCTGGGATAAAGGGAAACGACAGACATAGGAGTGAAGAGGAGCGAATATGACTAGATCGACACGGTTCGGACTTGGTACAGCAAACTGACAAACCCACTATAAGGAACGTCGTTTTTCCCTATATTGGCCACATTTCAACAATGCAGCATTCTCCCTAGACATACGTGGATTATAGATGTTACAGAGCGATAGCTTAAAAGCGCCAAAGGACGATCATCGGCATAGGCAAATCTATGCAGTTACATTGCGTCATCAAAGTCTTTGTCTTGAAGTACATACATATAGAATAGTAAGTCTTGAGCCCATTAGCCATTGTCTCCGAAATGCTTGGAGTTCAAGCCGGGCCTGAACCCTATTGTGACTGGAACATGTTGTTTCATTAAGGTCACATGTGCCCATGGTAAAGTGGACGTTAAGCCGTTCCAAGGGACTGAAACTATTTTGGACTGTTTTGCAGAACGAATATTACCAGAGAAGCTATATATATATATTTAAATATACTAGAGAAGATCGGCACGGGTTGGTGCTCAGCTGCCATGTATAATGCATTTTCGGGCAGTTTGAGAGCAAGAAAAAGAAGATCGGGTTTTGAAGTTATCCTATAGGTATTTGTTTGCTAGGCAATGTTCTGTATAAAAATTCTAACCGTTTTAAAGCTTATTCACAGTTTGTTATCCTATATTTTTTAAGGAAGTGTTCAAGCTTTAATTAGCTGCTTGGCAATCTGTTGCATTCGCATTGATGTATGTTATTGGGGTTTGAACATACAAGATGATTGGTGTCACACGTTTGCCTAATTGGGCGCCATGAAAAAGTGGATGATAATAATAATGTTACCTGTTGGTCGGAATAATATACAATCAATGTTCAACTCTATGTCTCAAATCGAGTTAGGCCGACAAAAATACTGCTGGTTTTTTTAGGACTATATACATGATGTGGGCCGCTCGGGATTATTGCCTCACGCTTAGATCTACAGCAAAACGTTTCGAAGCGATGCATATTTAGGCCGGGCTTATTGAATAGTTACCAAGGGAGAAGCAATGGCTGAAGCTAAATACCAGGCATAGATATGTATTTATAAAAGCAAACATCAGACTGTATAGTGAACCGTAGAGTGTATCCTTAAAGATTCGCCTTATCCCCCTTGCTTTTGTATGTATGTGTATTCATGTTGAATTTTTACAGAGCACCTGTCAAGTGTGCCCGACGGCGGCGCCCCGGGAGATCCGAGAAGTTTCTACAGCTCCAACCTACATGGTAGGTAAACCTAGGGCTGTAAATTAATTCTATAGAATAAGCAGCATAAACGTTGAGACTATCCATCAAGCAGGATGTTTCTGTCACGTGCATCAAGCTTTTGTTTACCTTTTCCTCTTTGAAATGTAATATCCAAGATTAGAACTCCTTTGGAATTTCCTCAATGACTCCGTCAAAAGCTTTGTTGGAAAAAACCTAATTAAATTGAACTCGATTTGGAACGTCGTCAAGCTTCGCATCGGCATAATGCAGGCAGAATTACCTGTGTACGATTCAGATTTTAACCATCCGTTAAATACCGCTTAGTGAATAGTCCGTGGATGAATGAAGTTCAAAGGCGCAGTGCCATAGAGCCACATACAGATACGTAAATGTAGATGGGTTTCACGTCGCTGGAGTCCGACACGTCACGCCAAGAATAGTTATCAGCAGGCAAAATACATAAGTAGTAATCGTTGATGGTGCCAATCGAAAAGCGCTTCAGCTTACTGCAAACCATGTCGTCCATTTGCATATAAAAATAATTTGCAATGTTTTGTAACCGCTCATTTTTAATTACCAATATATATATATATATATATATATATACATAAAGCTCGCAATTAGACATTGCCTAAACGCACTGACAGCAGATTTTAAGGGCTCCAGCGAGCAAATACTGCATTCGATCTTTCTCTGCAAACAACGTGTTACAGTGTAGTGTTCTGCTTATGGTATTTACATACGTTTATTTAGCGTGCTCTGACCGTGTCGATCTTATCTCTCAGAACTTCTCTAAGTTGGTTCCAGAAGCTACTTACCCGTATACGTACAACAATGCGGAAATTTTATCATGTTTGAACGAGTAACTATGCTAAGGGGGCGGTGCGTGATCGTCACAGAGGCTTCTTTCTCTACAAGGTTTCTGCTTTGGAGCCCTCTAGCTACGCATTTCCCTGTCTTGCCTTCCTCACCATATTTTGCTGTATGCTTCTCTTTTCAATCTCTTGGTGACCCCGTTCTGCCTTTGCTCTGTTCTCGCCTTGTACTTATCCCTTAACCTGTTGGCCTATTTCCCTCCATTCTTATATGCACGGTCAGGGGTAGGTGTGATATCACTGAAAACCGACCTGGGGCTGCGAGGAAGAAGCGGTTACTCCCATCCCTCAGAGCCCACGCTGACTTAAGGTCCAGTCTTTTTGACTATCACGATCCTAGGTCCGTTAGTGACATCGGCGGCCAGTATCTAAACGCAGGCAACACCTCCCCTGAAACCAATGCCCAACTTTATCCTCGAATCGGCAAAGTTCGGCTTCATTTTCTCGACCCAAATCCCTTATCCAGAACCTCACGCATATCTATGCTGAATTGCAAGCCGAGTGATAAGCAAACCCTTTTTTTTGAGAGTTTGCCTCATCGGGACGATGCGACCGAGCAGCGTTACTTCGATAAGCATTTTCGGGTGAATAGAAGATACGAGAATTGGAATTACAGTGTTTGCCAAATGAGTTCAGTGAAACGTACCGTGGACTTAAGCAACTGAGACAACAATTGTATAGCATGAGTCAGTAGTTCCCCATAATTTGACAGAAACAACAGTAAGCTAGATCAAAATCAATTTCATTTGAGTGTTATGAAATCCAATTTGTAATCGATATTTCTAGTAGCCAAATCGCGTGCCAGAAATAGGAATATGATGCGGGTTTAGCTTTGTTTGTTTATTCAATATGCACATCACGTCCTAACAGCGGAATACGACTAGTTAGGTAGTGAGACCACATGGGCGTGCCGGGTATGTTTATTGCTATCGGCTTGCTTGCCTGCGGCCGTAAGTTTTCTAAATGACAGACGTTACTCAGAGACATTGTCTTACATCATCGTTTTGCGAGTTTATACGGGAACTGTTTACCCGATTTTGACAAGCCAACGACCGTGAAGTAGTTGCTTCTTCCATTTCGATGCTATCTTAGCTTAGCATCCTTGCTGTACAATCGAAGCAATTTGCTGAAAATCAGATATCGAGCCGCCATTTTTTTGTGCACTTCAGCGATCCGAGCACATCGCGTCAGTGATTGAACTAAAAATAAATTTAATAGAAACGATGCGTTGTTGGAAGTCATTGCCACCCTAGATAAGAGTGTTTCCAGCTGCATCGTACTTCGTCCAAACGTCTTTTCTGATAATGGAGGAAAGACGCCCAACAGCGATGGTAACAATCAGATTATAGTTATTAAAAAAAGATACGATATACGAGTAGTAACAATGATAATAAAACTAAATCAAGCTCCCCTATGGCTTTCAATAGAAGCCTGGAAATCTTTCCTGCTGAGGTTCCTCAATGTAATACTACATTCCTCCGATTCGGAAAAAGTCGATGTGTACTTGACAAATCAGACGTTCGCCACGCGATTGGACCTTAGATCCGTTGCGCGATCAGCCCTTCGTTGTAATCTAAGATACGCCATACCGTTATGCGCCTAACTAGTAAAGAAAAGATGTAGCTACAGGATGAACATCGATGCTCGAATGCTATACAGATCGACTAATGCTAACTAAAATGCTCTAGGAACCAACGGGAGAATGTTTACGAATGCACATCTTCACCGTGAATGCATTTTGTGTTTACAGTAGTTACCCATCATCATTAGTAAACCCTAAATTCTGGCGAAGTTTGATAAGTCCAGGCCCTTTTTCAGTGACACGATAATTTTGGGTACGGAAATGATAAATAGAGTTTATTATAGGGCATAAAATTGGATGCCTTTACTTAGATGGAGATAACCATATCTCTTGGACCTTCTCCAAACACAGCCAGCCTTGCCAAATCCATATCCCGGGTTGAAAATCTAATAATATCTGGCAGAAGCTAAAAGACAACTAACAGTCAAACATGGCTATATTAAACGCAAACGTGGTCCATGCGCGCATTAGGTAACAATGACCTGCATGAAGGTGTCTAAACATTTGCATGAGAAAGCAGTAGCAGCACTCTGTACGGGGATAGCGTGTAAACAGGCAGTAATATTATTATATATTCGTTAATTTCATTCATACAACTCTAGTCAGAATTGTACGAAAACCTTTTTCCAACGTTTGCCTTCTATTGGGAGAGTCATATGTAGAAACCAAACCTCGTCATCCATATTATGTATGATTACATAAAATACAAATAAGTAAATTATATGCTATTAGTCCAAAACAGAAGTAGAAGTACTAACTTTCCTGTTACCGATTCCCTCGTTTCGACTAACTTCGTATTGCGTTTATCTCCCTGTCCCGTTATGTTTCGGTCTTGCTCCTTCTCTTTGGAACGGCAACATGCCCGAACGTGTTCGTCGACCTTAAGAGTTTACACGAACGCCGGCGAGGTGTACCAGCGGACCCGTGCTGTGCAGGAGCTGTTCTAGGTGGTTTAATAGGAGTCGGTGGGTCGGGTGGAGGCATTGGGATGGGCGGAAGCGGAGGCACGACCCAGAGTTGCGGCTGCCCTTCCCAGCCCACTTTGCCTCCACCCACGTCGACCACCCTAGCGGCCACAACGACAACAAACACGACTATCACCGCACAGCAAGTGGCGCCGTCAACATCGATACCTATGGTGAAGTATCATTATTATATTTTTTTGAAACGTATGGTTTCTTATTCAAAATTTTCTTTGAGCTAGGGTATATATTTACGATAGAAGAATAGGCTTTGACTAGCTGCACGTATCTTAGGGTGTCACACTAGGTGTCATGAGATTAAAAAGAGATATGGCGTCAAGACCCATTATACAGTGCATTCAAAACTAAAGGCAATTTGAACTAACGAATAAACTCTATAATAAAGACGTGATATGAATATTAGTTTTTTCATTACTGTTGTCAAAGGCAAATAGAAATAAATCAGCATATGATCGTGGAATGGAAGTGATGGGCTATTTTTACTGCAGGCCACGGTGTTAGGCATCGCCTATGGCAATAGGCTTAGAGTGATTTGGTCATCGCTGGGTTTTGTAACCTGTCATAGATAAAAAAAAAAAACGAAGTATGAAAAATTATTCATAACACAGTCAACTGGCCTGAGGATAAAGGCAAAATAGGTTGCTACTTCTGACCTAGGTCACCGTAATCACAAAAAATAATATATACATAATTTGCCTCCTGACTTCTCAACGTTCTTATTCACAACTTTATCTACATAAACGAATTAGGCTATTTACTATCCGGAATGTATTTCGTTGGATGTTACGAAGTTTTTCCATGGAGTGGTAACATTATAACTCCTTCCAATCAATGCAGTGGCTGTGTCTTAGTGGCACGACTCTCATTAAAAGCTTTAGAGAGGCACAGGATAAAATAGGCTCATTAAGCTGCATTAGTTCTGGCCTCTGCCTTTTCTACTTACTGCTTTCTCTGAATAACATCAGCGAACTTAGTCAGGTCATAATCACCGGTCCATAGAGGAGCATTTTAATGGAGTTATAATATGCGGAAAGTCACATGGGTTAAGTGGTCTTGCGGGCAAATACGAGTTGCGGTTGTAAAAACTGCCCCACCATTTGCGGCGTATTGTAAGTCTTAAGCATCGACGAGCCGACTTAGGGCGACGCTTTCTGAAGCAAGGTAGGCCTGAAACGCGCTTGCTAGAAAATCGACGCTGGGATCATTAGCAGCATTTCCTTGCTACCAACAAACTTTCCGTAAAAGAACGGCGAGGCAGTACCGTAAAGCGGAAAATTATTCAACTTCGAAGTGGACTTCGGTATATGTACCTTTGTCAGGAGCAGAAGATGAACATCGTGTCGTCTTTCTTACCCTCCGATGTCAAAGTAGATTTAGTGAGTTCCGCAGTAGCGGACGGGATTTGGTTGAAGACAACTGGGGGTGCTGGACCTCTTGCGTTGTCGGGCACCATCGGGTGTCTTACCGTTACCATGCGGTAGTGTCTAGGGATGGTAGGATGCAGTAGAGTTGTGCGCGCCTGAACTCTAGTTTCGCTGTGATACCGGGCCGAATTAGCATAGTGTTTATGCGATGTGGCCCTGTGCATTGTCGCTACCGACTTACCCGCTTTTTCGAGTGGCCTTCGGCGTTATGCGGTGGCAACCGCAGAGAGTTTGAAGAGGGCGTTTAGCTATTTCCCTGCTAGTCACTCATCCGCAGGAAGCCGTCTCCCAGCTGTGTATAAAATCAACAAACTTTTGGAGGGACAGGCCGAGTCAAAACCATTTCCAGACGCAGCTTCTTTATGGCAACCCCGCAATGCGAGAACGCGGGCAAAAGATGCGCGAACTTTTTTAAACCTGCCAAGACTTTTATTCTGTGAACAAACGTTACCCGCTACGCTCCCTGTATCTGTAGACGGCAAAACCCGGGGATACTCCGCGGCGCATTCACAAGGTGCGCTCCCAAATATGAATTTATGTGATGAACACACGGTATCATGGTACCATAGTAATTGCGCCTTCTGTAAAACGAGGAAAATACGGAACGATGTATTTGTACAAGCGAAGTAGTACTCATACCAGTAAAATTCGGATAAGCTAAATATTATCTTCAAGGCTTATTCATATAGACTTTTTTTCCGAACGCTACTCTGTTTGGAGGGCAGCCATTTAGCTAGCATTAGAGGGCCTGCAAGCTTTCTGCGGTCGCCAGATCCTATCAGACCCGTATGAACTGGCATGAAACATTCTACTTGAATCGGATTATTTGAGAAAAGTACACGTGGCCGCAAGGTAAGTAAAAGATATCAAAAGAAGAGGAGAGGTCGTAGAAATGCACTCGACGAGGTCAGTATCCGAAAAAGAAGCCTGAAACATTAAGTACGCTGAATATAATATCGTCCTCAGACTTGCTAATAGTTGTTGGAACGAAGCGAGCCTACATAGGCCTGCTGGAAGACTCTGCGTGATTTGATGTAGGAATTATCAAAGGGCAACTTAAAACTGAGACGGACCTAGCTGTTGTCGTAACACGCAGTTAAAGTGATAAAACTATTAGAATATATAGAACAGTCAAATTATATATATCGGAAAATGTGATGTGGCTATAAAATCCAGACGAATTTCACTGATTTCTTATCCCCCCCCCCCCCCTATGATTTCAAGGATGTTAGCGTAGGACAACAACACTTTTTTTTTATTGTCCAAAACGTTTCAATACTGTGTGTGCTACTGGGCACATTAATCGCCATTCTGCACACTTCTCACTTACCGACAATGATTAACACACCGTGTATTGGATTTTTTTTTAGAAAAACGTTATTCTTCACTCATTTAGGCCCATCAATTTCGTTTCCTGATTATAGCCATACACTATTAAAACGTTATTTCGAATCGGCTTGTTGCATCCTTACAACCCAACGAGTTCATTACAAAGAACAGTTGCTTAACTTTCGATTCGAAAAAAACAAACAATCGTGCACAAGTCACGCCAAATGCATAATTCTTCAATGCAGTGCTCGTATGCCAGAGGCACCAAACCCATACCCAAGGATGGTCCGCTTTAATGTGGTTATGATACATGGCACCATAACATGGCCGTAAGGGCTACCATCCTCTTCCCTTACCCTGTATCCCGCGTAAAGCCGCCGAAGCACGTACATAAATATATAGACTGTAACAGAAACCGTTAGACAGAGACTCTCGAGTTCCAGAGTTCAGTATTTCATTACAGTATCATTATCTGTATTCAGCTAATGGTTTTAGCCGCTCTCGCCTGTATACAAGTGCGTTTTCCTTTCTCAGTCTTGTCTCAGTGAGAAGCGCAGTTGTCCAACCGATTCCTTTGCCGCGAAAAGCTCAGTTGAACCAAGTAGCCGATACGTTCCACACGAGGCGCAAGTGGAGCCAACAACCTTGAATCCCTGCAGTTTCTCACGATCGTTCATGAGTCTGCCACGACGTGTAGCGGCGGTCTTGAATGTTATACCCAAAACATTAATTTCCCCCGCGCGGCGCTCGTGCGCCACTCACATCGTACCTTGGTCGACTCTGCGGTCGACTGGAGTCTCTTTCCCAAGAAAGTTACAGGGCGTGCATTGGGGAAACAACGGATCGTACTAACTTTCCATCGCGGCAAATGGCTTATGTTTGATGACAGAGTGACTGACATTCTAGCCCTTTCATATATGTCACTGCGCTCAGCGCTTCCAAGAAAAGGGGAGAGCTTTCCAAGGCAAAGTAGCTGACCATCACGGTAATTTAAAGGTTAGAACCTTTTTGCCCTTAGACTGTAGGGGGCTTTAATCCTTTTATGGCTGACCAACAAAAGGCTGTTAGCAGTCACCACAGGATAAACGTGTGCGGCAATCTCTCAGAAAACTGCAGGAAGGCTGTAGTCACTGTTTAGCCTAATTGCATTAGCAATCAAATAAAGGTAGTATAGAAAAGTTTCGTCGTTGTTAACGCGTCCATAAAAGCTGCAAATGCTGCTTTGATGCTGCTGCTTGAAATGCAATGCGGTATTTGAGTATGATAAGCCTTTTTAAATCCACAAAGAGCCTTCCATTGAGGTTATATTATAAGTCCGATAAGTCGCTTGATGACTTCATCCTTAGAGTATTCCTTGAGAAGCGCGAATGCGTCGTAAGCAAAAATAATCTTTGATCTAGCCAGCGAGACGATTATTGCCTTCTCTAGCAGGGATCACATCTCTTCCTGCATTTCACCGATGACCGTCTCAGATAGTCTTACTTTGTGGGGCTCCATTTGGGCATGGGCCAAGAACATATACATTCTTAATTCACCTATTTTCTTGAAAATTATAATATAATATTTTGTCAGCTTTCTATGGGACAAATGGTAGAAGGAAACATTACTAGGATTCACTTACCTCTTGTAGCAACGGTTGCTCCTAATACCTGCGTTAAATAAGCTCTGACTCGTACTATTCCACAAGCCCCTAAGAGTTTCCGCAGAAGGCACCCCCATATAACTAACAATTAGCTCAAGGAGCAACTTGACAACATTGCCGGCCTAAGACACGTTAAAAAACAATACAATGCGAGGGAGGGTACGATCTGGTTATATATTTTGATATATATATGTATCTACCCCTTCGCCGGGAGCGAAGACTTTCCAGTCTTGTTTCCAGTAATATTCTTCGGTGCGGAAGTTTTGTCAAATCGTCTCCATCAAAGGGGTGAGGGTCTTCAGGTTTTCAAGGGAGGTTTCATAGGCACTCCTTACACATCTAGAGAGATTTCTTATCTTTAATAGGCCCTTGTTTCCATGGTGTTGATCCACGCTGTTGGTCGATTGTAATCGAATCAAGATGATTCCGCGGATTCCGTGATAAGCTCTGTTGTTACAGTGTTTATAACTCTCTAGTACTTACATTGCTTTACCAACTTCCAAACTCATAATTATTCGGTGGCCGTAGCACATTAAAAGGCAGTGAAACATGCTTATGTTTATATCAACGTAGAGTCTTTGGGGAACACAGCTATGTAGAATTTTTCGCAATGGTCATCTTAAGTATGCATTTGGTCCACATAGCATCCATTATATACATGTGCAATAGGATGGGTACATTTGGAAGCTCAGAACAACGTTTGTCAAATGACTTCGTGATATTTTCACGCAAAAATATTGTGCCGAACGTTGGAAGTTGTTAAGCAAGGTAACGTTGCACAACTTATTTCATTGGGTAAGTACTTTACTAATTTTGGTCGCACCCCTCCTTATGATGTTCTGGTTATGCACTGTGGACAAGAAGCTTCGTGCATTTTTACACAGTTCGTTTTGAATATACCGAGCTGGGTGGTTATGTTTTAAATAGAATCACCTATTTACTTTCATTATTCAACAGTGTAGGCACATTGCAGCTCGTAATGGTGCTTTGTGCCCTTGAGTCTCGCCCGTAGTTTTCTAACCGTGTGACTTTTACTTCACGTTCACGTAACGTACGCAAAAGGGCAGAGGATTATTTCTAAATGGCTTCGTCTCTACCCCCTGCGCCGCTAGTGCCCCGTACGTTACGTTAGGCGCTGCATCACCTTTTATCAAGCCTGAAAATGCTTTGAAAAAAAAAGGTTGCAATTTATACGAGTATGCAGTTACATCTATAGAGTTTAGATAACCGAGTTAAGAGTCCAGCCGGGTCGAAATAATGGAGTCATCTGCAATAAAGCTTACTGCAAACTGAAAGCTTGCACTACACGGAGCTTTCTTTGAAGCGAGTTTCAATATGAATCTACTAGACACGACTTAGCAGTTCATTGCAATACGAATAATAACTGTACAGCTCGGAGACGCAAACCTCCAGGACCTTTTTTCTTATTATTACCAGGCTGTATCCGTTCAAAGACTTTAGCGCCGGAACATGGGCAATCCATGCTTTTTATTGAAAAATAAATTGAGACGCTGACTAAACTCTATTTTTCACGCGAATTATTAGTTTGCAGTGAACGGAATGATCTTTTGAATGCAGCTAGGTCCGAACCTACTGGGGCCAATATACCAGCCCTCGAAGATGTGGCGTCGCACGAGATATTCATGCAAAGCGAATATCTATTGTCTATGCCCCCTATGTTCACTAAGCTGATCTGTAGAAGTTATGGGCGTAATCTGAGCGCGATGCATGGCGACTCTACACAGTTGAAAAGTTGATTCCGATGCGAAATGTCCCTCCAAAAACCCTGCTGTTTAGGGAAGAACTAAACTATACACGCTAGCCCAACAGTCGGCATCCGACATCACTTGTCCCCACGTCGCCAAGAGACGTAAATACCGCCGAGATTGCGTTATCTGACCCAAGTTCACGTCGATATTTCTTATACATCTAAAGGAACACTGTACACATCTTATTATTTCCTCCACCTGAAGGCGTACCCAGATAATTTTTAGAACTGATCGACGACATAGGACATTTGAGATTTTATCTTAGTTGGAGAATCATTTTAATGGTTTACCATATTGAATACCACACCTGTTCCACCCGTATCTGCTCACGTGTATAATATTCATTTTCTATGTTACTGTCTGCGTTCAGTAATAATACCGAATCTTTAAGTCCCTGCAAAACCCCACGACTCATTTCCCACAGGCCGTTTCACTACGATGAAGAAAACCAGTCAGCGCGCCCCCGCGCAATGGAACTCACTGTATTTAGGATCGTGTATAAACTGGATGAATTCTAGAAAAGGTGTAGACATGGGGCGACTTGAAATATGGTTCCAAGGGAGCACGAAACGGAAATAAATCGAAGCAAAATTTGCCTGTCTGAGTCAGCCGTTTCCTGCTATCTTGCTCTTGGCACCAGATTGCATTTTAGGTGTAAGGGGCGGGCATGATTTTTGACGGTACACGGTTTTCAGTACAAAACCCTACGAATGGGTGATACCAAGAAAAGCTTCTCCTCGTGACCCTCCGGTGGGGTCGGTTTGTTGCAGTAAGTTCGGAAATAATTCTTTTAGCCAGTATTGGTGGTTCTAAAAGTATCAAAGTTTCCTTCTCGCTGACTGACTGTTAGGGAACTGCCGCTGAGTGCATCCTATAAACTGGCCTTGTTGTTCTTGAATTCCGCTTTGTATCCAGATCTTGCTTTTTTGCTGGGTCGGAGAAGAATCTGTTAACAGCTTTAAATACAACGAATTTCCGTAAATATTCTCATACAATACCACTGGTGCTTCTTAAAAAGCTATTAATTAGGATAGATCTCGCCTTTATAGAACAATCAACCATGCAATGTACCAATGTACAGGAGCACTTAAGCGGCTTTGGAGGTAACTGTTGTTAACGACCAACGTTGACGGAACTCAAAAACACATAACGACTCCTAGGTACGTCTACTTTGAGACGACTTCTTAGCCTTCAAGAGGCAGAGTACTTGACGAAAGGTACACGTTGGAGGAACAGCTTGCAAACGATATGCAACGATATGTATATACAGTGAGAAGGGAGGAGAGGAAAGAAGGAAACCCGACAAAAATGAAACCGAATGATCTATCATTGTTAGACGATCGAGTCTCTTCTAAAAATGCTACATTTTTGTAGGGAGACTTTTCCGTTACCACCTATGGGTTCAGTCTCATTCATATATATTGTAAACTGTGGTTTTGCTTTATGTACGTACATGCATTCTTCCCGGAACGTCAACACGGCCCTGTTTTGGGATTGACTTCTGAGTATTGCCCCGTTACTTGAACAAACTATTTCTGCTTGTAGTGTATCTTACTGATTTCGGTATCAAGGGGTAGTAAAGCTGGAAGAAGTAAGACGACAACGTATAGAAAATAGTGCAGCATAAGGATAATTGTGCACTTTTACAGAAGGAAATTAACAAATGAAGCCTTTTTTGCTTTGGATACTTCTAAAAATGCGTTGGTGGAATCAAGATTTTTCGCGGAGCTTTCAGTTGATCCTATTGTTAAAACGCGACAGGGAATTATTTTTGATCCTGCCATCGATCACAGACGTATTTTGAGTTAAGCCATATAAAACGTTAAGTAACAGAGAAGGCATATATGAAAATGTAGCCTTGTGTCGCCGTATTTCTTGATAAATACCATATCTATTAGAGTATGTGTCTTCAGCGTGTCTATCTAGGGATCAAAAAACACCCAACCTGTGAGAGCTTTTATGTAAAACAATAAATAATTATGAAGATCACTAAATAGAGTTCTTCTTTGCAGTATCCAGGTATCTTCCTCAACGAATTAATACTGAAACTTGATGTTGCATCGGATCTTAGAAGCGGTCAAGTAATGTTAAAATGAATTACTATTTGCTTATTAAATTAAATTAAAATTAGGAAATTCTCTAACAGAACGACATTGTACTTCTGTGTGAAAGAGGAATGCTACACTGAGGCGTAAAAATATCGTTACTAATAAACGTATCTAACGATCATCTTTTTCATCTACACCTACGTCTTTCTTGTCTTCAATAAAATGTCGGCCCTTAAAAAGTTACGTTAATTTTCTGGTTGAAAGAACGGGTGGATGCTTGATGTCGCATTCATTTAAAAAAAAAATTTCAAAATTCATATCAGGACAAAGAAGTTAACAGTAAAACATCTTCAGTTAATATCTTCCAGAATTAGTTTGTTATTACTATCAACAGTAATCGACTTGAACAAGTCGGTTTTCTATTAAGGACCACTAACTTTAGTTGAGACATTAAGTTTCTATCTTGGCAATCAGCACTAATGCAGAGCATTAGCTTTCGTAGAGAACTTACGCAAATTTCCGCGTGAACTACGAAATCAGATGCTTATCACGTTCCGTCACTTTCCATCTATTGTGTTCGGTATGTTGACTGTAATTCGAGGACATTGTTCTTTTCGCCCTCTGAAGTTCTGTCTGTTTCTCGTTATCTCTATTCCTTTTTAGGAGGTTCGTCTACGAATGATTGATTCGAAAGGGAGCGGACTAGGTCTGCTGCACAGAACGACGTCCTCGTTGGAGAACGCCTTATCGCAACCTCCCCCAACTGCCGGCTTATCAATCAGCCTAGGAAATTTGTCGACTGCGCCTGGCAGTGTCGGGCACGGGACGGCATTGCTTCAAGAGCCGATGTCCGACTCGCTAGAGACAGCTTTCTTCAAAAATCCGAATAAATTGTTCGGAGTGTCTCCATCGGATATCGACAAGTATTCGCGAGTCGTATTTCCCGTTTGCTTTGTCTGCTTCAACCTAATGTACTGGATCATCTATTTACATATTAGTGATGTTCTACCGCAGGACCTCGTACCGGATGACGCATCACGGCGGTGAAACGTACCTAACGCGGTGCATCGTCATGGAATCTAAGCAAAAACCTATACAGCTTTACGTTGCTTGCAAGCTCATACACACAGCCTCTCTCCTTATCGATGCTGATGTCGCCATTGTAGCGATCCGGAGACTAACGCGCCGAATACGATACCGTTTGCTACGGCAGGCAAAATCAACAGCTAATAACTACTACTGAAAAATGGCATAGACTGGATAGTAGCTGATCTAGCTCGAGAGACAGCGCCATAATCAATTATATCACAGTCAACCTACCTAATTATATGCAAAGCTGAAAATAACAACGTACGATTTTGTCGGGCAGCAAGCGAATGAACCAATAACAAAATAGCAACAGCACGAAGGGAGCATGAAGCACCAAATTGTAGGAGTTAGAAGAACGGGAATGAAATATTATACAGTAACCAAGTTTCCGCCTCTGCCGCTCGTAGCTAGGTCTCCATGAAAACAAGCATCTTGAGCTAACACGCTGAGCTACATCTCAGATCAGACCTGTAGAAACGGAAATCTCTACCGAAAATTCTATCGTCGACGGAGAAAATCAAGCACGTGTTGTTTTTGTCGTTATTACGCCTGTGGCACCGACAAACAAACGGACTAAGCGGCCAGATCCATAGCTCTGTATTCGGAAAAAGATCGTACAACACACGCAAGTAATGAACTAGTAGAGGAAACAACAACTGGCCGACCCATACGTTCCGGCTGAACAGTGATCGTTTTCTATTGAATGATACCAGGTAGTTAAGCGCGAGCAATCGATAGTGGTGATAACAATGATTATCAACAGAATGTTTAAACGCTGATTAGTGTCCTTACATCGGTCACCCGGTTGGCTGAGATAAAGCCATCACGAGGTTGTCCTAAAAGACAGTGGCCACTACTTTCGAGACAACACTGAATATTATTATAAGCCTAAAAGTACACAATAGACGAGATGAAATCAAAGAATATACTGATACTTGGTATCAAACGAATCGATGTAAGAGGCTCATTAATCAATAAGTCAGAATGACGATGATGGAGAAAAAACAAACGAAACCTTAGGGTACGAGGCATCACAAGTGCCTCGAATGCATGCTGATTCATTCAGAAGAAGCAGGCTGAATGCAAAGTTAAGTGCTAAGGTAAACTAATGAAAGGTTTGCAGCGGAAGCCATCATTACATAAGACAGCAGCGAACCCACTGCTCTGATTCTCTACTACCCCTCTTCCACAGGCTTCGCATAGATGAGAAACCGAAGGAAAGAAAACGAACGGAAAAATGAATCTGGTAAGAATATTAATAGATAACTGGAAAGAGACAATTATATCAATATATTAATTAATACTAACCGTTATTCGTTTGTATAAGATCATAACGTAAGGTCTAAACGATTATGAGTATTACTGTTATTAGGATTATAAGGTTAATATGTTTATTATTATTAAGTAGTAGTAGTACTTGAAGTAGTAGTAGTAGTTGAAGTAGTAGTAGTAGTAGTGGTAGTAGTAGTAGTAGTAGTAGTAGTAGTAGTAGTAGTAGTAGTAGTAGTAGTAGTAGTAGTAGTAGTAGTAGTAGTAGTAGTAGTAGTAGTAGTAGTAGTAGTAGTAGTAGTAGTAGTAGTAGTAGTAGTAGTAGTAGTAGTAGTAGTAGTAGTAGTAGTAGTAGTAGTAGTAGTAGTAGTAGTAGTAGTAGTAGTAGTAGTAGTAGTAGTAGTAGTAGTAGTAGTAGTAGTAGTAGTAGTAGTAGTAGTAGTAGTAGTAGTAGTAGTAGTAGTAGTAGTAGTAGTAGTAGTAGTAGTAGTGGTGGTAGTGGTGGTAGTGGTAGTGGTAGTAGTAGTTACTGTGGCCTTTCGTTGCTTACGGCAAAACTACCCTCCAATAATAACGATCGTAGCGAAACGCGATAACGACGACAATGCAAATAATGATCATGACCGTGTTGTTGCTACTGCCACCATGAATACTGCTGTCACAATGCTTATTGTTGTTGTCGTTGTGGTCGTCGTCGTCTTCACGATCCTCGCCGTCATCGGCTTCGTGGTCGGTCAGTGTATTTGTATTGTCGATCCTGGTTATTACTGCCGTTGCTGCGACACCTTGCTGCCGCTTGGTCATGGTGATGATGATCGTTGTGATCATTATGGTGATACTGATGACACCCCTTTAGAAAAAGGAATCTTCTACTTCGTCGTCGCCGTCTGCTTGTCTGCGCACCACAGTGTGCGGTGTTCATATTCAAGTCGTTCCGTGTGGACTATTTTTTTTGAGAGAGCAGCGCATATCCACTGCTTCGAAGCCGGCGGCGGCAGCAGCAGCAGCGGCGGAAGAATTGCCGTCGCCACATCCGTCCTCACCGTCAGATATCGGCCATACCGCGACGGGTAGCCGCTGCCGATTTGCCACGATAGCAGCAACTATTAGCCACCGTCACCGCCCAGAAACGAAAGATAGGCCACCAGAATAACAACAACGGCAGCAGTCGCGACTGTTTCCGTCGCCGCTGCAACCCATCTGGCAGCGGAACAACAGACAGCGTCAGCAGCAGCGTCAAGACGAGCGCAGGCAATATCGTACACAAACGCAATATCGCCATGATAATGTCTACAGAGAGGCGGAGAGACGGACAAAAAAGGATGCCAGGTAGATGAAAAGGCACTAGCGTCAATCACAAACTAAAAAAGGGGCACCCCGCCCCGTTTCTCTCGTTACATCGATAGCGAGTGCCACAGCAGCAGCAATAGCGATGATGGAGCTGACGCTCATAGCGATGCGCTTTTCGACGCGCCGTGTTCGGCGTTCATTTGACGACGACACCAACAACAGCGGCGACAACGATAACAAGTGCTGATTGTTCTGGTATTGTGTTGTATCTATTGGCGTTTCCTCGACATTGTCGTTTTTATAACGTTGCTCTCTTGTTCATCCTCAACATCGGCATAACCCTCACGATGCATCTGAGTAATGGCGTATTGCTGAGCTGCAACAATGCGATGGCAGCATCTGCTGCAGTGGTGCTTACGGCCAACTGGCCTGGAGAAAGTAGATTGTGCCGCATACGCAAATGTAACAACGAAAGCTGGCTTGCCACATGCATAAACTTTCACTATTTGTTGCCGCTGTTCTTATGTTTACTGTTTATTTTGCCCATAACCGCTTTCTATATCATCTCTACGTATGAATCTTCTAACATACCTGTATACTCCATGTGACACCGTGTTGTGCTATTATAGCCTATATTTTGACGGCCGTTTATTTACAGATAGCACCGATTATAATATA